>NC_056589.1:13087967-13447615 GCF_018340385.1 Cyprinus carpio
AAAAAATCTTACGTGGGGGGCAGACCTATTCCATAACCTCTATAAACCTCAATCAAAGTTTTTAACCATTAATCACCACTGGACTTTCCTTCACATTTACTGGACTCCCTCATTTTTAAAAGGTATACCTTCATCTCAGGGGCATGAAACCCCTGCATCTTTCTCCTACAATAATCTAACTAAACATGTACAAAAAACTGGGCTTGATTTGCTATTCTAGCAGTGTAAAAAAAAAATTACCGTTAGGGGTGTTTGGGGGTCAAAATAGACTTCTACATTGAAATGAATGGAAAATGAAAAAAATGACTTTTTTTAAATTTTGTTTGTCAAAAAAAATAAAAGTAACCATTATAAATCTGAAATTTTGAACTATACATAAACCAAGGTCTGGTCCTAGAGCATAAATAAAGTAGAAACTAACTTTCTATTCTTCATACACACACACACACACACACGACACACACACACACACAAACACACACACACACACACACACACACACACACACACACAAAAAAAAAAAAAAAACACACACCTGCGTGACTGCAACAAGAGAGCATTTTTTATAGAAAACTGGCAAATAAATCAACTAAACTGGCGCCAAATCAAAAAAAATTACATTTAAATCAAGGGTCTGGTCCTAGTGCATAAACACAAGGTGGAGCGAACTTTCTATGTCATACACACACACACACACACACACACACACACACAAACACACAAATGTGTGTGACTGCAACAAGAAACATTTTTATCGAAATTGGCAAGTTAAAATAAACTAAACTGGCATAAATCTGAAAAATGTTACATATGCAACATGGAACAAGCATGTTCCATAGTGTTGATAAATAATTTCTGGAATAAATAGTATGTGATTACAGTCATGTGTCGCCAGAGTGGTGACTTGTAATGTTTATACAACTGTATGTATTATAATTTGCAAAGATCAGATCATTCAAAATATATCAGGACAACAACAACAAACTCTAACTTTTTGACAAAAATACAGATTTTTTATGTATTTCAAAATGTTTAAATATATATCTCACCAAAAATATATATATCATAAAGTTGTGGAGGAGAAGTTGAAGCATCAAAAAAAATGAAGTGAAAATGAATGAGTCTCTATGGACCTCCTATGTGGATGACATGTGCTCATTGCACTTTTAATTCCTTAACTAGAAGAAAAAAAATGCTTTTCGACCAGCCTCCAGATGGCAGCATTCTTATCCCTAACACATAGAGCAATGTCCAAAAACTATTTAAGATTATAATTAAGCATCTACCATTTGCTGTGATTTTTCCCTGCTAAAAAACTATATTTCATCAATGCCAATTTATGGCCCAGCTGGTGTAATAGTGCAGTGGGCCAGGTAAAAAAACTTCAAAATTTCCACCAAAACAATGTTTTAAAATGTATAGGTGAGAAGTAAATAAAAAAAAATGATATGGCGGCTTCCATATAAAAAAGATGTATATTTCCTGAAGCAATGGCTTTTTGGAAATGTTTGGGGTCAATCTGACCCCCAAACATCATAAAATATTATCCTTTTTAACAGTGATTAAGGGTTAAAGCATTTTATACGTGTTTTTTATAAATTCTGCTTTCATAACAGTCCGTAACGGAGAGATGCCTTTTCAGATGCCTCTGAAACACAAAAACGAAAATTGAAATAAAATGTATATTTTATGTTTTGAGAATGGTCAAACCTTCTCCATTCTGCAGATATTGTTGCTTCTGGTTTTTGTGCTTTGGTAAACCCACAGAAATTTAAAAAAATTTTGTCTGCAAAACCTCAGCCCTTTTTTGTAAAGCCCGTAAGGCAAATGTTTTTTCAAATCAAAAATAGCCTATAAAACCCGTTCATGGGCGGATCTTTATGATGCCCTGGACTCGGGTTTAGAAAAACTTTAAAAGAGAGGGTTTTCAATATTTGGTAATGAATACTTTCTGTGAGGTTTATTTTTATATTTTGCCCTCAAAATGTAAAGTAAGTAATGCTGGAATTACCGTAATGAAACAAAAAATATTAGGCCAAATGAGTCTCGGGACAGTTTCTTATTACGGCAATATTTTAAAAATTTTTGTTTTCCCAAAAACTTTTTAGCATTGCTGCTTACTTAAAACTGAAAATTTTCAAAGCAGCATGGGCTATACAAAAAGAAAAAATTTTTGTGTCTCGGCAGCCCGGGCCCTTTTTTGCCAGTTTCTTTGTCTTTCCCCAGGGCCTAATGTCTCCCTAGATAAAAAAAAAAAACATATTTATTGTTTAATACTTTTTGGGCCTATGCGGTTCCCAAAAATTCAAAACCCAAAAACCCAACGAGACATGAAAACACTTTGTCAAAAACCTGCTCTAAAATTTTAAAACCCAAAATCGACACTGTCCATAAAAAAGCGCAAGAGTTGTAATAACCGCCAAGACCAACTAAACCCTGGTCTAAAGTCTGGAAAATTTTTTTTCTTTCTTACCCCAAAAAAGGGTGTTAGTATAGGGGGTCCACAACGGCATACCGTGAATTTAAAAAACAAGGGACACACAGCAGCACACAAACATGCCAAATTAAAAAAAAAGGTTTTTGCAATGCATTAAAATTTTTGTGGGCAAAATTAAATCAAAAATGCCTACATGTCTTGGATAGTCACCCATGTATCAGAATTAGGCTATCTATTTTCGCACCCCCGAGCAGCCCCTTTTCTTTTGGGAAAAAGGGTTTCTGTCTTTGTGCTTCCCAAAATTCCCCCCGGGGTAAATAGCAAACCCGTCATGGCAGGGAAAACTGGCTTTTAAAAGGGGAATGGAAGATGAGACCTGTTTGGATTTAAGGGACAACCCAAAAAAACACCCATTACTCCTTAAGAGAATAGGGACAACCCGTTTTAGACCAGGGCCCGGGCCCAACCCCCTTTTTCCGTTGTTAAAATAGAAAAAGTGGATTTGGAAAACCCTAGTGCACCTCGCGTGCGCTTTAAAAACCTTTTAGACCCTTTTAAAATAGGGCCCCCTCTTAAATTCATCTCACTTTGAATAAAAAAAAAACCCCTGTCATCAAGCAGATTTTTTGAGGTTTAAATGCTGCTCATAAATTTTAAAAAATTTTTCCCCCCATTCCCGAATTTCTTAAGGGGTTTAAAGCTGATAAAAAAGAGAAAAAAAAACATTGAAAAAAAAAAACCAACAAAAAAAAAACCAGTTTGCCAAAATTTTTAAACTTGGATCTCATTTTATTGAAGTATCAATTTTAAACACCCGAAGCAACCTACACTCTTTTTAATAGTTCTTTCAAATTAAAAAAGTATGCATTTTTATTTATTTTTAAAGGGTATATGCTTGGGAAAAAATTTTTTAGTTTAAAACTTTAAGTGCCATTGTTTAAAAAATGGGTTTATTATTTTTTTCCCAGAACCTTTAGTTTTTTTTATACTAGAGGGTTTAAATTGAATCTCAATACTATTAAACTGATTTTAAAATCCAAAGGGGGTTTATAAATTTAAACAAGGGGAAAATATCACCGTGCTGTTAAAAAAAGCCTAAATGAAAATTGTATCTTGTATGGTTGAAGACCTTGATTGCATGTTACCCCTGAAACTAAAAAATATAATTTGATTTTTTTTAAAATGAACAATTCCCGCATAAAATGGGACCAAAACCATATAAACATTTTAAATTTGTCCAAAAGATGAGCAACACTGGGGGCAACTAAAAAATGTTTTATTCATCCCCAAAAAAAAATTAGGGTAATGATTCACATTTTATATTTTTTAACGGCCCAAAGAAAAAAAAATAAAATTGCCCTTAGAAATTTGGGTGTTTTGCCCCGGGGTCCCGGGTTTTTGGTTTTTGCAGTATTTGCATTTGCTTAGTGCTTTCCTTTTTTTTTTGATTTCTTGACAGGAGGAAATTATAAAAAGTATAAACAAATCTTAAAAGTTTCACATTACCCAATCAAAATGAACATGCATACTACAATGTAATGTCCAATTGCAATTTTTTTAATTTTTACACTGGTTTTCTTTTTTTAATTTTTTTGTAGTTTTTGGAAATCTTGCAGATGCAGTCATGAAAAAAACTTTATTTTAAAAAAGGGTTAAAAAATAATTTTTGTCATTTTAAACTATTTTTTTTTAAATTTTCCCTTTTAAAAGATCAAAATCATATTTTTAAATTTCAAATAAGGCTACTAAAAAAAACTTTGCCCGACCTCAGATTGTTTGGACGGGGACAACTAAGGGGTAGGTATTAATTTATTTTTTACAATTTTAAAGCCGTATTTGCAAAACCTTTAAAGAATAGAATGAGTTCTAAAAGAAACAATGGGTTGGGGCACCCGCCTTGGGGAAAATAGCCTACGTGGGGACTTTTCAGGGGGTTCAATAAAAACTCCTAAATAAGAAAAAGAATGAACTCTGGCCTTTTTAACCCAAATTAAAAAAAGTTCAGTTGGGTTTTTTAAATTTAGTGCAACCCGGGATGTCTGAAAAATTTGTCCAGCATTAGGGCCCAACTATAAAAAAATTTTATAACCCTCTGTATGTGAAATTGAAAAGATGTCAAAAATTAGGGTAAAAACTAATTTAGAACTGAAATGGTGGACTTTAATTTAAAAAAAAAAAAAAAAAAACATTTAAAATACCTCTTCCAAAGTTCACTATTTGTCACTTGGACATCAATAGTGAACTCTTAACGTCTAAACGACGTCGAAAACCCCCTTCATTGGCTCTCAGGGACATCTGAAGTTCAATTTATGTCATTGGACGTTAATACTGAACGTTTAAAAAGACATCTAAAAAGACGTTGCAAAAACTTCATTTTGGCTCCTCAGTGGACGTGTTCTGAACGGTCGCTATTTTGTCACTTGGCTTTAATATGAACGCTAAAACTTTCATTCTAGCACCTCAGGGCGTCTTTGAATGTGTGACCAAGACGTTAAATTGACGTCTTTTGGATGTGTCTTTGCTCAGTGCAGCTTCACTTTTTGTAGAGAGATTAAACATCTCTCAGTCCCTCCAGGATTTCACGATATTTTTTTGTGATTTTTGCGATAAAAAATGAACTGATTTTGCTGCGGCTTTTCTCAAAATTTGGATGATATTTGCGGCATTTCTTATGTTTTGCAGTGAAAATATACCACAGACAACATTTTCTAACACTGTTATGACTTTTCTGACTCGAGAACCACCGTAGGTCTCCAGACTAACATTTGAGGACACCAGCACCAGTGCCATTAAGTTTACAGAATGTGTCACCAGCACTGACAGTAACCCCAATCACACATGACATCTCGGAGACATCAAATGTCGCATTTACATATGCAAGATGTATTTTAAGAGGGCTTGTTCATCTGCAGTAGTCTCTAAGATGTTTCCTGTCAGATGTCAACTGGACATTTATTAGAACGCAGTAAAATGCTTCTGAGACATTTATCAGAGACAGATAGATTTTAGAGTCTTACAAATGTAATAAATATATTACAGCTGATAAAATGTACTTTTAAACTGTCATTCATAATGTCTAACTATAATTTAATGAATACAAAATATATAGGCTATATTAGGGAGGGAAATGACCTATAAGTATTTCTCTGTAGCCATCTACTAGTGATCATTTAATATCTTTTTATTTTTTTTAAATAAGTGTTTTTTTTCCCATTATAAAACTTTTAGTTTTATACATGTGGGAAACCTTTTTAAGGATAAATTTAAATTTCATCACATTAAAAATAACTTTCAAATTAGTGTATACTTAAAGCTTTGGGAAGGCTGGGAAAAGTTGTGTGAAGCATTTAAAAACACTCAAAAAATTAGACAATTTCTGCCACAAGTTGTTCCTGTAGTTTTACTGGTTAAATCCATGGTGAATGATATTTGTGTTTACTGAACAATGTTTTTCTGGTTTCCACATCAGTGGCGTTTGTTCTGATATCTGTAGCTTTAACAGAATTCTCGCTGATTTGAATGCTTCTCCAAGATCTCACAGGGGATGTTTTTGATTCTGTGAGGAATTTGACTACTTTCTTCACACTGTATCTGCCAGCGCTGTGTACATCAGTGTTGCGTGATCTAGATCAGCCCGCAGCTCTGGCTCGAGCAGATAAGCGGTCTGCGCTGCGTAGCCCGAACTACAAACCCGATTCCAAAAAAGTTGGGACACTGTACAAATTGTGAATAAAAAAAGTTTCAAATTTCAATATTTTATTCAGAATACAACATAGATGAAATATCAAATGTTTAAACTGAGAAATGTAACTGATATAGTATAATTTTAAGGGAAAAATAAGTTGATTTTAAATTTCATGGCATCAATACATCTCAAAAAAGTTGGGACAAGGCCATGTTTACCACTGTGTAGCATCCCCTCTTCTTTTTATAACAGTAATACGAATGTTGTCTTATTCTTTTCTAATACAGGATTCTAGTTGCTACTGTCCTAGGTCTTCTTTGTCGCATCTTGCCTCTTTTGATGCGGCAATGTTTTTTCTATGGGTGAATGATCTGGACGTGCAGGCTGGCCCATTTCAGTTATGAATCTGATGCAGGATGTGACTTGCATTGTCATGTTGTGAAAAATGCCAGGTCTTCCCTGAAGAGTGGACGACGTCGTGGATCGGAGCGATATGTTGTTCTAGAAATGTGGATATAGCCTTTCATTCATTGATGGTGGCCTTTTCTCAGAGAGGGTATAAGCGGCCCATGACACACGCACGCATTGCACACCCCATATCCTTCAGAGATGCAAGTCTCCGGACTGGAGCACTGATAAGTACATGGTGTCCTGTCTCCTTCTTGCTCCTCTTTCGTACGGATGACATGGGCTGTCCCAGTTTTCCAAAAAAAGACGTAAAAGTTTTGAATTCGTCTACGACCACTCGAACAGTTTTCACACTTTGCCACAAGCCCAGTATTTAAATGAGTCTTGGCCATGGAGAAGACCACTTGCCGCCTTCTTGATCATGTTTAGAATGGTTTTTTTTGACCTTTATTAGAGTTTTAGCTGGAACGGCGGCATTGGCACGGTGCGATTGTGTCAAAAACAATGTTTTCGGAAGTTTCCTGAGCAGTGTTGATTCCCTTACCAGTAGCATCAGGTATGTGATGCAGTGCCGTCTAAGGGCCCAAGATCATGGGCATCCAGTATGGTTTTCCGGGGCCTTTACCCGATGAAATAAATATGCGGTGATAAACCACGGTGCTTAAAAAAAATTTCTTTCACTTTGTTGTGAAAAAGAATTTTGCGGTAGAGACCAGATTTAACCCCGCGAGAGCTTTCCCCTATGCGCGCCACTGAGTGGCGTCTGTACTTCCGGTCAGAGAGCACCTGTCCATCAAAAACTCACTATCCAATCAGGAATAGATCACTGTAAAGCCCGCCCCACGAGAAGTTTGTGTCAACACCAAACGAAAAACTGTAAGCATAAGCCAAATATGTGGCAATGCATTCAGATCCACGATAAGAAAACAAATCTTTGAAAAACTTTAACAAAAAATGAAGCATATTTGAAAAGCCTATTAAATTTGTGCAATGGTTAATTTTTTTTTAATTTTCATTGTTTTTCTTCTTTTGTAAGGCATATTTTGTAGTTTTCTGAAAAAAGTTACGTTCAGTTTTATAAAGTTTTGTTCATTTTTATAGAAGCAAATGTAATTCCATAACAGCCTACGTAGTGCCGTTGTGATGCAATCGCACTTCAAATGTGATCTTTGAAGTGCGCATCCTTCACTTTGGGATGCAGCTATAGTCAACAACAGGGGCCGGCGCTGTGGTGGGGCATTTGAGCCCCGTGCCCCCCCTAGCGGTCATTGATGCCCCTCCACAAGGCCCTGGCATGGCCCCAAAAAATATCCCTTTAGTTATTTTTTTATATTAAATGTTCAAACTGTAACTTAAATTAAATACAATAAAGATTGGGAAAATGCATAATTTTGGTTGCTTATTTGGGCGCTGAGGGGAAACTTGTTACAAATTTTATTTGGGAGCGCACCAAAATCCATTTCAAGTTGAAGAACAGGTTTTTCCTCTATATTTAGACAGTTGTTAGCAGTAATTTAAAAAATTTCTAAATAAAAAAAAAATTGATTTAAGAAATGGTTTAGACCTCCGCAGCCTCGTCACTCAGGCAGACTTTAGATATCGTGCCTCCGACCCCGCAGTACCAGGTCTAGGGGAGAGAGCTGGCCCTTCTGCGAATGCTAGTCAGGAAACGCCAAAAGATATAACTTTAATTGATGATGTCCAACTAGTTTCTGAAGAAAAAAGCGTTAAGTTTTCAGAAGAACACATCTATCTGAAAAAACTTCGTCCTGATTGGGGACATTTTTTTTTTTTTGGCCCGGTTTTTGCAAAGCTTCAAAATGATCGCAGTGTTTTTATTTTTTTGTCTCGTCGTAATATGTTGTTGGTATTTCAGACTAAAAAAAATATATGCGATTTATGATGCCTATTTATATGTTTTTTATTTGCTTAGCTTATATTTATATTATTTCTTCTGTTTCTGTCCTGGTCTGTTGTTTAGGCTATGTGTTCTGGCGTGGAACTGATAAAGCAGTGTAGCCCTATTAGCCTATCTTAGCTCTTATACGTGCTCTTCGTGCAAGGTATGACCGGTTTTAGCCGCAAGTCGCGCGCGTTTCCCAAAAATGTAGGCTACTGAACTCGTAGAAACGCGGAGGAATAGGTTAGGCCAGTGCTTCCCAAACCTGTCCTGGAGGCCCCCTGCCTGCACTTCTTGTATGTCTCCCTTATCTAACACACCGATTCCACTCTTCAGCTATTAGTAGAGACTGCAAGAACTAAATTGGGTGTGTCTGATTAGGGAGAAAATACAAATGTGCAGGGCAGGGGGGCCTTAGGACAGGTTTGGGAACCACTGGGAGGCTACTACGTGCTACTTGAGTCGCTGTCCATTCGCAAAGTGCTGAACTAGGCTATACTAACCTTATCTGGAATCGTATTCTGAACATTTACCTAACAATCGTCATCTGTTTTGTATTAGGAATCAAGACAGGTAAAAATAAAAAATAAAAATTATATAATGTGTTCTATATAGATCATTGAAGCTAACTGACTCTTGCCGTATCCGTCGGCAAAAACAGCAAATTTCAGGCTGTCTTCTGCTCCTTTTTTAGATAAGTCTAAATCATTCATTGTCATTCTATATAGATCTTTCAGATTTAGGTCTGGATTTCCATGCTACTATGATGTTGCCAATGCGTCAAAAATATTTATCAACGGCAGTGCCCCCCGCCGATGATCCAATGCCCCCCCAGTAGATCTGCCCTGATGCCGACTCTGGTCAACAATTATAACATACTGTTATAATATGCAAATATATATACTTCCTCAACCACACAAGTTTGAAGCTGCAAATCAACTTTGTATTATAAAATTTCAAAAAGTCAATTTATCAGCTAAGAAACAAATACCATATCCTCAAAATTATTGAAAAAAAAAAATGAGAACCCAATTTTTTATGTCCCACATGGGGTCTAGGGATATAGGGGAACATAACAAAATAGAAGTTTTAAAGAGCTTAGCAAAGTGCTACAACCAAACAAATTAGCAAAGAATTGTATTTACCTTTTCGGGAACAGGGGGAATGGCTTGGGAAAAAAATTTTAAGTAAAGTGAAGTGACGATGGCCAAGTATGGGGGCCCCATATTCCAAATTTTGTGCTTGCATTAACCAACCCAGGGCCCCAAAACACAGTAGTAAAACACAAAACCCCCCAGGGAAACTACCCCGAAAAGCCGTGGGCACCATATCTGGGGGCCCCCAATGGAGCAGGGGGGGTTTCGGTCCCTTGCTAAGGGTTCCCCCAAATCGGGGTATTGGGGGGGAAAGAGAGTGTTGGTTTTCCACTCGCCCCCCCAAAAATTTGCTGAGACTCAAACCTTTTGGGTTTATTTGAAAATCTAAAATGCAAAAGTTTTGGGAGGGGTAGGTTTTGGGTTTCGGGTTTGATAAGGGGAGGGAAAATTTTATTTTTGTATAGTAAAAAATTTCATTATGTCTCAAATGTCCCCATAAAACAGGGAAAAAAAAATTTTTGGTGTGTGTGGTGTGTGTGGTGGGGGGGTTGGGGGTGTGGGTGTGCATGTTGGGTGGGGTTTTTTGGGGTTTTTTCAAAAAAAAACCCATTCCTAAATATAAATGCCCCAAAAAATTTCAAGTGGCAAAAGAGTACATTTTTAAAAGGGGTTTAAAGGGATACACCCCTGACAGGAAAAACATTTTTCTTTTTTCATTTAAAAAAGAACCATCTGTGCAGCTTTTTTTAAGGAAAATAATCACTTTAAACCTAAAGTCTGTAAATTGACTTTTTAATTAATTTTTTTTCTGTCAGCTTTTTTTACACTTATTAAAAAACCAAAAAATTCAAAAAACCGCCTTTTAAAAAAATTAAAACTCCCACCCAGAATCTTCAGAAATCCCCTAAACTTTTAATTTAGTTTTAAACTACCCAATAAAAAAAACCTACAACTTAAAAAAATAGTAAAAGAGCAAAAAATGTAGTTGACAGATTGTTTTTAAATAATTTTGAAATGGTTAAGTCCCGTACTGATACATTAGGTTCGGGAAAAGGGCAAGGGCAACATTTTCAGGGGCGGGCCCCTAATGGGAAAATTCCTTTGGCTCTTTTTTCCTGAAAAATTTCTACAGTTATTTCCGGTTTCCCCCTTGTGCTTTGGGAAATTCCTTTTTCTCTTTGGTTATAAAAGGTTATCAAAGTAAATTTAGGCATATCGAAAAATTTAAAAAAATCGTTTTTACATTTGGGCCGTAGTAAATTTTGGGAAAATTTATAAGTTTGTACCACTGTTTTTTTTTGTGATGTGAAAAGCCCCCTATTTTAAAACCTTTTTTTTATTTTAAATCTTTCCCAAATTAAAGTTTTGTATTTTTTTCAGGCTTACACCTGATTATATAACATTTTGGCCGGAAAATTTTGCAAAAAAGTAACCCAAACCCTTTAAGTAAAAAGGCAAAAAAATTTCCCCAGCTTTCAAATTAATTTTTCCCGGGGGGGAAAAAAAGATGGGATAAATTTTGGGTCCCACAGCACAGAAATAAGCATACTGAATGTAATGAAATTTTGCTTCATTTTAATTTATCAGGGCCCGTGGGGCCAGAAAAAAACCCTAATAAAGCACAAGGGCAGCGAGTAGGGGAAAAAATAAACCCCGAACCGCAGAAAAAACCTTTCAGTAGAACCCCAAAGGGATCAAGAAAATTTTCCCTTTTTAATAATTTTTTATTTTTTTTTAAGGAATGGCCGGGGGGGTATTTTTAGCCAAAAAAACACAGGGTTAAAAAACTTTTAAAGTGTAAAGCAAGGGAAAACTGGTCGTTGTTGTGCGGCCAAACCCTTTAAAGAATTACTTCCCGGAAGTTCGACTTTAAGGCCAAAACCCTATTGTTTTCCCAAAAAACAGGAATTTCGGTAAAAAGTAAAATTCCCAAAAAAGGGTGGGCGAACTTTCAGGACCCAATCCGTGGGTGGGCCCCCTGAAAGTTTGAACAGAGGGGGAAAAAAAAGAATCAATGAGAAAGGGGGGAAGCTTTAAATTCTGAGTTTTTGGCTTTTTCTATGGGGGGTCCTTTTTGCGTAAAAAAGTCCCGCTACCAGCCCCAGTTATTCCCACTCCAAAGAGTGAGGGAAAAAGGGCTAGCACTAAAAACCCCTAACCCTTTGGAAATGACCAGAAAATCTAAGCCCTTTAAAAACATTTTTTTTCAGAAATTTGGGCCAGTATTTCCCCCCGGGCACTCTTTCCGTTATTTGAATCTGGAAAAAGAAAAAATAAAAAAAATAAAAAAAAAAAATTAAAAAAAAAAAAAAACAAAATTTTTTAAAAACAATTTTGAAACAAGTCTTGCATGCAGAAACGAAAAAAAATGGAACAAAGAGGGGGAAGGAAATAAACCCAAATTTTTTTTGAAAAAAGAGATTGTGCTAAGATTACCCGTCTCATTTTGATTTCTCCTTTTTGGGACATGGGAATTTCAGTCAAAAACAAAAAGACAGGGGTTTCCCTTTTGTGCGCCTTCCCAGTCCCCCCGGGGGCGCTCTCGTTCACACAGATTTGGGTTTAAATAGAAAAAGTTTTTGCATATTATTAGAGCCGAATAAAGATTTATTAATGTCTACCTACTATTAAAATCGTTATATCCCAAAATCTACACTTTATTTTGAACAAAAAAAATTTTTTTCAAAAAAACCAGCCCCCGTACTGCCCTAGTATATGCTTTTGTTTTTTTGCTCACCAATCCCCCCCCTGATGCTTCGGGCTGGGTTTTCTCTTTGATTTAAAAACTCATTTTCACCTGGCCTTTTTTCTTTAATTTTTCTGAGGGTTTAAAAAATAAAATAAAGGAAAAAAAATGACCCCTAGCCCAAATACTTTTTAAAGGCCAAAAGATAATTTTAAATTTTTATTATTAAAATAAAATTAATATTATAATTTTTTAAAAATTAAATTTATTTTTAAATTAATAGGGGACCTCCCCAAGGGTGTCCCCCAGCCCCATTTGTTTTTTTGGGTTAAAAAAGCCTTTTTTAGGGAACCCCCTGGGGGAAAGTTCCAATTTTGGGGAAAAGAAATTATTTATCCTTTTCTCCCCCTTTTTAAATTCCCCTATTGGTCAACGGTTTTAATCTAAAAAATATTAAAATTTATTTAAATATTTTAAATTAACCATATTAAAAGGGGGAATTTTCCGGGGAAAATTTTTATCGTTTTCCCCATTTTTTTTATTTTTGCAATTTTATTAAAAAGATAAATATTTTAATTGTAGTATTTTTTTATAAATTATTTTTTAAAAAATTCCCGTTTGTTGTAAATTTTTAAAATTCCCCCGCTGTGGGGGTTTTCCCCTCTTTTCCCCCAAAAACCCCCCCTTTTTTTTTTGAAAACCAGGTTTTAGCAGGAAAAATTGGGGTTTCGTTGGGAATGAACCCACAGGCCCAAAAAAAAATGATTGGAGATTTTTAACAAAATTTTTTTCGGAAAAATGCTTTTGCGTTCCGGCACAAGGAGTTTTTTGGTTTTTTTGGAAAAATTTACAAATTTTAAAAATTTCCCCCTTTTAGCTTGTATTTGAAAAAGCCTTCCAAATTCTTTACCAAATCCCCCAAAACCACCCAAATTTTTTTTATGCAAACCCTGGGGGATCCTTGAAATTTAAAAATTTTGGGTAAAACTTCTCTTATCCCCTTTACATTTACTTTTAGGGCATTTTTGAAAAAAAAATTAAAAAAAATCAAAGGAAAAGTTATCTTAAAATGGGAAAAATTTAAAAAATTTTGCTCCTTTTTTAAATTTTGTTTTCCATGTTTTTGAGTTTTTCAGGCTCTTTTCCTGAAATTTCCAGAGTACTCCACAAAATCCCCTCTTTCCAGCTGTATTTAGAAATATAGCCATTCCATAGTTTCCATAGTCATTGTCACTGTTCACAGCTCCCACCCAAGACCAGCCAAAATGCTTGATTATGTATGCAAGTGCTCTGCTCTGGTGGTAATCACTAGCAATAGTCCTGAAGAAATAGGGATAATCTTTCCTATTACTGAGGCATTCACATGAGGCTGAGGGACTTATCTGAAAAAAATAAATAAAAAAAAATACAGGAAAAATGTTAAACAGCTATCAGAAGGGGGATTATGTCTCAAGTGTTTAGTGCTATTGCTTCTACCACAGGAATTTTAAAAAAGGTCCTGTTGTTCTGGACAAAATGACTGTTGCAGAAGACTCTTGTTTCTCCCTATGATAGCATGTATAGGAGACTGTCCATTGCATCTATCTCCTTGCTGTAAACTCTGGAACTTATCTGTCACTGCCATGGTTGCACCTCATAGGAAGACAGTCTTGAAACCACAGGTATCATAAATTTGGTAGCCAATTGAAACATTTGGAAGTAAAGCTTAATTCTCAGTAATTCCCCCAACAAAGATCATGACGCGAGCCATTCTAAAACTCGTGAGGACTCCACACTGTGAGAAAAAATAAATAAAATAAATAAATAAATAGGAAGGTTAAATAAAACATAATTTTTAATTCAATTAATTGCTGCAATGATCTCTAAATTCCCACCTTTGGAAGCAAAAAAACCCTTGAGCACAGATAAAAGCTGAGGCTTTGTGTGAACTCAAATGAAGGTAATGTTCCCTATGCTGTGGACTGGAAAAAGTGCTCCAATAGTTATGTCTCCATCCTGATAACAGTGGGTACTTAGGGTCTCCCATCATATGGCAAGAGGCTTTTCTGCCTTGCATGAAGTTGAAAGCAAAGCAGAAGCATGCAAAGAAAGACAGACATCCCAAAGAATGTCTAGCTGTGGCCAAATGCAACTGGCTTTGATACTGGCTTTGATATTTTGTACTTTTATGCATATGCTTTAATATGGATGATTGATTGTGAATGCAGCCAATGAATTCATAGGTGCAGTTTGACATGGGGTCAAGTCAAGCAGGTGGAATAGAGTCAAGCTTGGTTATGATAGATTTTGATTTTATCGTCAGAATACAGATATTGTGAATATTGAAATAATCAGTTGTTGCTGTGGAAATTATATTTGGATAATACTTAGTTTCTAAACAAAATGATGGTTCTTTTTTTTTTGTAATTTATTCACATTTATTTGTGTATTGTATGAGGAATTATAATATGACATTAGTAATGATTTGTTCTATTGCATGGAACTCAAAGTACTTGCTAGCAGATGCTATGGGGAACTCCACTGCATGATCAGTCTGAAATGGCTGTGCAACTACCCAATCTTTTATTGGTGCTGTGTGACTTGTGTTGTGTTATGGTGTACCCAGAAGATATAAAGGATACCTGGAACAAAGCAACATCAGTTTCTTCTCTTCAACAAGCACTCTAGTGAACAGTCTGTCTTGTTGGTGTTGTTTATCAAAGTGAAAAGAAATAAAAGAAATTTAAAAATGGTGTGAAGCTTTTTACATTGTTTCCAGCCTCCCTGCCCATGCTATGATGGGTGGAACACACACACTTTGTTTTAGCTGTTTGGTAGTCTTAGAGGCTGTCAGACCTTCAGACTGATAGCTGAAGGTCTGGAATCCAATGGTGGCTTTCACTGGCCAAGGCCCACCCATGAGGCCGGTTGACCTCGGGCCAGTTTTCGCTTCATTTCAGCATCATTTTTGGGCATGGAAGGTGTAATAACAGAGTGTAAAACTCTCTGTGATTTTTTAAAGATCTCTCATGGCCTCAATTTTTGGGAAATATTTCACATACTTCTTTGAGAATCCAGTGTTTTAGTTGATCCTGATTTCAGTTGCTTGTCGTCACAGCTGTAAACATGATGGATTTCCAACCAATCCCATGATCACTTCAAAACTCCTGAAAGTGTTTCCACTTTGTGCCATGGTTATGGACTGACATTGCAGAGCCAACGGTCGTGGGCATGACGTCCAGGCTGAGACAGCTTCTTGGAGCTGAGCATGCGGGTCAGTTTCTTAGTTGTGAACAGCTGCTGCTTTAGAATGATCAAGTGGGAGCGTAAATATAGCTTCAGCCCTTCCTGGCTCTGACCCACCTTTGCTTCCAATAGCATTGCTGCCGCAGTCAGCGGCTGTCAGACCTGAACTCATTTCTCGAGCAACCTTGGTCAGCTTCCCCCTAGACTGGATTGGCTTACCCGTACTGGCGAAGGAGCGATCCTGGAAGGTAGCTCAGTTCGGGGGCTTTGGAGAGGAAAGGGGACCAAAATTAATCTTTACAAACTATATATCAATTATAAAGGATAAAAGCCTCAAGCATGGACAAACAGATCACTGTTTTTCAATGAAACGACTTATAAAGGAATGTATGCCTAAATTTGTTTTAAGCCAGTTAACATCAGAACATGCATAATCAAATTGCAGGTAAATTTACCAGATTCGGCGTAATAACGAAGGCATTAAAGGGATAGTTCACCCAAAAATTAGGAAAAATTAGGGGTCATTAATGACTCAAACCGCTTCACTGTCGGTTCCAACCCGTGAATACCTCCGCTTCATCGTTCGGAAAATCAGTATAAGATATTTTAGATTTAGGGCCAAGAGCTTTCTGGTCCCTCCATTGAGATATGTATGTACGGTATAACTGTCCACGTCCAGAAAAGGTAATAAAAACATCTTCATAAGTAGTCCATGTGACATCAGAGGGTCCGTTAGTAAATTTTTTGATAGCATCGAAATATATACATTTTGGGGGTCCCAAAATATCAAAACCCTACGACTTTATTCAGCATTGACCCTTCCCTCAGCCGGGTCTGTTAATGAGCGCGTATCACCAACACTGGCAGTTGTAGTGATATTTCCGGTTCGCGAACGCAATCCCTCGATGTAACCGGATCTTCTTGAAAACAGTTGACCAAATCGAACTGAATCGTTTGAACACGGTTTCAACGTCAACAATAAGCATAATCAACAATTACTTAAGCTGTTTAACTTTTTGCACATTGTCTTGACACTTCCCTCTGAGTTCAAAATAAACACCAATATTACCGGAGTAATTCCTTTACTCAAACAGTACACTGACTGAACTGCTGTGAAGATAGAAGTTGAAGATGACACAAAACACGAGCCGAGCCAGATAACGAACGAAACTTGATTCGTTCGCTCAGGTCAAGAAAACCGGTTGCATCGGTTTTTTTTCCCGATCACACCGTGTAGTTATGGGGTAAGTTTATGTTCTTTTCTCCGCGAAACCGGTTCTTGTTCGGACCAGTTGATATTCAATAAACCGTGTTGCCGAAATGGTCACACCATGTTCTATTTGGCGCTCGACCGTAAGACTTTTTCATTGGCGAATGCATTGCCTTTGTCTTTCAAGCATTCGGTTTACCCACGTCTCATAACAGGAGCACAGAATCAGTTCAAAATCAATCACCCAAATAACCCAGTTCGTGTTTCAGCTCTGCGCTGTTCTGTGTCAGTCTGAATCACGCTGCATCACCTCATGCGCAGTATCATCAGCCTCCTCGGTTGTTTCAAGAATCGGCCCGCCGTCGACAGACAGAAACGGTTCTTAGACTCGAGAACGATGTCAATGTTTCGTTTCGCTATTGTGGGCACGGGCTCCGTGTTACATTCTCACTTCTCCTCTTCACAGCAGTTTCAAGTCCAGTGTACTGTTTGAGGAAATGAATAACTCCGGGATATTGGTTTATTGAAATCAGGGGGGGGCGTGTCATGCCATGTTAAAAAGCTAACGTATTAAGTCATTTGTGGATTAATGTGCTTATTGTTGACGCGAACAGTATTTCAAACGATTCAGTTTCGATTTGGGGAACTTGTTCAAGAAGATACCGGTTACAGTCGAGGATGATTCGTTCACGAACCGAATATCACTAAACTGCCTGTGTTGTGAACGCGCTCATAACAGACACGGGGAGAGAGACAATGCCTGAAAATAAAGTCGTTAGTTTTTGATATTTTTTGGACCAAAATGTATTTTTCGATGCTGTCAAAAAATTCTAACGGACAGCCACTGATGTCAAATGGACTACTTTGAAGAATGTTTTTCTAGCCCTTTACTGACGTGGACACAGTAAATACGTACATACATTCTCAATGGAGGCGACAGAAAGCTCTCGGACTTATAAATCTAAAATCTCTTCTACACTGTGTTTCGACAGATGAACGTAATGTATTACGGTTTTTTGTGCATGAAATGATGGTGAGTCCAGTTAATGAATAATTTTCATTTTTTTGGTGAAAACTATCCCTTTAACACATACATAGAGTAAAACCCGTTTTAGGTTAGAAAGGTTAAGGGAACATCTGAATGACATCCAAGAGAGGAACTTTTAGACCCATGAAGCAATAAAACATTGTACTATGGAATTTTACTTCCTTATGTTTTACGTCTCAGGGACAGTATTTGTTGTATCCGTTAGTGGACATAAATATGCTCAAAAAAAAAACTGCGCTTGGTTATGTAAAAAACAAACAAGCAGGGTTTCTAGACAGCATACCGTGGTCCAAACTAAACCAGAATGAGACCCGATCCACAAAAAAATGTCAAAGATACATTGATATGTTAGGTTGGGAAAACTTTTGACGCTCTCGCGTGATGTCTATCCTGATGGGGGTTGTAACTTCGCCAGTCTGCTTTTTGCACAATAATTTTTTTTTTTTTTTTTCATATATGTGATGTCGTTTTGTGGGGAATGTGGCTGTATCTGCCATGATTAAAACCAATCTGTTTGAATGCACATCAGCGTGTGATTATTGTGTTAATTCACACGCCTAATCAGTGTGAATGCCGGGGTCTATAATGGAATAGAGTGTGATTATTCTTGTATTTCTATTTTTCTAGCAAGTCTCAGATGTATCTGTTAATGGCATAGCATAATTTTTCCTTATTTAATTTTACTACTCAAATGTATTCGTATTTGCATTTCTAGTGCTGCCAAATAAATCACTTATACAATGTTCTCAAGATTCTGTCTATTGTTTTATAATTGAAAAACTATGCAAGGGGTTAATGTTTATTGACTTAAATAGTTTGTAGAACCCTTCATATGCATTTTGGTAAATATTTTCCTCAAACGGGGGAAACAAACAAAGAAAAAAATCAGTGTGGTTACAATTTTTTTCTCCCCAAGTCCACTTCAGTGTCTATAACTTTTTTATCTTTTGAGCATTATCATCGTCTAGATGATGGATAGTAAAAGCCAAAAGGGTCTTCTTTCCAAAGACTCCAAAATTGTGTGTTGTAGCACACTAAAGTCAGGGAACTGTTTTTGCAATTTTAAGTTAGGTAGGGCATTTTTCAGCTGTGAGGTCCATAATGGGGAGTGCAGGTTAAAGGTTAAATGACGTAAATCATATTGAAAAACAAATATTCTCTGATAAAATAATCCTGGTATGAAACCATAATGCTCGGTACAAGTGTTTTCAGGTCTGAGATCCTTATCTGCATGTCGGAATGCGGGACGCAACCCACGCACAGTGTAGGCTATTTTATACATAACAGTCCATGTGAGCCATGTTGAAAATGTAAACAACCCCCATCACCCTACTCCATTAACAAAGGCGCAAGATTCATCTGCTGTACTTTTAATCATTTTTGGATGTAGACCTCGCGGTGCAGAACAGGTCTGAATGTACCTCAGAAGACAGTGTGATCTGATGCAGCTTTATACAGTGAGGTATAGTGTTTGTCACCCGTACCAACATTTCAGTATTCGGTGCGATATCAGTGAAAATCCCGGTTTCTCGGTACCAATTTCGGTACCAAAGCAAAACACAAAAACATGCTAATAAATTTTTTTACTATACTTTTAATTTAATGCAACTGTGTGTACATATTTAATTTAAAGGGCCTTTTGAAAACATTTAGAAGCAGTTATTCAGTGAAGAGTAACATTCTAAGTTAGGCTTTTTTTTTTTTTTGGTAAAAAACCCAGAAACTGATTTTCTGGACTGATATGACACATGTGTAACCATTTGTTCTTCTCTAAAATGCATTATTTTTAGATTCATAATTCATTTTAAAGCCTCTTGTGTGTAAAAAAAATAGTAAATAGCCATCATGTCCTTTTTTGTTTTTAACCTAATAAAAGTTATAGGAGGATTAAATAGTTAATAAAGAAACTTCATTCTAATGCTCATTATATTTATAATAGTTATAATAATTATATATGATTAACTACTCTAATTACAGCAGTCATTTCAATCCGACATTCAAATTAAAATATTTAATAATATTCATAACAGAAGCGGTGTTTCCCACAGCCTTCAACTTTATTTTTTGGCAGCATATATATGCAAATTCATTTTCTGCCAGCAGGAGGCGCTTGTATGGAGCGCCGAGGAGAGATTTTCCCTCAGTAACGGCTGCTGTAATCAAATAAGTGTGCTCCTTTCCTTAATTCCCTCCTTTTTTTGATGTAGGTCCCATGTCTCCAGTGCTTTTCTGAAGCTCCGAGCGCATCTGCGCACCTTTTGGATAGCGCATCAAGAAACGGGTTTGACCGGGCACAACTCGGTACCCACCGTGTAGTTAAAAAAAACCTGGTACCAAGTAATGTTTTTCATTTTTTTTAGTACTGAATTGGTACCGAAGTACCGGGTCTTTTGACAACACTAGTGGAGTATATACCATGTCCTGGACTAGTAAGTAATTTTTTCTTATTTGCATTAGTGTAGTGTTTTTTTAGATAAAACATGTACAGTATTTTCTAGTTGGGCTTTTAACCTAAGTGAAATGTAATGAAATTTAGTAGAACATGTTGAAATATGATAAATATAGCCTATTCGCGTAACTTTTCATTATTAAATATGTATAAAATGAGGATTTAATTTTATGTTACTATAATATAATATATGACAGGCACTTTTCCAACTCTTACCCCAAGACGCATGTGGCAGGGCATCCAGGTCATCAGTGACTACAAACCAACCGAATCCACTCCAACGGTCACAGACGTCACCCTTCCTTAACGAGCTAAATTACTTTTATGCTTGCTTTGACAGTGACAGCAAGGAGACGGCCACCAAGATCACACTCTCAGCAGACCACCAACCCCTCAAACTCACCTCCACAGATGTCTACACTGCATTGAGCCAGATCAACGCACACAAGGCTGTTGGCCCTAATGGCATTCCTGGATGTGTGCATAGGGCATGTGCAGAGCAGCTTGCAGGGGTGTTCACAAACATTTTCAACCTGTCCCTCACCCAAGCAACTGTGCCAACTTGTTTTAAGTCCACATCTATTGTCCCAGTGCTGAAACACTCTCACTGACATGCCTTAATGACTACCCCGCCCCGTAGCACTCACACCTATTGTTATGAAAGTGCTTTGAGCGACTGGTCCTAGCACACCTCAATGACTGCCTCCCACCCAACACTGGACCACACACCAATTTGTCCTACTGTAGCAAATAGGAGCACAGAGCATGCGGTTACACAGTGCTCCATTCGGTACTCACACACTTGGGACAATAACACACATATGTAGGGATGTTGTTTTTTTGACTTCAGGTCAGCATTTAACACTGTCATTCCCCTCCAAGCTGACCACTAAAACTTGGAGACCCTGGACATTAACACCTCACTTTTCTGACCAACAGACCTCAGCATGTTAGGTCAGAGGCCGCACTTTGCTCCACCACCATCACACTCAACACCGGTGTGTACCACAGGGCTGTATGCTGGAGCCCTTTCCTCTACTGTGTCTACACCCACGACTGCAGGCCTGTGCATGGATCCAACTTCATCATCAAGATTGAAGATTGAAGATGACACCACGGTGATTGGTCTCATCAGAGACAACAATGAGACTGCCTAAAGGAGGAGGTACAGAACTTGGCCTCAACGGTGCGCTGACAACAACTTGCTCCTTAACACCAGTAAGACATTGGAGCTTATTGTGGACTTCAGGAAGAAAAAAGGAAGCATGCATGACCCTATCCACATTAACAGGATTGTTGCTGAATTTGTCTCCAGCTGAATCAAAAGGAAGTCGTGGGGTGGGGCTTGCTGTTTTAATTGTTATCTCAAACGCCATTGGTTACTTACCCTTTTCCGGAAGTCAGCTGTGATTGGACTCCAATGAAACTGCGATCCATAATTCACATGTGACCAGAGACATGGCTTCATCAACAGACCAGATGCATGTATGTTTTCATTTATTTATTTTTTATAAATATAACATGGGTGTTTTAATGAAAATGAATTGCATGCATTGTCAATAGAATACATCTTTAGCATAAAGTTTATTAAAATAAATTGTTCTGTTTACTTGTGATTGCAATCTTGTGATGTTACGAATATAGAACAGGACCATAAACCCCTTTTATAAATTGTGATGACACATTTCCAAGGTTATTAACAGGGTAAATCTACCAAAAAGTTGAATTTTTCATACAAAATAAAGCTAGGGCTATATTAACTTGGCAAAATGAAAATAAAATAAAATAAAATATATTAAATAAAACTAATAGTCAACTTGCTGCTACAATATATACAAAAAAAAAATGTAAAACACCCCCGCCACACTCGCGTTAAAAAAACACTCGAAAAAACAACAACATGTCGCAAAAAGGCGCATATTGAAAAGAATAAAATTGTAAAATAATGAAAGGAACATGTAAAACAACAATAACATTATAATATACATTATAACATCATTAAAAGCCATTAAAAATAGGATAGTCTTAGGCTACAGTCTACTCATCAAAAATTTAAAGAAAGACCTTTACACAAAGGCTCTTATGCATGCTATTGTTATTAAACAGTCATTACACACACACACACACACACACACACACACACACATATATAAAAACAGGGGAGCACACATGATATAAAAAGGGGCGCATTTTATTCAGTCTGGTTCTCATAAGAGAATCTGGAGATTATGTTTGGTCCTCACACTGCATATAGCGTGACCCATTAAATATAACAATAATAAAAAAAAATAATAGTTATATCATTGTACTTTTATTTAGTTAAATTTTTTTTAAATAAAATAATAAACGAAATAATGATGTGATAATATTATTAAAAATACAAATACAATTATTTTATAGTAAACTTAAAATAAAATGCTAATATTTATTACTACCTTCTTTGTTTGCTTCTTTAAGAAGAATCGCTTTATGTATTCCCCAATTGTAAGTCGCTTTGGATAAAAGCATCTAAAAATAAATAAAAGCGTTTTCATCATTTTCAAACTTAAAATCAGCAGGCTTTTATTTTGGCGGGTTGCCGGCAAGTAAGTATACGTGCTTCCGGATTTGCTGCTGCTGATTAAAGAGTGTCAGTGAATGAATGTCACAGTTTTGCATTGTGCTTTGAAAATGGCATGGGATAGCCTAGATTTATGCTTTCATTTGAAAAGAAATCTTGTATAGTACAGTTTATCGATCAAAAATGTTAATTGTATATTAACAGCTGCCATGTTGTGTACGCAAATGCGCTGTCAGAACTTTTTATATAGCGAATTTTTTATTTTTTTGGTCGCGCATGCATACCTGCGGACCACTTAATGTGCACCCCTGTATATATACAGTATATATATACAGTAGGTGGCCATCCAAAACGTTGGTCCTACCGCCGCACGTACCGCCGCGGCAAACTGCATTTGCAGCTTTTTGACCGCTGCGTGGCGCTTTAATCACAAGTTTTCAAACAAGGCCATCAAAGCACATTTTTTTTGCGAATAGACGTCAGGTTGCCTCAACCGAATTGTTTTATATTTGACTGCAGTCGGGGAAAAATGAAAGAAAAAATATTTAATATTCACAGATGAAAGTTTAGTCCTTATGAAGATATGTGCGTTTTTCTTTAGAACGAATTCATGCAGGATAAATGTCAAGCCTATGAGCCTGTGCTTATATTTTCTCTACACCATATTTTAGATTTGACACATTTAAATAGTGTTGCAGTATTATTTATATAATACAAATTAGTGTTATATTTATTCAAAAATAATTGTGGTTTACTTTGCATCGGAGCATTAAAAGTGGTAGCATAGTGAGCTAGGCTTGCGTGTTTTATAAATTATTTTCTTTATTTTAGTAAAACGTGAGGGACTGTATAATTTCGCTCCCATTATTTAGGCCTATTTAAAACAAGAAACGAATAAATTAAACCTGCACGATTTAACTAAATCACTGAAACTCTAAAGAATGGACTGATTAATAAAACGTCTTCACGTATAAACTCAAGTTCTCTCATTATAATCAACAAAATGCACACAATGTAAAAAAGAGCTTGCTTTCATGTAATTTAAGTAAAAAAAAAAAAAATGAAATAAACAAATAAATAAATTGTAGCCGCATTTAAATGCAGGTTTGTATAATATTCCTTAAAATACAAGTGCAAGATTTGCTCGGCGCGCCATGATGCTGAGTGCACGTGCAGCATTTTATTCTTATTTGTCTACATATTTTATCTTCTTTACAAATCTTGTTTGGTTTTATTTAGGATAATTGCATGTAAAAAAAAAAATTTTTGCTTTGTAATGCATATGCAAAATGTGAATTATTATTCATATTCAAGTGTTTGTGCGAAAATTATTATGCATGCTTGACAGGGAGGCGCCCTCTCGGTCACATAATTTTTTCCTAATAATGAATTAACTTAAAATTGTGGTGTCTCACATACATGAGAAATATATCTACAGAAAGCTTGAAATGTCTTTTAAACAAATCAATTCAAAACGAAAGCATAATGTAATCTGTGAGGGTTGTATTTCTCTCTAAAGGCACGTCCATGTGGAGAGAGCCAGCATTGTGAATTTCATCTTGCAGCCAACAAGAAAACATTTGTTTATTAATAAATAATTAAAATGTCTCCTTTTTTCACAATTATAAGGCTACTTCTGCCTGTGCGTTGTGGCAAACTTAATGCATGTGCTTGAGCGTGGAATATATTAAGGCTCATTATGGATTATAGATGTAAATTTCATACAAACCTGCGATTAGTTGAATAATGCAACAAATAATGACAAATGAATGACTAGTAACTAGAAAAATCTTACGTGGGAGGCAGATCTATTAAATACCCTCTAGACATATCTGTTAAAGTTTTTAAAGCATTTTATACGTGTTTGCATAAATTTTCTTTCAGAGCGGTCTGTAATGGAGAGATGTCTTAACACTGATTTTTCCTCTGAAACACAAAAACGAAAATTGAAATAAAATTGATACTTTATGTTTTGAGAATGGCCAGCCCTTCTCTGCAGATATTGTGCTTTCTGGTTGTGCATTTTAAATCACATAAAGTCTACAAAATATATAAAAAAGCCTATAAAAACATGTTTCATAAACGGATACTTTACGGATGTCTGGACTCTGTTTGGAATTTAGAAAAACTTCAATGTTCATGAATAGGCTACATTCTGTGAAAATGTATATTTCACACTCTAAAAAATATTGTATGGACGCAACAAAATAAAACCGCCAACGCTCCACTCAGGGCTGGTAGTTCTGATTGGGCTCAACCCTTCCCCGGGCGTTAGAGACACGCTGCCGAGCAGAGTATGAGCAGTGCGGTGTTATTCTGACTGGAGCGAGGAGCGTGTTTTTTAAAAGACGGAGCGTCGTGGTTTTCACTCGCTCCAGCACCGCTCCATCACGAGTACAATTCATGCCAACAGCCCGTAATATAACTGCATATTTAGCAAGAATTCACATGATAAACATATTTAGCTATAGCTTGATACACATAATCTCTCTGATCAGAAGATTATAATGACGGCAATAGTCGAGCATTACAGGCTAGTCCTCAAGGAGTTTGTCTGTTCCTTTTACTGATTATTTTCGGGTTAAAGCATGATTTAAACAGATACAGCACATTTCACACGTAATCGCTGTCGCAATAATGCATTCAAACAAATGTAAGACTTTTACAGTACTTCATCTGTATCTGATTTTGAAATCTGTAAGAAATGCATCGATCTGTAGATAAAAATACTGACGAAAATGTACTGTATTTTTCATCACAAACAAACAAAATTGCACAGCAGAAAGCAGCAGTTATACCTTTTAATGCTGACAATGTTATAACGTTTGCACACATAGCCTAATCCCCTTGAAACTTTCCTGTTATTTTATTTTTTTTTATTTTATATTCAACATTTGGCTACATTATGAACATAACATTTCAACTTTAGCCACTTAGTGAAGGCGGAGCGGTGTTTCTGGTATCAGTGAGCGCTGAGTGGAGCGGAGTGATTATTAAATGCTCGGAGCGTGGAGGAGAAATTGTTGCTGCTCCACTCTCACATACTCTGCCGAGTGAGAGGGATGAACAAGACCATCTGGTGTAGACAACGGTAGACAGTGCCTGCTATATTTACACATAATTGATGTAAGAAATAAAAATAAATAGGCTACATAACCTAAACCAGCGGCATAACGAGATGACAATAGACTAGAAAATATATTTTACACTTGCTCTGTCCATCGTCCATGACACTGACTCACTGCGGAGCTGCCATTTTTTAATCTGAACAGCTCTTAAGGTGAGTGGATGGTTATGCGTGATGGGCTCCCAGTATTAAAAAATAAATTAATAAATAAAATAAAGGTCTTTCCAGCATTAAGGTAATACATTAGCTACTGCTTTTTTTTAATCGTCTTGTTTCAGTTATAAATTTGACTGGGTAAATGATAAAGAATTATATTAAAACTTGTTTTGAACAAATTATTTGTCATTTGAATATTGATTTTAAGTAGGGAGGCAAAAAAAACGATTTAAATCGTAAATCGGATTTTTTGTGAAAGGCAACCTTTCTTTTTTTTAGGCCATCGCCCAGCCCTAATGCAACAGTTTTTTTTTTTTTGTTTTTTTTTAGTTAAGGCAACTTCCTCTGAAATTAAGTTATAATAACTAATAAACTTTATTGCGCTATACAGTAGTCAACATTTGAAGTGGATCAAACCTTTCCAGAAACTCCACACTGCTCATACTCTGCTCGGCAGCATGTCTCAAACGTGCGGGGG
Source organism: Cyprinus carpio (assembly GCF_018340385.1). Taxonomy (NCBI): domain Eukaryota; kingdom Metazoa; phylum Chordata; class Actinopteri; order Cypriniformes; family Cyprinidae; genus Cyprinus; species Cyprinus carpio. The sequence goes on from NC_056589.1 coordinate 13,114,434, forward strand.
ATGGTTGAGCCCAATCAGAACTACGGGAGCCCTGAGTGGAGCATCAGCGGTTTTATTTTGTTGCATCCATACAATATTTTTTAGAGTGTGAAATATAAATTTTCACAGAATGTAGCCTATTCATAAACAATATATTGAACCATCGCTTTAAGTTTTTCTAAATCCCAAACAGAGTCCAGACATCAGTAAAGTATCCATCTATGAACATGTTTAATAGGCTTTTTTAGATTTGGGAAATACACATGCGTTACAGACGTGACAAAAAACACCAGAGTTTTGGGAGACATTATATTTTGTAGACTTTATGTGATTTAAAATGCACAAACCAGAAGCACAATATCTGCAGAGAAGGGTTGGCCATTCTCAAAACATAAAATATTGATTTTATTTCAATTTTAGTTTTTGTGTTTCAGAGGATAAATCAGTGTTAAGACATCTGTCCATTACAGACAGTTCTGAAAGAAGAATTTATGCAAACATGTATAAAATGCTTTAAAAACTTTAACAGAGATGTCTAGAGGGTATTTAATAGGTCTGCCCCCATGTAAGATTTTTCTAGTTACTAGTCTTTCCTACCCAATACGTTTTCTGGGTTGTGGTGTGGTGCTCAGTCTAACGTGTTTTAACATGGTCGTGTGGGAGACGAGGCAGAAGGAATAATGCGCTGTTTCTGGCTGAATGTTTTTTCCCTGTTGGTCGGATTTTTACAGCTTTTTTATAGTGCACAGAATGTCAGTCTTTCTTGTACCCTTTTTTGTCGTTATATGCTTTCTACAATGACTCAGTGCTACTCATCTGAGGAACTTCTTCATTTGAACCTGCCATCACCTTTACAAGTTGGAATTTACAATATTTTTGTTGCGTTGGGTATTGCTCATCGTCCAAGCTATATTCATTAAGGCTCACGTCGAACTGTCAATTTATCTCACACCTCTGCTGACTACTTCATATCCTCTTTTTGGTCTTCCTCTCGTGTCTCTCGAGCTAGTTCTAGTGCTAGAACTGCAGCAAATTTCTGTAACCTAAAACCTCTGGAGTGTTCACCATCTATTCACATGTCAGAATCGGCTGGGATCTCAGACTGCCCGATCAAATTTGCACTAATAAATGCTAGATCTCTGTCTAACAAATCTTTTTATTTTGAATGACTTTTTAACTTCACATGGATTGGATTTTTTATTTTTAACAGAGACCTGGCTCAGCCCTGGTGATTATTCAGCTCTTAAAGAACTTGCTCCTCCAGACTGCCTATTTTTTAATTCTCCAAGATCCCTTGGTCGTGGAGGTGGATAAGCAACAATTTTCAAGAACTCCGTTAAGTGCATTTTTCTACCTAATGAAAACTTTCAAACCTTTGAGGTGCAGCTCTTAAAGGTTGATCTCCTTACCCCCTTGCTCTGTGCCCTGGTATACAGACCACCTAATTTTAATAAGGATTTCTTTCAAGAATTTTCTAACCTTCTGTACTTCGTCGGTACTCACTTTAAACCATATCATTCTCCACGTTTATCTAGACATTTTGATTCTACCACCGCTAGGTCCTTCAGTGATGTTTATTTATCTTCTCAAACCCTGTTGTTGAAAATCTTTCCTCCTGCGTTAATCCTGATGTTCTGGTTGACATTTTTGATAGTACGTGCACTGCTACATTAGACTCAGTTACTCCTCTGAGGTTACAAAAATCCAGTGTGGTGAAGAAAGTGCAGCCCTGGTTAAATGGGATGACTCGCGCAGTCAGACAAGAGTGCAGGCATGCTGAACGCAGGTGGAGGAAGGATAAACTTCATATATCGTACAAAATTTTCAGGGAGTGTCTTAGGCAGTATCAGAATGCTGTTAGGGAGGCACAGTTTAAATATATGTCTGATTTAATTGCATAAAACTCTCAGAGGCCTAAGGCTCTTTTTAGCACAATTAATGCACTTCTAAATCCCTCTACTAATGTTCAACCTGAGGTTTCTACTGACCTGTGTGATCAGTTTTTAAGGCATTTCATCCATAAAACTGAGGGTATTTTCGCTCTAATATTCAGCCCCAGAGGTTTTCATCCATTGAAATGCACCCCTGTGAAAGTGCTCTTTCACTTTTTCAACCTGTGTCACCTTCACAGCTTCATGGTATTGTTTCTAGTCTAAAATCTTCTGTTTGCTCTTCTGGTGTTTTATCTTACTATTTTTATGCCGATGACACTCAGCTTTACTTACCTATCAAAAATAATAATGGTTCTTTGTCTGGCCTGTTTAACTGCCTGTGTGACATAAAATGTTGGATGGACATGAACTTCCTAAAGTTAAACAATGACAAAACTGAAATTGTTATCTTCGCCTCACCAGATAGGACCTCTCACATAGTTAATCAGTTTGGTTCTTTATCCTCAAATGTTCATGACAGTGTCAAAAATTCTTGGTGTCATTTTTGATTCTAATTTTAGTTTTGATAAGCAGATTAGTGCCATTGTTAAAAGTAGTTTCTTTCAGCTAAGATTTATTGCTAAAATCAAGATGATGCTCTCTAAGAAAGATCATGAAACCGTTATTCATGCTTTTATTACCTCAAAGTTGGATTATTGCAGATCTTTATACTTGGGTTTGCCTAATTCAACTATAAATCGTCTGCAGATGGTTCAAAACGCAGCTGCCAGGCTTTTGACTGCCACTGAAAGTTTCAGCACATAACTCCTGTGTTTGCCTCTCTCCAGTGGTTACCGTTTAGGTCCCGGATTGATTTTAAAACTTTGCTTTTTGTTTATAAAGCTTTACATGGTCTTGCCCCTCAGTATATCAGTGATCTTCTTGACCCACACAATGCTTCAAGATTCTCACGTTCTTCCAATCAACTACTTCTTTCTGTTCCTCGCTCACGTTACAAAACTAAAGGTGACTGGGCCTTTTCAGTGGCTGCTCCCAGACTCTAGAACAGTCTACCTCTCTATATTAGATCTTCCCCTTCTGATCTACTTTTATATCTTCATTAAAAACTTATCTGTATTCTTTATGTTTTGAATGATGGTGTTTATATTTTTACGTGTTTTCAAGGTTTTGATCCAGTGTGTTAATTCTGTTTTAATATTGTTTTTCTTTTTCTTTTAATACCTCTGTACAGCACTTTGTTTGCAATTTCTGTTGTTTTTAAATGTGCTCTATAAATTAATAAACTAAACTAAATTAATAAACTATATGTACTTATTGTTGCATTATTGTTCTTTTTCTTTGTATTTTCCTGTTATGTACTTGAATGCAGCAAATAATAACCAGGCATCAACAGCATACCATTTCTTCTCAGAAGCAGTTTAGAAATTTGGTTTGCCATCAAGGTGTGCATAGTAACAAGAAAGAAAGAAAGAAAAAGAAGAAATAAAAAACCCAAATTGTATGTCTGCAAATATATTTCATTAAGTAATTTATTTTTTAACATAAGGGTGAGGGGAGATCAAGGAGTGGAAAATGTACAGATAGCCAGGTTCATGTTTTCTTTAAGAGGGACTGACCGTGGAAGTTTCATAGTCGGTAAATGTGTCTATAATCAAAGGTAAAGTGTTACGACCCAGGCCTCTGTGGCTCTCTCCGACGGCCACCTGAGTACTGACATTCTCATGGACTACATTACCCAGCGGCCCCGTAACCTCAGATTAATCACCACCAGGTGTTCCTCATTCCATGCCCTATATAAGCTGAAGCAAAACACTCACTCGTTGAGAAGTCTTGTTTAGCCTGTCTTGCAATTCTGAGCGGTTATCCCTGTCTGCCTTTCCGTGTATTGCCTTGAACTTTTTGGATTCTGACGATCCTCTGCCGCCTGCCTTACTGACCCTCTGCTTTGTCTACGACCTGTCTACTGTCTGCCGCCAGCCCCGATTCAAGCCTGGTAACCGACCTTGGTATTGACTGTCTCTGAAATCTCTGACCCTGTTGTCTGAATCGTGCCTGTTATCACTACGAGTTCATAATAAACATTGTACATGGATCCGAATGTCTCTGACTCCTCGTTACATAAAGTACAATTGTCTGCAATTTCTAAAATATCAAAAAATTATCTAAAATTTGTATTTTCAGTAACCTATACTGCCTTTCCAAACAACAGTTGCTGTTAGAATTTAAATAAGGAAATACTTGAGAATCTATGACTGGATCTTTATTGCAGTGATTAGTATGTGTCTGGCTTTTTATATGTTTGGCAGCAGTTATTTTAACCATTAAAGGTGCAGTTTGTAGCTTTTTATTTCTTAAACAACCATGTTGAAAGATGTATCCCATGGTCATGTTCTAGAATGCAAATGCAAAATTAATCAGGAACAAATTATGGAAGAAGGCTTAATTGTCACACATGAATTTACCACCTATTGATCTCAAACTCACTGCAAGTCTGGAGTAATTTTACCTATGAAGGAAATTAAGTTGACATTGCATGTAGTTGTGAAAACAAAGGTATGACAAATACACACCATAATCAAATCTTAAGGTAGTGCAATAAAATATTGTTTATAATATAGTTTTTGGCCAGTACATCTGTAGGTAGCTTTTCAGTGTCACTGAAGTAACAAAATATTTTACATGTAATAATTAATCTCAGCTGTCTTATCTGCATTGTTTTTTTATTTCAACACTTTTTATTTTTTATTGCGTTTCTAATAGGATTGAGCGCCTTTGGCGTGATGTCAGAATCATAGTTACCAACAAGTACATGCTACACTCCCTGGAGGCAAAAGGATTGCTTTACTTATCAGTGGTTGAAGACCTTTTCTGTGTGCAATACACTTTTCTGCCAAGAATTCAGACAGACTTGGACACATTTTCAGAAGCCTGGAATCATCACCCACTCTCCTCAGAGGGTAATAAAGTCCAGAGCGGCTATGGCAGATTGGACTGATGCACACAAATACTGGCCAATCAGAGAGTTACGAGGTATTGTAACACTGCTTTATTTCCTTTCACCACACTGCTATTTATGGTAAGTTATTGATCTTAATAGATACTTAAATTGCTATACCTACAGGACATTGAAGAGCCAGACCTGGATTTTGGACAGTTTCTTATGATGCCAGTGAAGACTTGGTAGTTGTTGTTCCAGAATTTGAATGCCTTCTGAAGCTTAAAGACAGATTTTATTTTGCATTTAAGTTTACTGAACATAAATATACCTTTCTCTTCGTTTCTGAATTGAATTTGTAACAATCTGTCAGCAATCAATACATGCCACTAATGAACTATTTCACGAGTTCACACTTACATATAATGAACAGAGTAAAGGTTATGCTTATTTGGCGTGCTGTCCAGGGAGAGGGCTCAGAGCTCAGCAATTACTCTTGAGCCCGGGTTACTCCCCTTTTCCGGGGAGAGGGGTTCGAGCTTGGCTCTTAGCCCGGACCCAGAGCACTCTCCCCGAGTGTTCCTCCCCATGCAGGGGTAGGAACAGGCTGAAGGTGAGGAGTCGGGTGGTGGAGGGATGCTGAAAGACTAGAGATAATGAAGGTAAGGCTGCTATGATTATTTATAGGGGTTCTCTTTTGTGATGATTGGATAGATGGTGTAATTACTGATGATGGACTGGCCGTGTTAATTATCTGTGCATGCTCCTCCCGAAATTCGTTAATAATACATTACTTCACATGTTCACACTTACATATAATGAACAGAGTAAAGGTTATGTGTATTTGGCGTGCTGTCCAGGGAGAGGGCTCCGAGCTCAGCTTTTAGCCCAGACCCAGAGCACTCCCCCAAAAGATGTAATTACTATAGGACAGCAGCCAGAGAGGAGCATTGATAACCCCCAAAATTTGCAAAGCTTAAGATTGGTGGGGTGCTGGACGTCGCTTATGGTAGCACACTGCTGGGGCTTTAGAAAGAGAGAACTAGAGGCTTCTACGGAAGCGGTCACTGCTGTGGCATCTGAAAAGAAAACTCCTGTGGAAGTGGGAACTGCTACGGCATCTGAAAAGAGAAAATGGCTTCTGCTAGCACTGCTGCGCCAGAGTAAAATACAGACAAAGGCTCCTGCTGGAGCAAGAACTGCTGTGGCAGTGGGGAAATATGGAAAAGCTCCTGCAGAAGTGGGCACTGCTGCGGCAGTTGGGAAATACAGAGAAGGCTCCTGTGGGAGCGGGCACTGCTGTGGCGTGTGGGAATTTAGGTAAGGCTCCTGTGGGAGCGGGCACTGCTGCAGCAGTGGGGAAATACAGAAAGGCTCCTGCGGGAGTGGGAACTGCTAGGATGGCTGGAGTGGGGATGGGCCATCATAGATGGATTAGGTGATTTTAAAGGGGTTAAAGGTGAAAAACCCCATTGCAATAAAAAAAAGCAACAGCAACCTCTGAGCAGTAAAACATTTTTATAATGGAGTCTTGCAAGAGATTGCAGCAAGACAATAAAGAGATCTCCCGTTTCTCACACGTTTCTCTCCAATTGTCATTTTGGATTCCTTTCAGAACTTTCTCACGTCTCAGTTGTGTCTATTTTATTTCTCCTAAGGACTTTTAGGAGAAACATCTGAGACACTGTTGAGACTAAAATGAGAAATACATGAGAATCACAACTACGTCTCCTGAGGTTAGAAAGATCAAACACTGAGCAATAAAATATTCCTATAATGGAGTCTTGATAGAGATTGCAGCAAGATAATAAAGAGATATTCTGTTTCTTCCACCAAATTCTCTGTTTTGACTATTTTTTTCTCAAATATTTCTCATGTCTCATTTGTGTCTACTTCCATTTCTCCTAAGGAATTTTAGGAGAAACATCTGAAATGCTGTTGATACTAAAATGAAAGATATATGAGAATCTCATCTAAGTCTCGTGCTTAGGAAAAGCAACCACTGAGCAATAAATATTGTTTTTGGGCTTTTTTGCTTATCTTGCTTTTGCTCTACAATATTCAAATCCATGTTTGGTGTACCTTCACATCTGAAAGAAATAATATAATTAGATGAATACAAATTACTACAACACACACACCAACACCTAATGGAAAGCGCAAAGTATTAAGTAATATTAATAAATAAGGCAATAAATATTAACCTTTCCCCGCAGGTACTTGGACAAGTACACATAAGACAAGATACCTTTCAAATGTGGAAAAATAGTTTTAAGAAAACATTAACTAAAGCAAGAATCAAGATCAAAAGCTAACTAAAAATCATTACCATTATAAAATTCAATTAGCATTATTAATAACTATTTGGTAAATAACATGATTTTTTTTTCCTCCTTCATACACTTGAACGAGTGATTCTCAACCACAATGGAAATAATCCAACAACTCAAACCCCCTCCCCCTTCTGTTGGGGGGCTCCAAGAATGTGCTAAATAGTCCTGCATGCATTGGTCTTAGCTTGACACCCATCACTGCCAAAGAGGAATCCATAAAATAAAACTCACCCCCCAACTGTGGATGTGAACAAAAATAAAATATATGATTTAAAGTGAGAACAAATCATTTTCTACAGTAGTTCCCGCAAGTCGTGATATTAAGTTACTACTTACATTGCCACTTAAATTATCCATTTTTGTGGAAGTTGATGGTGCTTCATTATCTGAAGGTTAAGGTTAAGGCTAGGGTCCTTTTATACAGATTTATGGGCATAAAGACATCAATTGTAGTTATTAGAAAAAGTAACTCAAAATAATTTTGTTACCAAATTTAAAAAAATGAATAGTCTCATATTAACAGGTTTTGACTTGTGTCTGACTTGTATAGTAAACTGGAATAAACATAGCACAGAACAACCTACAGTAGCGCCGCCGCCGCCGCCGCAGGGCCGCGGCGGCGTACCGCCGGCCGCCTGCCCGCCGCCGCCGCAGGCCGCCGCGGCCGCGTTAACTGCAAATCAGTCGCGTGTTAAAATCATTCGCGAAACTACCGCCAGGTGGCGCAAAGGGACGGATTGCGAACTGAATGTAATTGTAAAATGAAAGGAAGACGTTAAACAACAATAACATTATAATATACATTATAACATCCTAAAAGCCATTAAAAAAAAATAGGATAGTCTTAGGCTACAGTCTACTCATCAAAAATTTAAAGAAAGGCCGTTACACAGAGGCTCTTATGCATGCTATTGTTTTTAAACAGTCATTATTATATATATATATATATATATATATATATATATATATATATATATATATATATATATATATATATATATATATATATATAATATAAATTACGATTAAAAATTTTTCATTTCGGTTCATTCTTGGTTAAAAAAAAATAATAATAATCTTCAGGTTCCATTTGCAGAGCGAAATGAGAACGGTCCAGCATTTACAAATAATTCTTATTAACTCTGTTATAAATTCTTGATATTTCAAACTGCTAACACTTTGCATTTTTGAATTATGCCTTTACTGTGTGACCAATAATTGTGAATTGTGACTTTGATCGCGCTGGTGCCTCACGCGCACATATTCATTGTAAACAGCAGTCGTTCACCGAGCCATGCGGCGCAAGCAGCGGGCCACTTTGGCATATTTTTGCTAATTATGATTTTTTTTCCCCGTCGATACTGAAACACGTGTGAAATCCAAAGCCTATTTTACCTAATAAATAAGAGTTTAGCTTCAAATGGGCAACATGTTTGGATTTGTCCCGAATGAGAGAGATAAGCACAACCTTACATTATGTATCGCTTTAAATTATTTTAATTATTATTTTTGTTGTTGTTTATAAGCCTATATTATTATATAGCCTGCTGCAATTATATTTATCCATTAGAATTATATATTTGTAATTCTTGTTCTGTCCTGATAATTTTTTTTTACATTTAAAGGATTTGTTGTAAAGTGAAGGGAACTAAAAATGTCCTGTTGGTACATTAGCCTATAGCATTATTAGGCCTGCCGTTATTATTTCTAAATGTAATAAAATGCAACTCTCACAAATGTAATTTATTTTTTAGCGTGTTTTCAAGTATGTTTTTATCCAGCTTTATTTTTTTCATTGCATCTAAAAATGACTTTGTGCATCACATTCACTTCGTGAACAAAACAAATATAACTTCAGATCCGCCTCTCGCGTTGCTCAGTTGTGGACCATTTCAAAATGTTTGATATAAAGGTTGCTGTCACAGTTTATACAGGAATTGTTCATTAAAAAAATATATATATATATATTGTTAGTTTTATGCTAACATGCAATCAAGTCTTCGGATACTATATAAGATACAAATTCATTTAGGCTATTTAACATGCACTGTGACAATTTACCGTTTCAACTTATAAACTCCTTGAGATTTTAAAGTCAGTTTAATAGTATTGAAATTCAAGTTGAATCTAGTATAAAAAAGGTTTTAATTGCTTAAATTATTTCTATGAATTAATAAGTTAGCATGACTTTTTCATCATAGCATTTTTTACGAGGTGTATTCGTTTTCTGAAACCAAGCACCCACTTTTTTCTTTTTTAAATCTATGAATCGCTCGCATATCTCCTACAACCTACAAATAAGGGCTAATAGAGGTTCTTTCTTTAATTATTTATTTATAATATTTATTCTTGAAGAAAATAAGTATTTATTCTTTAATAAAATAAGGGACGATCCAAATATTTGTAATGTACAATAATATAGGCCTATATCTGCCTGCAGTTAAAAAGATATATTTGTTTTGATTCATCCATTTATGTAGGCTACAATTACCTATTCTAAAAATAAAAATAAATAATGTCATAAAAAAACACCATCGGCCTGAATAAATTTTACCATTATAGAATTGGGGTAGTAATTTAGGAGGTGAAAATACAGTGAAATTACAAATGGCATGGGATTTCAAAGCATGACAACTGAAGGTCTATGAACGTTTCTATGATGCATTTTTTTAAACAATGGCACTTAAAGTTTTCAACTGAAATATTAGTTTTTTAACCATATAGCCTGTGAATAAATAAATAAAATGCATACTTTTCAGAGAAAGAACACTGAGAGTGTAGGTTGCGTGTCTGGTGTTTGGATTTGTACTTCAATATAATGAGCTCCAAGTTTAAGAATAGCCTACACTAGGTTTTTTTTTTTTTTTTTTACTCTCTATTTAACAGCATTAACGTACAATGAAATACGTCTTCCTTCAGGCAGACTGAATGTTTTCCTGTCTTGCTAAATGTTGGGTCAGTTTGCGCGAGACCCGCGCGCTGCGAAGCGGGAGCAGCTGACGGAGGATTCCGCTTGGTCTTAAAGCCTTCCGCAAACGCCTACGTTAACAAATAACAATGATTTTGGCAAAAATAATGATAAATTAGTCAATTGATAATTTGTTATTATTTTGGTCTAGTGAAAATAATAATATGGGCTGCGGGAAAATAATGAATAAAAAGAGTAAGGCTGCTGTGAGTACAGGCATGTTTCAACCCAGGGGCTGGGGTAGTTTTGTATAACTTGTGGGGGTCGAGATAAAGGTGTGAATCTCTTGCTCTTTCATATGGACAGTCTTATGAGGGTTTCAAACTTGCAGAACAGGTTTTTAGGACAACTTTAAAGAAAGGTTTGATCCACTTCAAATGTTGACTATATAGCGCAATAAAGTTTATTAGTTATAATAACTTAATTTCAGAGGAAGTTGCCTTAACTTAAAAAAAAAAAAAAAAAAAAAAAAAAAAAAAAACTGTTGCATTAGGACGGGGCGATAGGCCTATGGCCTAAAAAAAATCCCCGATTTTTTTCACAAAAAATCCAATTTACAATTTAAATCGATTTTTTTCCCCTCCCTACTTAAAATCAATATTAAAATGACAAAGAAATTGCTCAAAACAAGTGTTAATATAACAATATATTATTTTTTAATACTAGCCCATCATGCATCTAACCATCCACTCGGCGTTAAGAGCTGTTCAGATTAAAACTGGCAACTCCGCAGTGAGTCAGTGTCATGGACGGAGGACAGACCAAGTGTAGGCCTAAATCAATTTTCTAGCTTATATTTTCATCTCGTTATGCCGCTGGTTTAGGTTATGTATTTATTTTGTGTGACAACAATCTCTCTCTGAACGTGGAGAAGACGAAGGAGATTGTTGTAGACTTCAGGAGAGCACACACTCAGCACGTTCCTCTGACCATCAACGGTGCGACTGTGGAGAGAGTGAGCAGCACCAAGTCTCCTGGGTGTGCACATCACAGAGGACCTCTCCTGGACCGACAACACTGCAGCACTGGCCAAGAAATCACAGCAGCGTCTCTACTTTCCTCCGCAAACTGAGGAGAGCCCGAGCCCCACCCCCCATCATGTACACATTCTACAGAGGCACCATCGAGAGCATCCTGACGAGCTGCTCACTCCGTGGTATGGCGCCTGCAACGCGTCCTGCCGAAAGACTCTACAACGCATAGTGAGAGCAGCTGAGAAGATCATTGGTGTCTCTCTACCCTCCCTCCAGGACATTTAAAAAAGGGAACACGTCTCACCCGCAAAGCCCTCTGCATCAAGGTTTTGATCCCACTCACCCATCACACAGCTTTCTTCAGCCTGCTACCATCAGGGAGGAGACTGCGGAGTCTCCAGCCAGGACCAGCAGACTGAAGGACAGCTTCATCCACCAGGCTGTCAGGAAGCTGAACTCCAGTTCCCGAATTTGCCCCCCCTCCCCTCTTCTTCCCCAGGCACCACTGAACTATGAACCCCCCCCCCACACTAATCATATGATGACATGCACGAGTCACTTACAGCATTGAAGTGCTCACTACCGCTCACTACCTCATTCGGCATGGAACTACCTCACCTCATCATTCCGTTAAAATAACTGCTCTTGGTCACTTGTCACTTGTCACTTTAATCAGACTTAAGATATTTTTAATAAGTGATTTTTTTTGCACTAAAAAATCTTTTAAAGGAAGACTGTTGTTTCACTTCATTGATTTGCACTACTATATCTGTCATTTTACCTTGCGCTGCTTTATTTAACTTTAACTTTATTTTTAACTTTTATTATTTATTATATGTCGAAACACGGAATTTTTATATATAATTCCCTTATTGTATAATTGTGTATCTAAGGAAGTATATTTGATCTGTTATTTTTTTAGGCTTTAATGTTAAGTGTTATCTGTATGGCACCGGGGGTCTGATAGTAACGCAATTTCGATTCTCTGTATGTATGTACTGTACATGTGGAAATTGACAATAAAGCAGACTTGACTTGACTTGACTTGACTTGACTTATTTTTATTTCTTATATCAATTATTTGTAAATATAGCAGACATTGTCTAACCGTGTCTACACTGGACGGCCTTGTTCATATAGGGCGAAACATCTCTCACTCTGCAGCAGAGTATGTGAGAGTGGAGCGGCAACAATTTCCCTCCGCGCTCCTAGCATTTAATAATCACTAAGCTCCGTGGTTCATTGATACCAGAAACACTGCTCCGCCTTCACTCCGTGGCTAAAGTTGAAATGTTATGTTCATAATAGCTTATAAAAAATAAATAAAATAAATGAATTAAATTACCAGGAGAGTTTGGCAAACAAGGGATTAGGCTTATTGTGTGCAAACTTTTTGTCCTACCAACTTGCCAAACTACATAAAATTGTCAGCATTTAAAAGGTATAATTGCTGCTTTCTGCTGCTCAAATTGTTTGTAATGAAAAAACAGTTTTTACATTTTCGTACAGTATTTATATCTGCAGATTGATGCATTTGTTACAGATTTCTGCTCATTCAAAATCAGATACAGATGAAGTAGCCTACTGTAAGATTACATTTACCCAATGCATTATTGCGACAGCGATTACGTGTGAATGTGCTGTATCTTTTTAAATCATGCTTTAACCCCGAAAAATAATCAGTTAAAAGGAAGACAAATTCCTTGAGAACTAGCCTGTAACATCCCGCTCGACTATTGCCGTCATTATAATCTTCGTATCAGAGAGATTATGTGTATCAAGCTATAGCTAAATATGTTTATCATGTGAATTCTTGCTAAATATGCAGTTATATTACGGGCTGTTGGCATGAATTGTATTCGTGATGGAGCGGTGCTGGAGCGAGTGAAAACCACGACGCTCCTGACTTTTAAAAAATCCGCTCCTCCCCAGTCAGAATAACACCGCTCCGCTCATACTCTGCTCGGCAGCGTGTCTCAAACACACGGGGGAGGCTTGAGCCCAATCATTCTCAAAACATAAAATATTTATTTTATTTCAACTTTTGTTTTTGTGTTTCAGAGGAAAAATCAGTGTTAAGGCATCTCTCCATTACAGACCGTTCTGAAAGAGGAATTTATGCAAACGCATATAAAATTCTTTAAAAACTTTAACAGAGATGTCTAGAGGGTATTTAATAGGTCTGCTTCCCACGTAAGATTTTTCTATAGTCGTTCATTTGTCATTATTCAACTAATCGCAAGTTTATATTAAATGTACAACTATAATCCAGCCTTAATATATTCCACGCTCAAGAATATGCATTAAGTTTGTCACAAAGCACAGGCAGAAGTAGCCTAATAATTATGAAAAAGGAGACATTTTAATTATTTATTAAATGTTTTCTTGTCGGCTGCAAGATGAAATTCACAGTGCTGACTCTCTCCACATGGACGCGCCTTTAAAGAGAAATACAACCTTCACAGATTACATAATGCTTTCGTTTTGAAATGATTCGTTTAGAAGACATTTCAAGCTTTCTGCAGATATATTTATCATGTATGTGAGACACCCAGATTTTCAGTTTATTTCATTATTAGGAAAAAAAATCACGTGATCGAGAGGGCGCCTCCCTCTCATGCATGCGCATTAATAATTTTTGCACAAACACTTGAATATGAATAATAATTCACATTTTGCATATGCATTACAAAGTAAATAATTTTTTACATGTAATTATCCAAAATAAAACCAAACAAGATTTGTAATGAAGATAAAATATGTGGACAAATAAGAATAAATGCTGCACGTGCACTCAGCATCATGCAGAGCAAATCTTGCACTGATATTTTACGGAATATTATACATTTTATATTATGCATTTAAATGCGGCTGCCATTTATTTATTTAATTTATTTATTTTTACTTTACTTAAATTATATGAAAGCAAGCAAAGAAGACTCCATTTAAAATCACTGAAGTTGTCAATTAATAAAGCTCTTTTTTTTTTTACATCATGTGCACTTTGTTGATAAGTGATGACGTTGTATTAATCCATGCAGGTTTAATTTATTCGTTTCTTGTTTTAATTAGGCCTAAATAATGGGAGCGAAATTATACAGTGCCTTACGTTTTACTAAAATAAAGAAAATAATTTATAAAACACGCAAGCCTAGCTCACAATAGGCTACCACTTTTAATGCTCCGATGCATTAAAAAACCACATTTTCTTTTTAATAATATAACACATAATTCATATTATATAAATAATACTGCACACTATTTAAATGTGTCTAATCTAAATTATGGTGTAGAGAAAATATTAGCACAGGCTCATAGGCTTGACATTTATCCTGCTTGAATTCGTTCTAAGAAACGCACATATCTTCATAAGGACTAAACTTTCATCTGTGAATATTAAATATTTTTTCTTTTATTTTCCCCGACTGCAGTCAAATATAACACATCAGCGAGGCAAAGCTGACGTCTATTTGCGAAAATGTGCTTTGATGCGCTTGTTCGAAAACTTCAGCCACTCAGCGGTCAAAAGCTGGAAATGCACTTTGCAGACGCCGCGGCGGCGGTACGAGCGGCGGTAGAAACGACGTTTTGGATGTCCACCTACTGTACATCGACATTGACATAATCCAGTTTTGTTGAAATGGGTGACACTTCTGTATGAGATGACAAGGAATCTCCAGGGTCTTGTAACAAATTCAACACCGATTGTGTGTACAATTTTACTTGATATTTTATTTACTAAAAAAAAAAAAAAAAAAAAGTAGAGTTTACCGATTCACAATCACTGCTGTTAATCCATATGTCTGTCACACACTTCTGGACTTGCATAGTCAGCAGTTGAACAGGCATGTCTGTATGATGTTCGGCACATCAAGCTTTTGGCATTTTTGTTTATTTTTTTTGATGATTAGGGTAAAGGGGAGAGGTCCACACTGTTCTCTATTGGCATAATATATAGACAACCCTTTGCTCCTACTGTTTTAATGAGGTAGGATCCTTTGTCGTCCCCTTGGAATTATAAGGTTCTATCTGCGTTCTGAGCAGTTTTGAGATATTGAGCTTCAAAGTTTTGCATTACATATAGGAAAATTTATATGGGGAACAAGTTTCTTTCAAACATGAAAAAAACGGGGACCCTAAATGTATTCTAAATATACAATATCAAAATCCTCTCAAATTTGTGAATGGGGATTTTTGGAATGGGTCAAATGCAGATAGAACCTTCTAATTCTAAAAAAAACACTTTTCGCTTAGAATTATAAGGTTCTATCTGCCAAAACATTATTTGAACATTAAATATAAAATTAATGTTGTAACAATGTCTCAACATGTGTTAGAAAGTAAAATTTTATCCTTTCTATGATATTTATTTCATATTTTTAGCACGTCCATGTATTTAGGACATTTCAAATTAAGCAAGGTAGGTCTAAATATTTTTTCTCATTTTTTTAAAACACAGACTTATACTCTTTGACTCATTTTTTAAAACACAGACTTATAATACTCTCTATCTGCTAGTGGCATGAATTTAAACATGGACTTAATGTCACTCATCTTCGCCTCTGAGATGATGCTCTGTTTGGAGAGTACCCTTGGTTTGGGTAAGATGGATGTAGGTGCCAGGCTTCTCGTGTGTTTGCTTGGTCCTCTTATGTCTACTTTAACTCTAGGCTCTGCATGTGATTTTGTATAATGAAGAGTATATGGACACTGATCAAACACAAGCTGTGACACTTCAAAAAATGGAACCTGTTTGTACTGAAACAGCTTGGAACATGTCTGAAAGTCATAGAAATCTATACTCTTCATCTGTATGATTTCATATGGGTTGTTCCTGTTCACCTTCAGTAAAATGCGCAAGAAAGACAGTGGTGAATAGAATTCAGACACTGCCATTGCCTTTTCAATATGGCTGTGCATTTTGTCTACCTCCTGCACTGCGGAGTGGCCTGTTGTAGAGTATTTCATTGTTATCTTTTTAATTTGAGGATGCCTTGTCAGGAAATCTGAAATAGCAAGGGCTATTATGGAATTTCTGTTCTGAGGCACACAAATATCACTCCATGTAATCATCTCAGTGGCATGTGGATGATCACGTACAACGCGTTCTAATATTTTCATTAGTGCACTTGCAACATCACTTCCTCCCCTACCTGACATTGCCTCTGTCCACAAAGCACAGTAGCCTTTTTTAGTCTGCGAAAAGTGAGCAGTAAAATTATACATGTTAAGTTTCCGCTTGTAGAAAAAAGAGCTAATTTTGGCACGTGGACATGAAATAACATTCTGTAGGTCAAAACAGACTGTTAGAGTATCTTTATCCTCTCTGTCTTTTTGGCGCTCTTGGCGCATTGCCGTCTTGTCAGCTATATGCTTTGTTTGATGGTATTCATCACTTTGGCCTACCATGTTTTGCTTTACGGCAGTCTCATATGCTTCACACTGATCACACCGATCCTTTTTATGGGTGTGAAAGTTAAGGTTGAACTCTGTGTTGAATATGAATCGGTAATAAGATTCTTTTAGGTGTAGGTGTATTTCCATTCTCGTTGCATTTAAGCCTGTAGAGATCATACATCCTTGAAACATTGAGTACCAGTTCAAGGTACTGTCTTTCTGTGCTGGCTCAACAGTAATGTGACTCAACAACAGGAAATGAACTGATGTGTGTCTTTATCTGCTCTTTCTGATTTTCATCTATGCATTTTTTTTTTTTGCATGCTTTCCCCTTGCATCTGATTTTGGCATGCTAGTTGTCTGATTTTTCTTCATGTGTGTATTATACACAGGTTTCTGGCTGATGGCAAGTGTGCCCAGATAAAACTGCTTACAGACTCTCACCTTTTCACCCTCTACGTTTAGATAGTACTTAAATGAGTAGGTATGCTTTCTGTGTGGTTCATCACAGGTTTGTCTTTCTTTTTCTGTGCAGTCTGTAGTCATGGCTATAGTCATGTCATATTAAGTCATATTTTCTGTTTTGACTCAACTGGTAGAACTGTGTAAAGCATTTCTCCCTTTCATCTGGGGTTACTTTCTTTGCACATTTGTATTTACATGATGTACTACAGTTCTTCAAAGTTCTCACTTGTTTGGCAGAAGCCTTTTTATTTGCAGAGTTGACATGTTCCTTGCCCTCCTGATAAAGTTTCTTGCAGGTACATGCTTTCCATGTTGAAGGATTTGAAACATGTCTCCTGTTTCTTCTTTTCTGAGTAGCCCCCAGCTCTTTCATTTGTAAACTGGTAGGTGCAGTCGACTGGTGCGGTCACTGGCTTGGTCACTGGCTCGACTGGTGCGGTCACTGGCTCGACTGGTGTGGTCACTGGCTTGGTCACTGGTTCGACTGGTTTGTCTGGTAAGTACCTAGGCCCTGCTGCATCTACCTTGTCACCTACCTGGAGAAAAAAATACATTTGAAAAAATACATATTTAAACATAATATTTAAATACACAATGTAAAAAACAGGAATGCAATAAATTCAGAAAAGTTTCTTATTATTAGCTCACCACCTCTGTAGCTCTAAACTAACAAATTCTGACTGACTGACTGATTCTTACCTTTCCTCTCTCTGTTGTTCTCTGTCTTGGTATTACTGGACTGCTTGTTTCTCCCTCTCTGTCTAAAAGTCTGATTTTACATTGCTCCTTTACAACATTGCTCCTTCCCTCTTCTGCCTCAGTTTCTCTTCCTTTCTCTGATGATGCTTTTTTCATATTTTCTTTGCCTGGTGCTCTCTTTCTCGTTCTCCTGCTGCTGTTTTTAGCATTACTTTTTCCCCTCCTGGATATGTCAGGTTCATTACAAAAAAATAATATTTTTTTAGCATGGTATACCATTGAGTAGCTAACGTTACAGGCTACAATCATTCTGAAATCATTTTAATACTGAGGTAACTGCTTTTTCTGCTCTTATTTTTCTGCTCTTTCACATGTTCACATTTTCACATAACGATCATAACTTACTATAACCGCACTGTTTTGAGTAGGATAGGTTCGGGTGGGTTTTCTGTATTGTTTTTTTTTATCTTAGTGCTTGCCTCTTAATATCAGGAACTATGAAGCTAGCGCTGCTGGCTAGTGTGGTGTCTAACTATGAAAACAATCTCCTCAGCAAGACCTAAAACAAAACAAAAAAAGACTGAACTTGCCTGGAATTCGGGCTGCTGTCCTTGACAAGGTCGTCAATAAAACTTCGATCTTGAGGTTTCTTAAAAACTTCGCTTTGCAATGATATTCAAATTTCCCTGGCCTGATCCACCTGAGTTAAAAAGATCAGAAGCCATATCAGCTATTTATTTAATTTAAGCCAAAGAAATACAATTTCTGAAATGTATGAATCTTCCATTTCACTCAAACATTGAATAGTCAAGTTAACCTAACACAGTTTCAAAAGTACTTAAGCAGAGATGACACTCAAAATAACAATACTGTCTAATGATGTGTAAAGTTGTTGTAAGGTCACAATAAAACTTCTAAAATCAAAAAACTACATTACCAACAGCTTTATAGAGCATCCAGGCTCCTTCCAACGATTCACGAGTTCACACTTGTATATAATTAGCTGAAGTATGATAATGCGTATTTGGCGTGCTGTCGGGAGAAGGGCTCCGAGCTCGGGAATGGCCCGAACCTAGAGTACCCCCAAAAAGCAACTGAGCAAAGGACAGCCGCCAGACTAAGAACGCCCCCAAAATAAGCATTGAGTACATGCAGGGGCTAATTTTTGAGAAGTCAGCTGGTTGGCAGGCCGGATGAGACTACGTACTTTGGTGGAAGCGACTTATTAGTTGGAAGAGTAGGCCCTACCGGCTGCTGGTACTGGACTACGTGGTTTTGGGTGCCTGGTCGGGAGGGCTCGAGCCGATCCTCAACGGGAGCTCACAGCATTGGAACGGGTGAGCCCTACTGGACGATGGGGAGGAGCAGCATGATTGTATAGCCCGACCAGGAGGGCCCGAGTTGCCTCGACTGGAATAGGTCACGGTGTCGGCGTACGGGCCCTACTGGCTGATAATTCCCTGCTAATCAGTGGGCAAAGGGCAAATGGCTGACCGAGAGGGCCCATGAAGCCCTGACTGGAGATCATGACTCAGGATAATGGACGTGTGGGTCCTCTCGGTTTGGTAGATGAAAAGGCTTTGGGCTGACCAACAAGGAGGACTCTTGCGACATCCGACGGGAGATCAATACTCACGGCATCGGATGGATGAGACTCGCTTGCGGGTGGCAAGTATAGAAGCCCAACAGGGAGAACTCTCACAGACGTCTGACGGGAGCACACACATCAGACGGGTAAGCCTCGCTGGGCGGGGAGAGAGAAAAGGAAAACCCGACTGGGAGGGCTCTTGCGGCATCCAATGGGGTATCATACTCAGAACGTCGAACAGGTAAGCCTCGCCAGGCGGGGGGGGGAAGATGTGAGGATAGCTGAGAGGGCTTAGACAGCATTCGGTGGGAGGTTGAGACTCATGGTGTCGGACGTGCCTACCATCGAACGAAAAGGTAAAGTTGTCTGGCCAGGAGGCTCTCGCCAACGTCCGACGGGAGAACACGCATTGAACAGGTAAGCCTCGCTGACCGTAGAAATGGAAAAGATAAGGTTGTCTAGCCAGTAGACTCTCGCCGACGTCCAACGGGAGCTCTATACTCACGGCATCAAATGGATAAGCCTCTCCGGATGCAAGACGGAAAGGTAAAACAGGCATCCAACAGGAACTCCATGCTCACTGCATCGAATGGGTAAACCTCGAAGACCGAAAAAAGGAAAAGCTAAGTTTGTGTGGCCGTGAGGCTCTCGCTGGCATCCGATGGGGGCTCGATACTCACAGCATCAGATGGGTAAGCCTTGATGACCATAGAATGGAAAAGGAGGCTCTCGTCGGCCTCCAACAGGAGCTCGATACTCACAGTATTGGATAGGTCAGCTTGACGACCTGGCCAGGAGGCTCTCGCCGACGTCCAACGGGAGCACACAGCATCGAATGGGTAAGCCTCGCCAACCGTAGAAAGGAAAAGGTAAGGTTGTGTAGCCGGGAGGCTCTCGCCGGCATCTGAAGGGACCTCAATACTCAAAGCACGGACGGGTAAGCTTCGCCGGTAGTCGGTCGGAAAGGCCAAGATTGCTTGACCGGGAGGGCTCTTGCAGCCTTCGACGGGAGTTCAATACTCACTGCATGAAAGGGTTAGCAACACCGTTTGCTGAAAGAAAACATTCACTCGACCGGGAAAGCTCTTGCAGCATCTGACGGGAGTTTAATACTCACGGCATCAGACCGGTAAACTCCGCCAGTAGTTGGACAAAAAAGGCAAGGTTTGCTCGACCGGGAGGCCCTCGAGGCATCTGACAGGAATTCAATACTCACTGCATCAGATGGGTGAGCCTTGCCAGTAGTTGAAAGAGAAATATTTGCTCCGCCGGTAGCACTCTTGCAGCACCTGACAGGGAGTTCAATACTAAGAACAATTTGAGTTGTCTAAAAGGGTAGATGTTATGAGGATTACTTTACGTAATTGTTTAACAAATCCAATAAGACGCGTCCGATAACGTGTCAGAAAATATTGGTGCGGCTTTGCATTTGAAAGTTAAGCGTAAAACAAAATAGAATTTGGTGATGTCGACTTTTGCCAGCCAAGTGCTAAGACCCATGATTTTTTTTTCTCTACATATTGATTGCATGATTGTTGTTCTACAGTTGAGAGCGAGAATTAATCAAGAAAATGGCGAATTATATGGAGCTGACAGATCGATTAGGAGTTTCTTATCCCAGAATTTTCAGAGTAGCCACTCCAATGGGCTGATGCAAAACTGAGAAGGTGGGGCTTCGCAAGGGCTGATCATAATTCATGCCACCTATGGGGGAAAGCTGAACAGATTATTTCAGTGAAATGGCTGAACGTAATGAAAAATGGCAACACCTGATGTGCACATTCGAGGATTTATGATTGCTGAATCAATTCTGTCATGAAGAATTGTCCAAATATTAAAGATTGTGTACATATGAATTAAATGTTTAGCCAAACGAGGATTAGATTGCACATTGACATGTAGAAACAATTGTTGGGACGTTGGTGCCCTTTGAAGGCTTTTGATATAATGTGCATGTACACTATATTGTTTAAAAAACATTAAGTTTTGTTCAATAGAACAGTATCGTTAATTGCTTTTCATACTTCATTTAAACCAATCACCACAGTGTCATTGCTATTATATATGTATTTTAGGTAATTTTAAAGGTAAACAATAGCCTTTAAAATTACCTAAAGGTTATTGTTTGATTAGGTCCAGTTATTTATTTATTTATTTTTTCCTTTCATCTATATAAATTATAATTATCCGATTAATCACAGAATAATCCACAGAAAACTCTGTTACCCAATAAATCATTAGTTATTGCCTTAGATGAGGGGTCTATGTCTGCACTTGCCAGGATTTGTGCCCAGATATTGTAGACTGGCGGAGAAGGAGCGATCCTGGGGCCGGCAGGTTGGAGGTTTGGCTGACTGCTGGGAGACGAATAACTTAGATTGTACAGATCCGCTCTGTTTACCCTTCGCAAGGGCAGAGCGTTGAAATAATCAGCATTTGCCTCAGACTTAAATACGATCCACTTTCCGATTGGAGGAATTGTAGGCATAGCAGAAAGATAAGAGGATGCCGGGGAATAATTGGAGGTGACGCCGGGTAGAGGCGAGGTTATGCCTCGGCGTCGTGGAGGGCCGGCAGGTTGGCCAGAGAATCGAAAAATTCCCAGTATAGACCTCGTCGTCTAAATGGTGTCTGGCGGAGAAGGAGCGATCCTGGGGCCGGCAGGTTGGCCAGAGAATCGAAAAATCCCCAGTATAGACCTCGTCGTCTAAATGGGAGAGGCTGAGTCTGACATATAATGGCAAAAGGTGCGAACCGAATGCTGATAAACCTTCAATGGATAGAGGTAAGTCAGCTGTATTTATACTATGGTGTTGATTAGGCTAAGTATCTGACATGCTCCTCCTGAACCTTGTTAATGAAACATCATTTCCGTCTCCACAAATAGTTTAGATATCTGGTGAAATTAAACACACATTTATGCAAACAAAAATCTCACTGGATTATACAATTAAGGATACAGGTTTAAATCATTCAAAATACTTCTGCTTAATGTTACACTGTCAGATATGCAAAAGAAATCTATCATATCTTACCACTGATAAAGAACTAATTGTAGAAGATTTTAACATTCACGTTGATAATACAAATGATGCATTAGGACTTGCATTTACTGACCTAATAAACTCTTTTGGAGGCAAGCAAAATGTCACTGGGCCCATTCATCGTTTTAATCATACGCTAGATTTAATTATATCACATGGAATCGATCTTACTGATATAGATATTGTACCTCAAAGTGATGATGTTACTGACCATTTCCATGTATCGTGCATTCTGCGTATTACTGATATTAACTATATAGCTCCGCATTATCGTCCGGGCAGAACTATTGTTCCAGCCACCAAAGACAGATTCACAAATAACCTGCCTGATTTATCTCAGCTGCTCTGTGTACCCATAAATACACATGAACTAGACGAAATGACTGGCAACATGGGCATTAACTTCTCTAATACATTAGAAGCTGCTGCCCCAATCAAATTGAAATAGGTTAGAGAAAAACGTACTGTTTCATCCATCGCACCCAAAGATAAACTGCAGTGCTTTACAACTATAGGATAGGAATAGTTAAATAAACTTATCACTGCATCTAAACCAACAACATGTTTATTAGATCCTGTACCCACTAAATTACTTAAAGAGTTGTTACCTGTAGCAGAAGAACCACTTCTCATTATTATTAACTCGTCGTTATCTTTAGGTCACAACCCAAAACCATTCAAGCTGGCAGTTATTAAGCCTCTTATTAAGAAACCACAACTAGATCCTAGTGAACTGGCAAATTACAGACCCATTTCAAATCTTCCATTTATGTCAAAAATTTTGTCTGCTCAATTGTGCTCCTTCCTGCAAAAAAAAAAAAAAAATCTCTATGAAGAATTTCAGTCGGGTTTCAGGCCCCACCATAGCACAGAAACTGCACTTGTTAAAATTACAAATAACTTGCTTCTTGCGTCAGACCAAGGCTGCATCTCATTGCTAGTTTTACCTGATCTTAGTGCTGCATTCAACACCATAGATCACGACATACTCAAAGATCGATTACAAAGCTATACAGGTATTCAAGGGCAGGCTTTAAGATGGTTTAGATCCTACCTGTCTGACCGCTACCACATTGTTTATTTAAATGGGGAGACATCTTATTTATCACCAGTAAAATATGGAGTGCCACAAGGATCTGTCCTAGGTCCTCTGCTATTTCCAATATACATGTTGCCCCTTTGTAATATTATTAGAAAATATGTGATTAGTTTCCACTGTTATGCTGATGATACTCAACTATATATCTCAACGAGACCAGATGAAACTTCTAAATTATCTAGGTTAACAGAGTGTGTTAAAAAAATGTAAAAGATTGGATTATCAATAATGTTCTCCTATTAAATTCGGATAAGACTGATATATTACCTATTGGACCAAAAAACAGTACACAGAATCTTGTACATTACAGTTTGCGACTAGACGTATGTACTGTTACTTCCTCTACAGTCAAAAATCTGGGTGTTATATAAGACAGCAACTTGTCTTTTAAAAACCATATTTCCCATGTTACAAAAACAGCATTCTTCCATCTTAGAAACATTGCCAAGCTACGAAACATGTTACCTGTTTCTGATGCAGAAAAGCTAGTTCATGCATTCATGACCTCTAGACTGGACTATTGTAATGCACTGTTAGATGATTGTCCTGCATCTTCAATAAACAAGCTACAGGTACTCGAAAATGCAGCAGCTAGACTTGGTTGGAACAGCAGCTAAGCTAATTATGTCTATTTGTTTCTCTGTTTTGTAATTAGGATTTACACAAGCTCCAGTCTGGATCCAGTACACCTGAGAAGAGATGATGCCAACCCTTCAGAGGACCTCAGATGATGCTAACCCTGAAACAACATACATAACTACCAAATTTTGCTTTAAGTTTGATTGCATCATATAATAATTGCTGTTAATAGTGTTCATCGTCTGTTTGATTACGTCATTGATTTTTCCATACATTTCTGCCATATGCACATAAACTAACACCACTGATAAGCTACTACTAAATATTGTAGAAACTTAATTTTCTGTAAGGTTGCTTTGCAATGATTTGTATCGTAAAAAGCACTATACAAATAAACTTGAATTGAACTGAATTGAAAGGGCAAAATGAATGTTTGGCAATGTAAACTGATATTTCCTACTGGCACACTACAGCAAAAGATAAAAATAATTGACTTAAAACAGGAACATGTTTGGGAACCACTGTAGTGTACTAATAATTTTGCATCAGATAAAGGAGACATACAAAAATTAGCATATTGTGAAAAAGCAGGAACATGTTTGGGAACCACTGCTTTACACAATACAGGTCCTTCTCAAAAAATTAGCATATTGTGAAAAAGTTCATTATTTTCCATAATGTAATGATAAAAATTAAACTTTCATATATTTTAGATTCATTGCACACCAACTGAAATATTTCAGGTCTTTTATTGTTTTAATACTGATGATTTTGGGCATACAGCTCATGAAAACCCAAAATTCCTATCTCAAAAAATTAGCATATCATGAAAAGGTTCTCTAAACGAGCTATTAACCTAATCATCTGAATCAACTAATTAACTCTAAACACCTGCAAAAGATTCCTGAGGCTTTTAAAAACTCCCAGCCTGGTTCATTACTCAAAAACCGCAATCATGGGTAAGACTGCCGACCTGACTGCTGTCCAGAACGCCATCATTGACACCCTCAAGCGAGAGGGTAAGACACAGAAAGAAATTTCTGAAAGAATAGGCTGTTCCCAGAGTGCTGTATCAAGGCACCTCAGTGGGAAGTCTGGGGGAAGGAAAAAGTGTGGCAAAAAACGCTGCACAACGAGAAGAGGTGACCGGACCCTGAGGAAGATTGTGGAGAAGGACCGATTCCAGACCTTGGGGGACCTGCGGAAGCAGTGGACTGAGTCTGGAGTAGAAACTTCCAGAGCCACCGTGCACAGGCGTGTGCAGGAAATGGGCTACAGAGAAGCAGCACTGGACTGTTGCTCAGTGGTCCAAAGTACTTTTGGTCAGATGAAAGCAAATTTTGCATGTCATTCGGAAATCAAGGTGCCAGAGTCTGGAGGAAGACCGGGGAGAAGGAATTGCCAAAATGCCTGAAGTCCAGTGTCAAGTACCCACAGTCAGTGATGGTCTGGGGTGCCATGTCAGCTGCTGGGGTTGGTCCACTGTGTTTTATCAAGGGCAGGGTCAATGCAGCTAGCTATCAGGAGATTTTGGAGCACTTCATGCTTCCATCTGCTGAAAAGCTTTATGGAGATGAAGATTTCGTTTTTTTCAGCACGACCTGGCACCTGCTCACAGTGCCAAAACCACTGGTAAATGGTTTACTGACCATGGTATTACTGTGCTCAATTGGCCTGCCAACTCTCCTGACCTGAACCCCATAGAGAATCTGTGGGATATTGTGAAGAGAAAGTTGAGAGACGCAAGACCCAACACTCTGGATGAGCTTAAGGCCGCTATCAAAGCATCCTGGGCCTCCATAACACCTCAGCAGTGCCACAGGCTGATTGCCTCCATGCCACGCCGCATTGAAGCAGTCATTTCTGCAAAAGGATTCCCGACCAAGTACTGAGTGCATAACTAAACATAATTATTTGAAGGTTGACTTTTTTTTTTATTAAAAACACTTTTCTTTTATTGGTCGGATGAAATATGCTAATTTTTTGAGATAGGAATTTTGGGTTTTCATGAGCTGTATGCCAAAAATCATCAGTATTAAAACAATAAAAGACCTGAAATATTTCAGTTGGTTTGCAATGAATTTAAAATATATGAAAGTTTAATTTTTATCATTACATTATGGAAAATAATGAACTTTTTCACAATATGCTAATTTTTTGAGAAGGACCTGTATGTAAAACTTGAAATGCCAGACCTCAGTGTGGTCAGCATCCTCTGGGATGGCAACAGTCCTCTGTCCTAATCCAGCCTGTAGTAGAATCAGCTCATCAGAGGCTTTTGGAGTCATTTCAACACTTATTTAGAAGGAAAAAACTGCATTGGCCTTGACCTGGCAGGCCTTTTTTTAGGATTTGGGATAAAGCCTTTTTGTGCCTTGAACAGAGCAGGGAATGCTCTGAGAGAAAAAAAAAAACAGTCTGACATCAATCATATATTTAATCAGTCTTAAATCATAATCCAAATGGGCTCATCTAAACTGCCCATTACAAGACAATTATAGCTTCTAAATGTTCATTAATTTATTCTTTAGACTTATGTCTAATGTGACATCTTAGTGAGTTACTCTGTGTTTATTCCCAAGTCACAGGTGATTGGCTGATGTGGTGCTGCACCTGGACTAAATCAACTTATCTTAAAAAGGACTTTCAGGAACAATGAAGGAGAAGAGGAATAGTTGTTTGTTGGCATTTGTGCATGAGTCTGCCAGAGAACTCATGGGGCGTGGAGGTTGTATTAAGAGAAGTTTCCGCCTCAATTCATCTCTCCCTAAACTGGATGTTTGGTTTTGAGTTTTGTTATTGATGTCTGCTTGGACTGATGTCATTGGTATTCCTTACAGATACTTGCTGACATACTGACTTTCATTTACATTGACTACATCACATGACTATTTTCCTTTTAAAATAAACTTATTGTGTTAAGCATTGGTTGTGTGCGGCGTCTCCCTGGCTTATTGTTGTGATCCAAGAAAACTAATCGTAACAAATGGGGGCTTGTCCGAAGCTAATTAATCTGTTGTTTATTATTGTAGCTTTTGTTTATATTAGGCCTGTGTTGGAACATGTTTTGGAATATTTGTCTAGAATGTCCTGTTGGTCCGACGGTATTCATCATGAAAGCTAGGTGCATTTATGTTAAAGTACGAGTTGTACATTGTTCTTTTTTGCCCATAGGGATCAGCATCACTTTGCATTGGTTTGTTATTTTGCCTTTTTTATTTTTGTGCAGGCTTTTGGGTGAAGCACACTGCCGTGGTTATGGGCTGGACAATTTCGTTCAGTGGTGAAACCATTGGTACCTTGGTGTTTAATGTCACTTA
Source organism: Cyprinus carpio (assembly GCF_018340385.1). Lineage (NCBI taxonomy): Eukaryota > Metazoa > Chordata > Actinopteri > Cypriniformes > Cyprinidae > Cyprinus > Cyprinus carpio. The sequence goes on from NC_056589.1 coordinate 13,141,706, forward strand.
GGGTTTGGTGAAAGCGTTCTGGCGCACACTGGGATACTGGATGGTGTGCGCTGGACAGTTGATGATCAACCCCTAACTTTTAACACCTAAGCGAACATGCTGGAAGTGAAGTTAGTACCTAGGTTGGTTTGGATAACCTTGGGTAACCCAATTGTTGAGCAGAATTTAACTCTCCTTCACTACTGCCTGAGCTTTAAGAGTTCGGAGCTGAAATGCTTCTGGGAACCTAGTTGCAGTACACATCAGAGACAGAAGATATTGGTGTCCTGATTTTTATTTTGGTAGCAGCCCAACACAATCCAAAATTCAAGACATTCAAATGGTTCTCATATCACTGGAATTGGATGGAGGGGAGCTGGGGGTATGGTTTGATTTGGCTTACCTGCGAGTGGGCACACATGGCAACTCTTGCAGGATTGGCAAACACTGGACTTCAATCCGGGCCAAAAGAAGTATCAGGAAATGTGCTTGTACGTTTTGTTAACCCCAAGATGGCCATTAAGATGATGCTCATGGGCAAGCTGCAATACTTGAGAATGATAATAAGCATCATCAACATCATGAGGTTTTCAACAACACATTAGGACATCATCTTCCCAAATATAAGCGATACTAGTACTGCTCCAATTGCCTAACTTAACAGCAGCTTAAACACAGGGTGATAGAAATTGGTCAGACCTTTGAGCAGCAATTAAGTGTTCTCTGTCCAATGGACCTAGCTGAGATTTAATAGCAAGAGTACACTCCAAAGAATGTTTTGCTGAATTCAGGAATGAATAAGCAAGATTCACAGTCTCTTCCCACTTCCGTGTTTGTGCACGCGTTACTGCGTAAGCAGGAAATACAGAAGGGAAACAAGCAGTGATATCAGAGTCAGGAGAAATCTGGCATATCTACCACAACTGAAAAGGGAAAGACCTTAACACCTGCCAAGTCATTACCTAGGATGAGGCTTACACCATCCAAGAGCAGCTCAGTTCACACCCCAAGAGAACCATACCTGCAACCAGATCAGGCTTAACCTGTTAACCCACACCTGGACGCCGATGCACTGAACGCTCTTTGTTTGCAAGTGTCAATGTTTACAAATAGATTAAATGAAAAGGGACAAAATTAATCTTTACAAACTATATATCATTATAAAGGTCTATGCCTCAAGCATTGATGACAGATCGCTGTTTTGCAATGGAAAGCTTATAAGAAATGTATTTGCTAAATTTCTGTAAGTCGTACACATCAAAACATGCATACTCAAAATGCAGTACATACCAGATTCATCATAATAGCGAGTCATAAACATATCCACAGCTGTAAATCCCGGTTTAGTTAGAAAGTTAAGGGTCCCCTGAATGACATCTCATAGAGCACCTTTAGTCCAACGAATCAATAACGGTTGTAATATGGATGGTAATTCCTTTGTTTACATCTCATTTCTTCGGGGACAGTATTGTTTGTATCCGTTATGGAATAACCTATGCTCAAGAAACTGCATCTTGGTTGTAAAAAAACAGCATGGTTTTGTAGCATACAGTGTCACAAACAGAATGAGACCATCCACTAAAAAAAAAAAAGTCCGATATATGCAATATTGTTTATTTGAATTCTGGCGCTCTCTTGTGATGGCTCGTGACGTGCGCTGTGTCATCTGATGGGGGCGTAACTTAGCAATTTGCTTTTTGCAAAAATAATTCTTTCTTTTTTTTTCCTCCTCATCATTTTTCATATATGTGTGTGTGTTTTGTGGGGAATGGGAAAAATGGGGGCAAAAACAAATGTGTTGCATTTATAATTTTGTTCAGTGTATAAAGTTCACTCTATTCTTCACCCAGTTTACCGGCCACTTATTACTTGTATTTTGGGAGAAATTGATGAATTCACATGCTGTAAATCCGACTGACAGGACTCTCTAAACTGCAGCGCGAACAAACATGGCGGCGCCCATCTCACATTACAGATCACGCTCAAGATCATTTAGAATGGTTTTTAAATGACAAAACACACTCATTTACACATATTTGTGAATCGGAATGTCAGATTGTTCATAACATAGTTTGCAAGTTTGTGAATATTTTGAATAAAAAATGTAAAACAAAATAAAAGCAATCCAACTGTCATACAGTGTTATTGTGGCCACGGTGTGTCATGTGACAAGTCTGATGCGTCGCCATAGAAACAGTAAGGTAAAACGTTCTAAAATAATGTTCGCCTTATAAAAAACACACTCTGGGGGGACCGATAGAATATTTAAACTCACAAATGAAAGGGTTAACGACACAACGCCGCAATGCCATGAGAACCGTACACAAGTAAAAACAGTACAAAATACATCAAACACAAAATGGTGCTTAGCGCTATTATGAACACTTTTGTTACATTTTACAAACAAATAGCTAGTTGGCCGCTTGTCATGAAAAGAGGTCTTTGAGTTTATGACAATCTTCTGTACTGTCCTTTTGACTTGTGACAGCACTTATTTTAAACTTGAATGTATTTTAACTTAGCAGAGCCTTGTGATGCGTCCGACATCATCAGTCCAATGGGGCAACTAACAAGCATGTCATTTACGTTAAAGTGATGCATTTTCTTATTTTTCGAAATACACCAAATGAATTTACATCACAACAAATTTACATTTTTAAATTGAACCTCAAATGGATTAATACAATAAATTATGGAGTTAATTACAAAATAATTAATTATGAAACAAATATAAAGAGCATCTACATAACAGCACTTACAGCTACCATGAGTCCTGTGCTGTGCCAACAGTGAAGCATCCTGAGACCATCCATGTGTGTGGTTGCTTTTCAACCAAGGGAATGGGCTCTCCCATAATTCTGCCCAAAAAGACTGTAATAAAGAATGGTATCAAAATGTCCTGCAAGAGCGACTTCCAATGATACAAGCAATTTGGTGACGATCCGTGCATTTTCCAGCACGATGGAGCACCAGGTCAGTCCTCAAAAGGTGAGTGGACAAAATGGATCACCATCAGTCATGATTTGGCCCAGAACTAATAAAGTAAGAATGGATCACCATCAGTCATGATTTGGCCCAGAAGCTAATATCCAGCATGCCAGAGCGAATTGCAGAGGTTGTGAAGAATAAGGGTCAACACTGTAAATATTGACTCATTATATTATTTTGCCAATAAATGCCTTTAAAGGGGTCCTATTATGTTCTTTTACAAAGTCTTGATTTTGTTTTGGGGGTGTACTAGAACATGTTCTCATGCTTGGTAGTTCGAAAAATGCATTGTTTTTCACATAATTTACCTTATTACAATACCTTTCTCCCCAGCCTGGCACAAACTGCTCGATTAGTTACAGGTTTGGTGAAGGCCGAAAAAACGAAAAGTGATGTGATTGGTTAGCTGTCCCAGTGCATTGTGATTGGCGCATGGTGTTTCAGCACTGCCACGCCCCTTGCCAAAGCAGAAAGTTCCATCTGATCTGGTATAGTTAAGGACGGTGTCAATATTGTTATATCAATTTGAGCTGGATTCAGATCCCAAGAATATTGAGCAAGAGGATTGCGCAGAACCTTTGCACGCACAGATATTGACATATTAGACATATTAGATTGGTTATATTATTGTTGTTGTTGTTTTTTTGGCTAAATCACTTTTTAGATACAATGTCAACAACCGCTTAAAAATAACTGCATTTACTATGTACAGACAAGTGCCATGGTAATATGTTTATTGTTCTTGAATTCTAACATTATAACATGAATTGCAGTGAAACTGTTATACAGTTGAACTTATTTATACATAGTCTCATAATTGAAGTGTAAATTCTGCAGATTACATCATTGTCCAGTATTGTACAGTCAGCAATTTCTAAAAAACGTTTTCATAACTGTAATACATATTTACATACATAATTATTATTCAGGTGCATGTGTAATAACTGCATTAAAATGCCCAGCAAGGTAGAAAACATCTGCTGCAAGGAAATTCAAAAGGCACAGGGGTGAAAAAAACAGTGTTTCTTCGACATGGCAAAAACTTGACGCAACAGCAGCACTTCTTCTTGTTCGTCGTCGTCGTCTTGTCTGATGCACTCAACCAAGTGTTCTAGCCACGACCTCACCCCTCCCCACCTCCCAACTATTCTAATTTCCATAAGCGGGAATTATTTTAATGATATTCTAATGGGCCACTTTGTGACATCACAAAACCCGAAAAACAGGTTTTTTTTTTAAAATCTCCTTTTGGAGTGGACTTTGAGATTTGTAACTTTGTAGATATTTTTTATGCCCAAACACGCACACTACACACTGACTAAAATCCAAAACAAGTGAAAAAGCATAATAGGACCTCTTTAAAACCTATGTTTTGCTTATGGTTGTTTTTCAGTACACCACAGAAATATGTGGGAAAATGATCTAAAAATACTGAAGCAGCAAACTTTGCAAAACACAAAATTTGTCACTGCCAAAACTTTTGGCCATGTATACAGAGGTATATAAACTTATTTGAAAATGGTATAAAAATACAAAAATGTAAAAAAATTAAAATTAAAAATACATACAGCAACTATGTTAAGTTCCCTGACAAAGGTATAAGTAATTACTAATAAAATAATACAACTTTCTCATTAAAAAAAAAAACAACTGATGAAGCATGTTTTAAAAATATAGAATATTTAAGAAGTATGTTTGATACTTCTTAATTATGCTATTATTTTATATTTTTTAACTCATGCTTCATCAGTTAGGTTAGATAATTCAAACACTTTATTAGATATTAGGTAATGCAAATACAATTGCACAGACAAAAGTGGTTTCAATATTGAACTTTTTACAGTTTAATACATTTGATTGTTTGAGAAAATATATCCATCATATTACTTAGACTCTGTTCCAACCCACTTGACCTGCCTCATGTCCTGCCTTATAAAATCATTGGCTACGTTTATAATCAATCATCCATATTAATTACATCTATAAAAGGGAAAACAATGTATATGGTCAGTTGCATTTGACATCTGCAGTTGAGCTCAATCCTTGGGATGCTTTTCTTTCTTTACACATTCCTGCTTTTCATTCAACTTCATACAAAAGCAGAAAAGCCTTTTTGTCGAATGATGGGAGACCCTAATTACCTGCTGATATCCAAAGATGGAGATGTAACTATTGGAGCACTTTTTCCAATCCGGAGCATAGAGACATTACCTTCATTTGAGTTTACACAAAAACCTCAGCTGCTATCATGTTCCAGGTTTTCTACATTTAACTAACTGAAAAAAAAAAAAAATAATAAATAAATAAATCATTGCATTTAATTTGATCATGTATATATTTGCTGCAATTAGTACATTTATTAATGTATATCATAACATCTGTAATGTCATAATGTTTCACAAATTAACCAGATGTAAAATTTAAAAAGAATATAAATTGTCACCTTGGAGTTAATAAGGTTCTATCTTGCATTCTGAGCAGGTTTGAAATATTGAGTTTCAAAGTTTTTGCATTCTATTTAGTGATATGGGGAACAAGTCTCTTCCATACATCAGTCACAAAATGTCTGCAACTTAAAATAATAATAATAATAATAATAATAATAATAAATAATCACATAATGTAAATGAATTATCACAGAATAATATTTTGTGAATAACTCAATTTAAAAAAAAGGCAGATAGAAACATATAATTCCAAGTTGATGAAATGTCATATCCCTTATCCTTATCCTTTTTTTTTTTTACTAACTCTAGCTTTTAAATGTTTTCACAGTGTAAATCTAAGAGATTTTCGGATGGCTCAGACCATGACCTATGCCATTGATGAGATTAACAATAGTAAAAGTTTACTCCCAAATGTTTATATCGGTTACCGAATTTATGATACCTGTGGTTCAAGACTGTCTTCTATGAGTGCAACTATGGCATTAATGAATGGACAAGAATTTGCAGCAGAGGACACATGCAAAGGGCAGTCTCCTATACATGCCATCATAGGAGAAACAGAGTCATCAGCCACAGTGATTTTGTCCAGAACTACAGGACCTTTTAAAATTCCAGTGGTAAGGGTCTGCCTATACAGTAAGTCTAATAATGATCTCCATACCGATCATAGTATCACTGTTTCCTGTTCTTTCTTTTTCAGATAAGTCACTCAGCCACATGTGAATGTCTCAGTAACAGGAAAAATTATCCCTCTTTCTTCAGGACTATTGCTAGTGATTACCACCAGAGCAGAGCACTTGCATACATAATCAAGCACTTTGGCTGGTCTTGGGTGGGAGCTGTGAACAGTGACAATGACTATGGAAACAATGGAATGGCCATATTTCTGAATACAGCCAAGGAAGAGGGGATTTGTGTGGAGTACTCTGTGAAATTCTACCGAACAGAGCCTGAAAAACTTAGAAAAGTGGTCGACACAATAAAAAAAAGCACTGCAAAAGTGATTGTTGCATTTCTTACCAGTTTTGAAATGGAAAATTTGCTTGAGCAGCTGAGCACTGAGAATATTACAGGCCTCCAAATAATTGGAGTGGAGGCATGGATAACTGCCAAGAGTCTGATCACTCCAAACAGCTTCCGTGTACTTGGAGGGTCGCTGGGGTTTGCAGTGAGAAAAATCGATATTGAAGGTTTTGCAGACTATGTTATAAAATCATTCTGGGAAACAGATTTTCCATGCTCACGGACAGAGAGAAATTCTTCTCAAAAGGCATTAAATTGCAACATATATCAGGATCTGCTTTTGCTTAAAAACTACAATGAAGATGTGCCTGAACAAAGATATTCAAGCAATGTGTACAAAGCAGTTTATGCTGTGGCTCATTCACTACACAGTCTACTCAACTGTAAAGAAAGGGAAGGTTGTGAGAAAGACCTGAAAATACAACCTCAGCAGGTAAAGTGAGTGACAGACCAAAAGGGACAGCTAGATGGCTTTCTGTTTGCAAATATTTAAAATGCCTTTTTCTCAACAGGTTGTTGAAGCTCTGAAAAGAGTAAACTTTACCGTAAAGATGGGAGATCGTGTGTGCTTTGACAGCACTGGTGCTGCAGTAGCCCAATATGAAGTTGTGAACTGGCAGAAGGACTCTGATGACTCAATCCAATTTACACCAGTGGGATACTATGATGCCTCACTGCCCCCTGACCAGCACTTTGTGCTCAACACTGAAAAAATTATCTGGACTGGAGGACAGCTGGAGGTAAATGGCAATAACATGTTTATTTGAAAGAAAATGTCAGATTACTTACATTGACCTATAATACATGCAAAGAATGACACAAAGGATACAACAACAATAACAAAAAAAGAATAATAAACAGTGCCTTTTGTTCAAATTCAGGACCAAATCTGGATCCCTTACACAAAACAATTTATATATAGAATTATATAATTCCTACTTTCTCAGTTTGTATATATACATACATACAAACAAACTAAAATATTTTGTCAATAATATTTTGTCACTTCTTCAAATAAAAGAATAGTTTTTTTAAAAAATGAAAAATGAAAATGAAAAACATTGCAACTAGGGCCCCATGCTTGGGATGGCCCTGATTGTAACACACAGCTATACAGTATAGCTCAAAACAGTGTGCGTAAATAGATGAAGAAATACATTCAGACATTCAGAAAAACACAGAGAAGAACATCACACTCCTCTTTCTCCACACACAGCTGTCACAAAACAGGAAACAAATATAGTCAAAATGCTTTATATTTATTGAAATAATTATTTCTGAATATTGCACATTGACTTTCAGTCTTTATTAACCTGTTTCTCATGAAAATGAATTAAAGTAATTAATGTAAATTACATCACTAATGTCATAGAATGTAGTTAGTTAGTAATATAGCATAGTTAGTAATAATTGTAATGCAGTGTTAGAACGCTCCCCATCTGCGCAACTGCAATTTAAAAATGGTTAGTGTCTTCTGCTAGCTAGCAAAGCATTAAAGAACTATCAAAACTGCTGAATAACAGATTGGAGACTAAAATAAAAGCAGATTTGTCTCATTTTAAATAAACACTAAAAACTGAGATGAAAATTTTACTTGAACCAGAAATTTACTTTTGCTGTGGTTAAATACATTTTCAGTGATTTTAAGTATTTTGAATATTGGCATTTTTTTCTCACATAGTGTTGCTATGGTAACTAGTAATGGTTTTACTACCATAAAAAAACAATTATGCTATCATGTGTGGAAATGTTTGAACCATGTGTGTTACAACTAATCCCGCGTTAGTTTGTGCCCTGCTCACCCCTAGAAGATGGTATTTATACTTAGTGCAAACAATAGCAGTAATTTGCACCTCAGTACTGTATTACAATATAAAACAGTATGCAATAATAACATATTAATATAATATAAATTATCATATTACTTAAAATTACCAAATGAATGTTACCTTATCTTGGGACAATAAAGCCCTCCCTACACCTATTCCTAACCTTACCCAATAAACACTTTATTATTAAATATCCGAGAGGCATTTTATTTCCATTTTTCTAATATTTTCCTAATTTGCATTGAAAAAAAAAATGTCTTTCTGGTCAGATATGTGATGGGAAAAGAGATAAGTATGAGTTTGGCAAAAGACCAATTCAAACTGGTTGATCATGTCAAAATATGCCACCATCACGCTTTACACCCTATGCCTGTCAGGGCTGGGGTGAAGGGATGAGGTGAGGACTCGATGCATGGAACAGTGGAGGTCTTTTATTAATAATAAATAAAACAAAAGCAAACAAAACTAACCCAAGAGAGAAAACAGGCAGACAAAGCAAGGCAGGATAGGACAAGACAGGAACCAACAGGGGTACATTCGACAATGAACTGGCACAGGACTGCAAAAACAAGGAGGGTAACAAGGAAGACACAGGTGGATTAACTGAACCAATAATTAGATAACAAGAAGGGTAGGGTCAAGAAAATAGACATGAGAGCACATGGCACACAGAAACAAACAAAACAAAAGACGTGTGCTCACACAAAACACAAGCACATGGCCAGCAAAACAATAACAAACCATGTGCTTGAACAAAACAAGACAAATATGCAACTAATGAGAACACTCATAAGCCGTGTGTTAACACAAAACATAACATGAAAGCATGCGACCAAGGGAAACCCCAGCTCCCGTGACTAGAAACTAGAAGCGACAGAACCTTAACAATGCCACTGATCTTGTTGTCTGATATCTGTCTTTTGTAATATTGTCCATTGCATTCAGGACAAGTAGACACTACATTAAATAATAATGTACAATGTATATTTCTATGTAGAAGCCAAGGTCTGTGTGCAGTGAGAGCTGTCCTCCAGGCACTAGGAAAGCTGCACAGAAAGGAAGACCTGTCTGCTGTTATGACTGTATTCCATGTGCGGAAGGAGAAATTAGTAATGAGACAGGTAATCTTTAGCTCATCTCACATTTTCAAAGACAATTGTTTAGTTCCTTTTAGTGTTTTCCTTCTACAATTATAGTTTCTGCAAGTAATGTCTAATTCTAACTACAGTGATCAACTTGGTAACACTTTAGTATAGGGGACAATTCTCACTATTAACCAGTTGCTTATTAGCATACCTATTATTATCATATTGGCTGTTTATTAGTACTTGTAAAGCACACATTCTGCATGGCAATATTCTGCATCCCTTATCTCAATACATAAACTTAACAACTTTCTTACTAAACATTAATAATCAGCAAATTAGGAGATTATTGAGGCAAAAGTCGTAGTTAATGGTTTGTTAAAAGCAAACATTGGACCTTAAAATAAAGTGTGACCATCAACTTCCTTTCCAGATTCAAATAACTGCAAGCAGTGTCCAGGAGAATACTGGTCCAATAGTGAGAAAAATAAATGTGTGTTAAAGGCTGTAGAGTTTCTGTCATTCACAGAAGTTATGGGTATAGTGCTAGTCTTTTTCTCACTCTTTGGAGTAGGATTAACTGCACTGGTGGCCATCCTCTTTTACAGTAAGAAGGACACCCCCATTGTAAAAGCCAATAACTCTGATCTGAGCTTCCTGCTGCTTTTCTCATTGACTCTGTGTTTCCTCTGTTCACTTACTTTCATTGGTCGGCCCACTGAGTGGTCCTGTATGTTGCGTCACACAGCATTTGGAATCACCTTTGTCCTCTGTATCTCCTGTGTTCTGGGAAAAACAATAGTGGTGTTAATGGCCTTCAAGGCTACACTTCCCGGAAGTAATGTGATGAAATGGTTTGGGCCTGCACAACAACGACTCAGTGTTCTTGCCTTTACACTTATACAAGTTCTTATCTGTGTGCTTTGGCTAACAATATATCCTCCGTTTCCCCACAAAAATATGAAATATTATAAGGAAAAGATCATTCTTGAGTGCAGTCTGGGTTCTACAATAGGTTTCTCTGCTGTTCTGGGTTACATTGGCCTATTGGCTGTCTTGTGCTTCATTCTGGCTTTTCTGGCTCGCACACTGCCTGATAAGTTCAATGAAGCCAAATTCATCACATTCAGTATGCTTATATTCTGTGCTGTATGGATCACATTTATCCCATCTTATGTCAGTTCTCCTGGAAAATTTACTGTAGCGGTGGAGATTTTTGCTATCTTAGCCTCAAGCTTTGGTTTACTATTCTGCATATTTGCACCTAAATGTTACATCATCCTACTTAAGCCTGAACAAAATACAAAACAACATATGATGGGAAAGGTTCCATCCAAATCCTACTGAGAAAATAACATTATTAGCATCATAAATGTAATGGTGTTTAATTATTCAACAAGCTGATTTAAATACAAGTTATTTTATAGAATAAAAATACACATTCAGAAAAATGGCTCGCCACGTGATAGCCTGACTTCATTTGTACATGATGTGCCCAGATTGGCCCTTACAATTACTATGAAGTAGCAGGTAGGTGTGTTTATTCATGGTTGGAGCTAATCTCTGCAGGAAAGTGGATCTTGACATCCAAAGTTGAGGACTTGTGCACTAAAATGTTACAATGGCATAGTTACAGTGAATATTGCACTAAATTAAAATGTAAAATGTTATAAATATGTTAGAACAATGTTATAATTTATGCTACAATAAAGTAACAATTTTTGAAATACACTGATGTTTCTATTTTTATCTCAGTATTCCTATTAGTATTTTATAAGGGTTTTATGTATAATAGTAACCCTAAAATGTGATTAAACATATTTTAAAATGTGTTAACTCTTTCCCCATAAGCATTTTTGAAAAAAAGTTGCCAGCCACCGCCAGTGATTTTTATGATATTTACTAAAATTTGATGGCCTCCAGTATATTTTGCTGTATGAATATTTGAATATACAATAGACAAAAAAAGATCTGATCCTCTACTTTTAAGTTTTATTCTATCTTAAAGCATTCTTTTTTATCAACTCTTGAATATAGGTAGGTTTCATAAAAATATGTATAGTTTTATAATGTAGTTAGTATACTATAAATACCAACTATAGTTAGATTTGAGCAAAAAGGTGAGAAAATCACATTTTTATCAAAAACTACATCTGGATAATATTCAGTACAATTATCAAAGCATAAATCCAGTAAATCGCTTCCATCAACACCTCCAAAGCTTGCACAGACATATACCTCTTCCTGGATCAACATTTTACTCCATAACATTATGCAGTTTTCATTAATATGCTGTCTATTGCTGATGATCACATTATTTTTAATATGCATCTGTTTAGATAAGAGATCGCTCGTTTCTCCATCCTGTTCACGTGTGTTTTTGTTCTGGATGTTTTTTTACTTGTTCAGAAGATGTGTAATAGTGCCCCGAGTGTATAACAGTGAAAACATGAAAAGCCATAAAAACTCGTCTTTGGCAGGAAAGCATTGTGTTCTAAAAGATGAGATAACTCGTCAATGGTGGGGAAACAGTTAATAACTGGACTGGGATAAATAAAAATGTTGATGAGTGCAGAAATATGTTAATTAAGTATACACATTATCCCACCAGTCACAATTTTGACTGACCATAAAACACAATTTGTCACACACTTTTCCATAAAAAAATTAATAAAAAAAAATCAATTATTAATATTAACAACAACAGCAATAATAATAATAATTATTATTATGGTATTACTAATGACACATAATTTGTATATTTTCATGTCTCGGAAAACAAATGGGATTAAATGGGTTAAAATGTATTTTTACGGGGAAATATGCCACAAAATGCAATATTCGCAGAATTATTAGATCATGTTTTCTCCCTTTTTTTCCAAACGACAACAAACGCCTGTCTCCCTTTTTTGCAGAATGTGATATATCCTCTCAACCAATCACAGGGCACCATTCCATACACTCTAGACAGTAATGGTGGCGCTTTGAATACACCCGGCATCCTAGTTTTCCTCATCTACTTTGTACTTTGTGATCAAAAAACAAGGGCTGCACGATAAATCGCATGTGATTGTCATGCGCATCTCATCAGTAAAGCCAGTTCTGTGATTAATAGTACTGGTAAATCTCTATCACATGCTTTCAGATGGAAATTATTCAGATGCATTTACATTACATTTACATTTACATTTAGTCATTTAGCAGACGCTTTTATCCAAAGCGACTTACAAATGAGGACAATGGAAGCAATCAAAAACAACAAAAGAGCAATGAAATATAAGTGTTATAACAAGTCTCAGTTAGCCTAAACACAGTATATGTAGCAAGGGCTTTTAAATAATATAATAAATAAAAAGAAAACAGATAGAACAGAAAAAGAATAGAGCAAGCTAGTGATAGAGGTCTTTTTTTATAATTGTATAATAAATGAAAAGAAAAATAGATAGGATACAAAAAGATTAGAAAGGTAGTTACATTTTTTTTTTTTTAATAGAATTAGAATAGTGAGTGAAAAAGTTAGAGGGTCAAATAAAGATGGAAGAGATGTGTTTTAAGCCGATTCTTGAAGATGGTTAAGGACTCAGCTGCTCGGATTGAGTTGGGCAGGTCATTCCACCAGGAGGGAACATTTAATTTAAAAGTCCGTAAAAGTGACTTTGTGCTTCTTTGGGATGGCACAATCAAGCGATGTTCACTTGCAGAATGCAAGCTTCTAGCGGGCACATAAGTCTGAAGTAATGAATTTAGGTAAAGGGGTGCAGAGCCAGTGGTGGTTTTGTATGCAAACATCAATGCCTTGAATTTTATGCGAGCAGCTATTGGTAGCCAGTGCAAATTGATAAATAGAGGTGTGACGTGTATTCTTTTCGGTTCATTAAAAATTAATCTTGCTGCCGCGTTTTGGATTAATTGTAAAGGCTTGATAGAACTGGCTGGAAGACCTGCCAAGAGATTTGCATTTAATACACAAAGCCGTAGATCACTGACAAGCTACGCTATATCGCGTCCATTAGATGAATCGTATTCGATTATGAACGCGATATTGCGTAGTTTGTCAGTGTTCCTGTTTTTATTAATGTCATTATGTTTTTGTTAATACAGCACATAGCACTAGTCAACTAAATGAATGTAACATGATGAAATATGAATGCACTTTTGGAAGTTGAATGTAAGGGAAATGTCATTTTGGAATGTCTGTGGTCTAAAGTGATATTGTTGTTCATGTTCTTGTTCATGATGAAATTTCATTTTATTGCTGTAATTAATTTATAGCATTAACAAGATGACCAGTTGAATTCATTTTGGAAGCTATGACTGATGAATGTATTTTTAGTCCAGTGCCTGTATATAAGATTAGTATTGACCAAGTTCAGAGGCTGTCATATGTGGATCAACTTACTATGTTGTGTATTTTCAACAGTTTCAATATGAAAAATAACTTTCATATTGATTCAATGGATTTATTGCATTTTGAAAAAAAAAAAAGAAAGAAAAAAAAACTATCATGGATTTATTGCATTTTGAGGAAAAAAAATAACAAAATTTTATAATAAATCTTTGAAAATTATTCAAAATGGACTTATTGCATTTTGGAACCAAACTCTTCATATATATATATATATATATATATATATATATATATATATATATATATATATATACAGTAGGTTGACAACCAAAATGGGTAATACCGCCGCGCGTACCGGCATCGCAGGGCTGCGGCGTTAACTGCAAGTCAGTCGCGTGTTAAAATCATTCGCGAAACTACCTCCAGGTGGCGCAAAGGGACGGATTGCGAACTGAATTGTAAAATGAAAGAAAGACGTAAAACAACAATAACATTATAATATACATTATAACATCCTTAAAAGCCATTAAAAAATAGGATAGTCTTAGGCTACAGTCTACTCATCAAAAAATTTAAGAAAGACCTTTACACAAAGGCTCTTATGCATGCTATTGTTATTAAACAGTCATTACATTATATATATACACGGATTAAAAGCTAAATGTTTTCATTTCGGTTCATTCTTGGTTAAAAAAAAAATTATCTGCAGGTTTCATTTGCAGAGCGAAATGAGAACGGTCCACCATTTACAAATAATTCTTATTCACTCTGTTATTATTCTTGATTTTTCAAACTGCTAACACTTTGCATTTTTGAATTATGCCTTTACTGTGTGACCAAAAATTGTGAATTGTGAATTTGATCGTGCTGGTACCTCGCGCACATATTCCTAGGAAACAGCAGTCATTCACGAGCCATGTGGCGCCAGCAGTGGTCCACTTTGGCATATTTTTGCTCATTATGATTTTTTTTTTTTCATCGATACTGAAACACGTGTGAAATCCAAAGCCTATTTTACCCAATGAATAAGAGTTTAGCTTCAAATGGGCAACATGTTTGGATTTGTCCCGAATGAGAGAGATAAGCCCAACCTTATGTATCGCTTTAAATTATTTTTAATTATTATTTTTGTTTTGTTTATAAGCCTATATTATTATATACTGCAATTATATTTATCCATTAGAATTATATATTTGTAATTCTTGTTCTGTTCTGATAAATTTGTTGAATTTAAAGGATTTGTTGTAAAGTGAAGGGAACTAAAAATATACTGTTGGTACATTAGGCTATAGCATTATTAGGCCTGCCATTATTATTTCTGAATGTAATAAAATGCAAATCTCACAAACTTAATTTATTTTTTAGCATGTTTAAAAAAAAAAAAAACATGCAGCAAATGAAAACAGGCGCTTAATCGGTTAAAATGTGTTATTGTGGGTTAACAAATTTACATTATATACTTAGGAACAGAGTATGGGCCTAATCTAGGCTATGTTGTTAACTATTTACAAGTTTCGTGTAGCTATAATTTTATCCAGCTTTATTTTTCCATTGCATCCGAAAATGACTTGTGCATGCGCATTCACTCCGCGAGCTCAAGCTGCCTCCTGCGATGCTCAGCTGTGGACGATTTCAAAACGTTTGATATAAAGGTTGCTGTCACATATTATATACAGGAATTGTTCATTAAAAAAAAAAGGTCAAAATATATTGTTAGTTTTATGCTAACATGCAATCAAGATCTTCAGATACTATATAAGATACAAGTTCATTTAGACTATTTAACATGCACTGTGACATTTTACCGTTTCAACTTATAAACTCCTTAAGATTTTAAAGTCAGTTTAATAGTATTGAAATTCAAGTTTTTTTTAAAAGAAAAAAAAAAGGTTTTAATTGCTTAAATTATTTCTATGAATTAATAATATGTTATCATGACTTTTTCATCATATTTTTACGAGCTGTATTCGTTTTCCATTTCGGAAAACAAGCACACATTTTATTTTTATTTTTTATTTTTTTGAGGAATGTGCCACTGTCAGGGGAGTCACATCATCATAAGAGTTGCAAATTAACTATAGAAATGGAAAATAAGGACTAATAGAGGTTCTTTCTTTTATTCTTTATTTATAATGTTTATTCTTGAAGAAAATAAGTATTTACCCTTTAAGAAAATAAGGGACAGAATAAGGGACGATCCAAATATTTGTAATGTACAATAATATAGGCCTATGTCTGTCCATTGGATTTTAAAGCATAACAACTGAAGGTCTATGAAACGTTAGCCTATAAAGCATTTTTTAAACAGTGGCACTTAAAGATTTCAACTAAAATATTATTTCAACCATATAGCCTGTGAAAAAATAAAATGCATACTTTTCCATGAAAGAACACTGAGAGTGTAGGTTGCTTCTGGTGTTTGGATTTGTACTTCAATATAATGAGCTCCACATTTAAGAATAGTCTAAAGGGTTTTTTATTTATTTATTTATTTATTTATTTTTTAATTTCTATTTGATGGAGGATTCCGCTTTCCTCAAACGCCTACGTTCACAAATAACAATGATTTTCTCAAAAATAATGATTAATTATCAATTGAGAATTTGTTATTATTTTGGTCTAGTGATAATAATAATATGGGCTGTGGGAAAATAACGAATAAAAAGAGTATAGCTGCTGTGAGTGCAGGCATGTTTCAACAGTAACATGACAACACACCGTTCCTCACAGCCAAAAAACAGACCGAGTTCAGTTCAGCTGGAGGGGGTTGGGGGGTAGTTCTGTAGCTATAGCTTGTGGGGGTCGAGATAAAAGTGTGAATCTCTTGGTCTTTCATATGGACAGTGTCTTATGAGGGTATCAAACTTGCAGAACAGGTTTTTAGGACAACTTTAAAGAAAGGTTTGGTCCACTTCAAATGTTGACTACTGTATAGCGCAATAAAGTTTATTAGTTATTAAAAAAAAATAATAAAATAAAATAAAATCCGCGCTCATTGGTACCAGAAACACTGCTCCGCACTTGCTCCGTGGATAAAGTTGAAATGTTATGTTCATAACGTAGCCTATAAAAATAAATAAATAAAATAACAGGAGAGTTTCAAAGGGGATTACGCTATTGTGTGCAAACTTTTTTTCCTACCAAACGCCAAACTAATAACATTGTCAGCATTAAAAGGTATAATTGCTGCTTTCTGCTGTGCAAATTTAGTTTGTGATGAAAATAACAGTACATTTTCGTCAGTTATTTTATCTACAGATCGGTGCATTTCTTACTGATTTCAAAATCAGATACAGATGAAGCAGCACTGAAAAATAAAATTTAACCAAATTAGGGATGGGCGAGTATGGGCTTAAAAATGTATCACGATAATTTCTGATATTTACTGCGATAACGATATCAATGACGATAATTTAGGGAATCCTGTTTTTTTTAGAGAAAAGTATTATCTTTCCTAGTTTTACCCAAAAATAGGGTGTTGTGAGCAGTACACACGACTATTTATTTCATACTGGAAGCCGGAGGGCGCCCTTGCGCAGAAACTCCACATATGCACAGTAGAAGTAATGCTCCAGGAAATCACTGATATGGACAGAGGTATCCAGTGATCGCTGTAGCTGAATAAAAAAACAGATAGAGAAATATTGACTGAGGAAACCTGAAGACAATAAACACGCGATTGCACAAAATACATGGTCTGTGTTCTTCAAGCAAATTTGGGTATTTTCATAAGAATAAAGTATATTTATAATGCAATGGTAATCGACATAGCCTTTATCACTGTATATAATGCTATAAAATAGTATGATTTCTGCCTTATTCTGAGATACGAAACCACATCTGATCTCAAAAATAAGTTATTTGAAACCTGTTATGAAGTTAATATGGAGAAAAAGCACGTCAATAAATAATATCTTTGTTGGACAACAGGTTTGTAAACGACTCATACACATGTAAAACTGTATTGCACACGTGCTACTGAAGTACATTTACTCAAGGCTCAGACCAATTTTTGTCGCACTGTACAGCGTTATCCAAACCTGTTCCAGAATGTAGGAGGATCTGCTCAATTTCACGTCCGCATTCCTTCACATCACTCCACACAGTCGCACACAGAAATGTGTCATCAACTAGACTTTATCGTTATTATCGTGGGAAGACTAATTTTTATCGTGGGGAGAATTTTTACCGGTATATCGCAAACGATAAGATGTCGCCCATCCCTATCTGGAATGCATTATTTGTTCGATTACGTGTGAATGTGCTGTATCTGTTTAAATCATGCTTTAAACCCGAAAATAATCAGTAAAAGGAAGACAAACTCCTTGAGAACTAGCCTGTAACGCTCGACTATTGCCGTCATTATAATCTTCTGATCGGAGAGATTATGTTTATCAAGCTATAGCTAAATATATTTATCATGTGAATTATTGCTAAATATTCAGTTATATTATGGGCTGTTGGCATGAATTGTACTCGTGATGGAGTGGTGCTGGAGCGAGTGAAAACCACGACGCTCCGACTTTTAAAAAATCCTCTCCTTGCTCCAGTCAGAATCACTCCGCTCCACTCATACTCTGCTCGGCAGCGTGTCTCAAACGCGCGGGGGAGGGTTGAGCCCAATCACAACTACGAGCCCTGAGTGAAGCGTCGGCCGTTTTATTTTGTTGCGTCCATACAATATTTTTTTAGAGTGTGAAATATAAATTTTCACAGAATGTAGCCTATTCATAAACAATATATTGAAGTTTTTTTAAATCCCAAACAGAGTCCAGACATCAGTAAAGTATCAGTTTATGAACCTGTTTTATAGGCTTTTTTTACAGACGTGACAAAAAACACAAGAGTTTTTATATATTTTGTAGACTTTATGTGATTTAAAATGCACAAACCAGAAGCACAATATCTGCAGAGAAGGGTTGGCCATTCTCAAAACATAAAATATCAATTTTATTTCAATTTTCATTTTTGTGTTTCAGAGGAAAAATCAGTGTTAAGACATCTCTCCATTACAGACCGTTCTGAAAGAAGAATTTATGCAAACGCATATAAAATGCTTTAAAAACTTTAAAAGAGATGACTAGAGGGTATTTAATAGATCTGCCTCCCACGTAAGATTTTTCTATTTACTAGTCGTTCATTTGTCATTATTCGTTGCATTATTCAACTAATCGCAGGTTTATAATAAATTTACATCTATAATCCATAATGAGCCTTATATATTCCGCGCTCAAGCACATGCATTAAGTTTGCCACAAAGCACAGGCAGAAGTAGCCCAATAATTGTGAAAAAGGAGACATTTTAATTATTTATTAATAAACAAATGTTTTCTTGTTGGCTGCAAGATGAAATTCACAGTGCTGACTCTCTCCACATGGACGCAACGGTCCCAAGAATGATTTCGCCGCTTTCATGGAGTGGGTGCTGGTGAATTGTGGATCTCCATTCACCATCTGGCCTGCTGAGGAGGATATCTCCAGCCCCACTTCCGAACCAGAGATCAGCCAGCTGTCATCCCGCTGCACAGAGCAAATGCCAGAGCCCACCGCAGCTGCAGAGCCCGAGCCAGTCGTGATTGAAGAGCCAGTGCCATTCAAAGCAACAGAGCTAATCATCGCCCTGGAGCTAGGACTGGAGAGAACTAACCAGGACTCGAGAACTAACCAGGTGTGTGAGCCGGCAACATCGTGAGCCGTGGGAATACTGGTGGAGATCGAAGGCTTGAAAGAAAGCCCCTCACACACTCTTGCGACTGAGGGTGAGCTGCATCTGGTTTCTGGGAATTATATGGAGGAACTAATGGACATTTTTCAAATGGACTTAATAGACTGGTTTGGGGAGGTAATTCCCAGATATCCTGTGTCTCCGCTGGATCCGTCCAGCCCTGAATCTCATTTGTCTCCACTAGTTCCGCCCAGCTCAAGTCCTCCTGTGTTCCTTCCCAGCCTCCCTCTCCCACTTCCTCTTAACCCTCTGGAGTCTAAGGGTATTTTTGGGGCCTGGAGAAGTTTTGTCATGCCCTGACATTTGTGCTTTTTTCAGTTTCTTATAAATATCTAAATGGCTAATGTCTAATCTCACTGTAATCAGCACAAACTGGGCTATAATAATATGTGAGCAGCATGTATGTACATGATTGTGTTTTTGAAAAAAAAAATGTTATGCGTGGTTAGTGAAAAAACTAAAAATGTTGAATCACTTGAATAAGGCAATAAAACACATACAGAAAATTGGTTCCCGGGACTTTTGAGAACTGGAGCTTGTAGCCTAGAATTTTTTTTTTTCTAAATGATGTGAAAATCATCTTGTTTACTCACTTACAGAAAACAATATATTGATTTAAATTTTCTAAGACACTTTTTGTTGGTAAAAAGTCATATGCGAGTAGGCGTCAACTATCATGAATTCACACCTGAGAAGACAAAGGCCTGCATAATGAGCTGCATAATGAGCCATTCAGTCAGCTGTGTCACTGAGAGGGATGAGTTACAAGAAAGAATGTGAGGACAAAATAAATGTATATAATTTTATGTTTGTAGTTTATTTAGAATATATTTAATTATCCCACAACATAATTTAATATTCACTTGTGAGTGCAGTTAAACAGTTTATTAGGAACAATCAAAGCTGACTTTCAAACTGAATTTTTTGCATCATTACTCCAGTCACACAATCCTTCAGAAATCCTTTTAACAATCTTATTTTCTACAAAAAACATTTATTGTTATTATTATCATCATTATTATTATTATTATTATTAATGCTGAAAAGAGCTGAGAATATTTTTTTCAGGTTTTTTAGGGGGGATAAATTGAAAGAACATTGTTACATTTGTTACAGTTACATTTATTGGTACATTTATATTATTTACATCAAGCTTTTGAATGGTATAGTAGTGTATATTGTTATTGAAACTTCATAATATTTCGCTTGATTATACATTTAGTCAGGAATTATAGTTTGGAAAAAGTCTTTGGAAAAAGTATAACTAGTAAAATGTTTACACGTTATGTGAAAACTAGTACAAGTATATAAATAAATAAAAAGAGACTTACTCATGTTTATGATCTCTGCTGAATAAAGTGCTTCATTCTTTTTTCTTAGGAAATCCAAATCTCAAATCCTCAACCACATCACATCTTTTTGGGGTGAATTATGTCTTATTCCTCTCATCGCGAAGCAAAGAGTAAAATAAAAAAAAACTTGAAGAACAATCTCGCTGCGTTGTCTTCTGTTGTGTGGGCGTATTCAAGCCGCGCGCTTCAGTGAAACATTATAATCTCAAAAGCGCGTTCAGCGTGGGGGCGTGGTCGCATTAGAAGATAATGAAGGGAGATGTGAAAAATGGACATCGCGTTGTTTTCAAATGGATTACTTTATCACAGAATATTTGTTTTCGGCAGCACTTGTTTAGTTTAAAAGTAGACATGTCAGGCTTTCTATAGATATCTCTCTCATGTCTCTGTGTTGAGTATTCACTGAGTTACAGTTCATTTTAATGACGCGTTTGTAAATGAAGATCAGCACAGACAAAGGCTGCAGACAGCACTCCTTCTTTGTTATCTTTATTTTATAAGTGCACAAAGTTTTGTTGTTATTATGTCTGTATACAAAAAAAGTAGACCCTTTACAGATTCGATTGATGTATTGCTCTTATCTGTACGATCAAAACTGAAAGTGTAATTTAAGTTCTTTTCGGGGTTATCAGGAGAAAATACCCCAAAACGCGTATACGCGTTAATCGACTCCAGAGTTCCTCAGCTCCATCTCCAACCTTGCCCATCTGAGCCTCAGCTCACCCTCAGTCAGTGCCATCTGGGTGCTCTGATCTGCCTCGGGACTTCCAGTTTCCAGCTCCACTTTGGCTGTGAGGATCTCCTGCTTCCGCTTCCAGCCTTCGGGTCTTGGACTCCACCTCAGTCCTTTGACCCATCGGCTCCGACTTGGCTCTTACCTCCCTCATCTCCACCATGGCCCATCATCCCACCAGCTCCACTGGGCTTCCTTGGTCAGTCGTCGACCATCCGCCACCTCAGAACTCCACTCCTCTGGCTTCACCTTGTAACTCCATCCCTCTGGCTCTGTCAGGCTCCTTCTTCCCTCCGGTTCCACCTCCATCCTCAGTCGCTCCGGCTCCGCCGCTCTACCTTGGTCCTCTCCCGCTACCTTGGTCATCTGAGCCTTCTGCTCTACCTTGGTCCTCTGGATCCTCGGTGTAACCCCTGTCTCTGTGGCTTCTCTGCTCCATCCTGGGCTCCTCATCCATAGGCTCAGTCTCTATCAGTTGGCCCCCTGGACTTATTGGCTCCTTCTCCACCATGGCTCCTCCCGCCATCGACTCCACCGTGGGCCGCTATTCTGGCTGGCCTCTGGAGTTACATCTGGCTCCTCCTGCTCTGGGCTCCTCCCTGGCTTCTCCCTCCATCCACTCCGCCCTGGCCATATGGACTATGCTCCCATTCCATTGCCTGCCCCTTGCCTACTCCGCGCCCCCCTCCTGAACCCCCACCCTCCCTCCTCTGTTGGACTATTTTTGTTGGTGCAAGGACAGGCTGTTCTGGGAGGGGGTGAACTGTCACATGTATGATCTGTTTTGGTTTAGTTTTCTGTGTTTCCGTTATCCTGTCTAGTTAGTTTCCATGGTTTTTGATTAATTAGCTCCACACCTGTTTCTGTTCTTCTTGATTATGTTCTCCCCGATTCCTTTGTCTGCTATTGATGTTTGATTGTTTGGATTTGTGTTTGGTTGTGCCCTTTCTCTCCTATGGATTATTAAAATAACTATTTTGTTATACTCCTTTGTCATGCCCTTTGCTTTACACACCTCAACGTGTAACACACACACATACACACATATATATATATATATATATATATATATATATATATATCTGGATCATACATCCAGTGGCGCTGCAAAAATGGCAGCCAGGATGCTGAGCTCCACAATTCTTCTGTTGTTTTTGTTTGTTCTGTTTTTTGTCATTCTTCTTCTATAAGTTTTACCAGAGATGAACTCCTTAACATTAGGCAACACATCCCAGACAATTGGTTTTTTACTTTTTTTTGATTATTCGGACGTTTTGTTGGACATTCTAGTCGGAGGTACAGCTGTGTTGACTGCGCTTCCAAGCGTTCATCTCGCAAATGTCTGGTCCCTTCCTAACAAAACGGATGAACTACTTCTCTTCATCTGCACCAACAAGGACTTTTCAAACTCTGCTGCACTGTGCTTCACTGAAATCTGGCTGAGTGAAGCCATTCCAGACAACGTGCTTCATCTGCTATCAGCTGTTCAGAGTGGATTGCATCGTGGAGTTAACGGGGAAAACGAGAAGTGGTGGATCGTGTTTATACATCAACGAAAGTTGGTGTTCAGATGCAACAACGCTGAAAAGGTATACTGTCCTAACTTAGAGGCACTCATCATAAATTGTAAACCTTTCTACTCGCCGAGGGAGTTTTCCTCTTTCATTCTCGTGAATGTGTACATGCCTCCGAACAAATAACTGAAATGGAGCAAAGGTACCCAGACTCTATTTTAATCATTCTTGAATATTTTAACAAATCAAAACTCTCCCATGAACTGCCAAAATACAAGCAGCACATTACGTGTCCCACCAGAGACAGTAATATATTGGATCACTGTTACATGGCAATAAAGGATGCATATCACTCTGTCCCACGGGCAGCTTTGGGCGCTCTGATCACTGTTTGGTTCACCTCTACCAACCTACAGGCAGAAACTGAAATAATCAGCTAAACCGGTTTTAAGCACTGTTAAAAGATGGACTAAATGAAGCAGAGAGTGATTTACAAGCTTGTTTAGACCTCACTGATTGGAGTGTTTTTGAAGCTGCAGCCACAGATCTGGACAAGCTCACAGAGACTGTAACTTCATACATCAGTTTCTGTGAAGATATGTGCAACCCCAAGGTTATGCATGTAACCACGGTTCCTCGAGGGACATGGTTTACTGACAAACTCAAACAACTTCGACACACCAAAAGAAGATGCTTACAGAAGTGGGGATAAAATATTGTATAATCAGGCCACGAACAGACTAACAAAAGTGATCAGAGTGGCTAAAAAAAAATACTCGGAAAAGCTGAGAAAAGAGCTTTCAGCAAACAATCCAGCGTCAGTATGGACTGGTCTGAGGAACTTCACCATGTACAAGACACCTCTCTCACAGTCTGTAGAGAATCAACAACTGGCTGATGATCTGAATGTGTTTTATTTGCAGATTTGAAAAGGATAGTCTATCCCTCCCGCTCAGATCTGCATTTCACACATGTCGCTCTCATGTCTGTGGTCATGATGTCACTTGAGAGACTGGTCCTGGCCTACCTGAAGGACATCACTGGACCCTTGCTCTATCCTCTTCATTTGCCTACAGAGCAAACAGGTCTGTGGATGATGCAGTCAACATGGGATTGCATTACATCCTGCAACACCTCGATTTGTGGACTTCAGTTCAGCCTTTAATACCATCATGCCTGACCTTCTCTCTGACAAACTCACACAGCTCTCCGTGCCCACCTCCATCTGTCAATGGATCACCAACTTCCTGACAGACAGGCAGCAGTTAGTGAGGATGGGCAAACTCACATCCAGGACTATCACCATCAGCGGCGCCCCCCCAGGGATGTGTTCTCTCCCCAATGCTCTTCTCTCTCTACACGAATGACTGCACTTCAAAGGACCCCTCTGTCAAGCTCCTGATGTTCGCGGACGACACTAGTCATCAGCCTCATTAAGGACGGAGACGAGTCTGCTTACAGACAGGAGTTTGAGCAGCTGGCTGTCTGGTGCAGTCTTAACAACCTGGAGCTAAACACTCTCAAAACTGTGGAGATGATAGTGGACTTCAGGAGAAACCCCCCTGCACTCCCCCAACTCACCATCATGAACAGCACTGTGACTGCAGTGGAGTCATTTAGGTTCCTGGGCACCACCATCTCTCAGGACCTGAAGTGGGACACTCACATAGACTCCATTGCAAAAAAGGGGCAGCAGAGGTTGTACTTCCTTCACCAGCTGAGGAAATTCAACCTGCCACAGGAGCTGCTGAAACAGTTCTACTCTGCTATCACTGAGTCTGTCATGTGTTCATCCATAACTGTCTGGTTTGGTTCAGCTACCAAATCAGACATCAGGAGACTACAACGGACAGTGAGGACTGCTGAAAGGGTCATTGGTGCCCCTCTGCCCAGCCTCCAAGATCTTTACATCTCCAGAGTGAGGAAAAGGGCAAAAAAAAAATCAACTTGGACCCCTCACACCCAGCCCACTCTCTCTTCGAACTGCTGCCTTCTGGTCAGAGCACTGACCACCAGAACAGCCAGGCACAAAAAAAATTTTTCCCCTAAGGCTTTATTCAACCTGAACTATTAATCTTCATAATTATACAATGTTCATCACAACTAACATAGTTATCTGACATATTTATATTAAATTGCACACTTTGTAAATAACATATCTGCACACTAATAACATACCTGTACATTTATCTAAACAATTATTATTTTTTTCCCCCATACTTCTATTTCTGTATATATAGTACATTATTTAATGTTTTGTTTTTCTTTTTTATATTAGAGTAATATTACATCCCTACTGTGTTATTCCTATGTATGTCTGCACTATGTTGTACTTTCTTCTACATTGGAAGTTCCTGCCGTCAAGTCAAATTTCTTGTGTGTAAACATACTGGGTAATAAACCTCTTCTGATTCTAATCAAGTTTCAGGGGAAACACATTTCTATAGATGCTATAAATGAGCAAAGCCATTACTTTAACAGTTTAACCAGGAGTATGCTATGTAGATCTGATGCAGGAAACTTGCTGTCAATCAAAATGTTCTCTCTGTGGTTTTTGAGAAGGAGTGTAATTAAATTAAATTTTAATTTATTAATATTTTAATGTCACAAAACATGTATGCAATTTTGATGGTGGTATGACAATAGAAAAAAGAGATGTTGCTTGCATGAATAACAACAGATAGTTGATCATATAGTTATATGATCATGAGAATACCATGTATAAAAGCTTTCTGAAGCACATTTGAGACAGACTGGAATCTGACCAATCAAAGAATTTTCGAAGGTAGTTTGAGACACATTCCACACACAACTGAAAATGCAGGATAGATGTTTACAGAACAGGCCCCAGTAATCAGCTTAACAGCAAAACCAATATATTCTACTTCTATACAACTGTGACATTGTGACTGCATTCATGTAAACGTTTTAGTATACGCATTTGGCATTTCAACTATGCATCTGTATTATCTTGTAAATGCCATTTTAGCTGGAAAGAACTATACTTCTGCTGTAAGGAATGATTACAACTGTTGCATCACAGTTGTACTCCTTAACTGTTTGTAACTAACTTTAAAGAAATAATCATTTGAAATTAAACTTTTAAACTAATGAAATCAGCATGAAGGATTACAGTATTGTGTGACCGATGCTCAGCTGGGGTCAGACACAACAGACTGCTGTATCAGTCTCTGCACCACATGCACATCACAGGTCGAAGTGTGGGCTACTCAAGGGTGTTATATGTGTAGATATTTCTAGGCTACCTTCATTCAGTTGCATCTTAACATCTCCAAAGTACCTCTTCTTCAGGCTCAGGCTCTAAGTGCCCACCCAGATCAGGTAGGTTTGCAGGCTTTTCAATGACTTCCTTTGTGTCAGGTTTTTTTTTTTTTAGGTCGTCTGTTCCTCTCCTCCCTTCTGGAATTCTGCTGCACATAGATCAGTATTTGTTCATGTTCTGTATTGAAAACACACAAGTCATACTCTTTGTCACCAAAACTTATGGTGTTGTCATGGTGAGTATTCAATTTTGACTGTTTCTTGTTTTGATTTCTCCTATCCATGAACATCAGTTGCCCTCCCATACACAAGGTGAGGACAGGTTTCAGGTGCAGCATTTATTCCATTTTATTCCCATTCAGAGGCTTGACTACATACTAGGGGCCAGGGGTGGTTTCTTCATTAGGGTGATTGGGCGACGCACCACCAAAGTGCGAAAGGGAGGGAATTTTTTTTTTCTATCACACCTGTCACTGTCCTAGACTGCTTGTTCTGCCTCTGGTTATAAAGTCCAGTCAGCATCAAGTCACGTTCTGTGGAGTACCACCCTTTTTTGGGTGATTTCTATGACTGTTCTCATAGACTTCCATTCAAATATATTTCTCTCTATAACTCTATAAATAAGAAATATGAAGCCCATACAAGCCTGTATGGGCTGAATAAAGCAAACCAGTGAAGTTTTGTTGGATGACAATTGTAATGGAGTTAAAGACAATTACAGTGACATACAGGAGTCATAATTATTAGACACGCAGGTTATTATTAATGGGCAAATAAACAGACCATGTATGTGTGCTATCTGATAGCTTTTTTCACATGTACATTTCAGTATAATCTCGTGTCTGGCAAGTGTTTTATATACATATGGGCATCAACACTCACATATCACCATATTCGTAAATTCTGAATGTTTTTATTTACTTTTTAAATTTGTGTTTTGCTCTGTTTAATATTTCTGAATGGATCTGTATATAATTTATATACAGTCAGGTTAAGGCGACTGGTATAGTGGTGTTTGGGCAGCTCTGTGTGGTCATGTTTGGCATTGCAGCTTGACGTTATTTATATACTGTATGTATAGAAAATGCTCTCTAAACATCACACTGTATACCTGAATTGTGAATTATGAAATCTTTACACTGGTAAAATAAATAAATACATAAAAAAATCTGTATTTAAAATGCCTCAAGTCTACTTCTGCTTTTGTAATGGGTTAAATCATACTGGGATGTATGCTAAAATGTTTGGATGTGGTGCCCTACCTAGAAAATTTGTCCAGCTGCCACTGCTAGGGGTGTTTTGAAATTAATTATTGCATTGATGCATCGCGATGTGGATGTGGATGATTCTGCATCGATGCAGTGATAGGTCATAATTGCTTCATTGCACATGATATGTGCTGTGAGACGTGTGTATTGCTTGACAGTGTGTTCTTCCACTCGCCGTTATTTAGTGTTTTACTTATATATTTTATAATATATTTTATCATATATTCCACTATTGCACCGCACATGGCAGCCACGGTGCTTCGCTCTCCAGTTGTTTTAGTGTTTTTGTTAGTGTTTTACATACTCATGTTTTTCAGACATGATCAATTCCACCAGGGATGAAACTGTTGAACATTCGGCAGAACACACCACAAAATCTCTTACCAGTTTTCGATTATTTAGATCTTTTTTGCTGAAGGTTGTAGTTGGTGGAGCAGCAGCGCCAGAGGTGGGTAGAGTACTCAAAAACTGTACTCAAGTAAAAGTAATAGTACTTATAGAGATATTTACTCAAGTAAAAGTAAAAGTACTAGTCTGAATAGTTACTTGAGTAAGAATAAAAAAGTATCGGATAAACTATTCAAGTAGTTAGTTACTAGTTACTTTGGGTCATAAACTGAATATCTATAGTCTATTTTTATTGAGATATATAGATACAATTTATGTAATATATATATATATATATATATATATATCATATTCATCAGCCTTTACTCCAGTCTTCAGTGTCACATTTACTATCAGTGATGTTTTCTTTAGCTTTCTATTCATCAAAGAATCCTAAACAAACTGTCACAGGTTCCAAAAAATATTAAGCAGCAAAACTGTTTCCAGCACTGGTAAAAAATAATTTTTTGAAGGATCATGACACTGAAAACTGGAGTAACAGCTGATGAAAATTCTGATTTGCATCACTGAAATAAATTATATTTTAAAGTATGTATTATGTATAAATAATCTCTGACAGGGAGAAGAGTGAAAACTCCTCACATGACTGTCTGTTCTGCAAAATGTAAACATATGTATATTTCTGCAAGCGTAAATATTGTGGAATTATCAATGTTAATTGTGTCTAGGCAAAGGCATTCCTCCTGGAACAGAGTTAACGTTGGTTTGGAGAGTATTTATTTCATACTCGGTGACAGCTTATTAAATGTAAAAATAATATTTTATTTAATGCATAAGCAGGGGAGTCATGAACTCATTATTTTTGATGGGTCATCATGTGACACACAGCAGCCACAACAGCATATTGGCAAATTATTATTAAGCATTATTTATTTTTTTCATTTTTATTAGAAACATTCCCAGACTTATGAACTATATCATGAAATATCTCGATTCTCACCTTCATAGATTATGTTAGATAATATGTGATGGTCAAAGTAGCCTAATAATGTAATCTATTAACCATGCATAAAAACCTGTCTGTTTACTTAAGTAACAGATATGGGTGTCATGCCTAACATATTTTTATATTTCATATCTTTATATTAAATGTGAATATAACATGGAAAGTTAATGTGATATAAAAAGTTAGGCTACTAATCTTTTATTGTACAGAAAGAGAGCAAAGAACATTTACATTATCCAAGAACATTTTCACTGACAGTCTAGAGTTCAATCACTCTCAAAAACTCCCATTAAAATCACTGAAACTGTTAACACTGTGAAATCAATATCTTATTAATAGATTCGTACACACATCTGCACTTTGTTGTTTCTGACGAGAGAATTAGCCAGAAATAGGTATTCAGTCAGCGAGCGAGTTAAGGAAGCACTGGCTATTTTTGCGATGACTCATCGGAACTCCTCTGATTGGTCACTGCATTCTTAAACTCAACAGAATCTTGTGTGATTGGTTAGAATGCGCAGTGCTGTAAAAACGCCTCTGTCTCTGGCTCGGCGCCAGCCAGCGAACGCAGATCTGAATTTAGTAGCTGATGATATGACTCGCTGAACGTTCTCACACCGGTGTGATTGTATCAAATATAGAAAATATCAGCTATTTTTTTGTCTTTTGGAAGCTGCATTCAAAATCCACTTGGCTCAAAAATCTGAGGGGGCACGTGCCTGTGTACCGTAGGCAGCACACGCGGTGTTCATCTAATGAAGATCTTCATAGCAAGCAAACAATAGCCTTTGCATATTTGCTTTCAATTCAGTGCAGATACAAAGCCACGTCTTCAACGCTCTTGATGTTCTTGAACTTTCTGTTACAACTCTGAGTGAGAGCCGCTTCAGACGCTCAGCACGCTCAGCAAGGAACTGAACGAATCATTCAAACTGATTCACGAACCAATTCACTGGTTAGCCAACTGGTTTGATCAAGCCTTTAAATAGAATTGACTCAAAAGAATGAATCATTCGCGAATGGGCATCGCTCATTGCCCAGAGAAAGGTAGACGGCGCGTTTGGAGTAAACTGAAGCATTTATAACTGCTGATCAAATGCTTCAGGACGTGCAGACGGGGGAAGCAAGTTGATTCGCTTTGTGAAGCTCAGAAAGCGCGGATATTGAATGCCATTGCCTAGCATCCATCTGGCAAATATCCTCTCTCTACCCAACAAAATGGACGAACTTCTGCTCTTCCGGACAAATAAGAATTTCTCACACTCTGCTGCTCTGTGTTTCACGGAAACCTGGCTGAATGGCGCCATACCGGACAGTGCGCTACATCTGCTGAGCTTTCGCGACACAGAATCAACGGAGAAATTGCGCCACGGCAGGACATGCTTTTACGTTAATGAAAGGTGATGTAAAGATGTAACTGTGTTAAAGAAGATGCGCTGTCCCGATCTAGAAGTGCTCTTCATTAACTGTAAACTGTTCTTCTCGCCACGGGAGTTTCACTTGTTCATTCTCATGAGTGTTTACATTCCTCCGCAAGCACACATGAGCCTGGATTTGCAAAAACTTGTAAAAAAAGCTGATCAGATCACAGGGTAAGAGCAACAACACCACGACTCTGTTTTAATCATTGTCAGGGACTTTAATAAAGCAAATCTTTCCCGTAAACTGCCAGAATACCTACAGCATGTTACATTTCCCTGCACATGTAAGGATATTAGATTAGATTAGATTAGATTAGATTAGATTCAACTTTATTGTCATTGCACATCATAGGTAAATAAAAAAAGAATTCAGTTACCATAAAACTATAAATTCAATAAACAAACAAATCAACAATAAATACACAAATAATATGTTACAAATGTACAATAAATATACAAATAAGGCAGTATTATGGACATAATTTACAGATTTTAAATGATATCAGCATAATATACTGGATTACTGTTACACAGCAATAAAAACTGCATATCACTCTGTCCCACGGGCAGTTTTGGGGCTCTCTGATCACTGCCTGGTTCATTTTATACCAAAAAAAAAAACAGGCAAAAACTAAAAGCTAAACCTGTAGTAAAGACTGTAAAGAGATGGACCAACGAAACAAGCCTGTTCCGACTCCACTGATTGGACTTTTTTTGAAGCTGCTACCACCAATCTGGATGAACTCACAGAGACTGTAACGTCCTATATTATGTTTCTGTGAGGATATATGCATTCCTACCAGGACTTATTTAACATTCAACCATGATAAGCAATGGTTTACAGCAAAACTCAGACATCTTCGTCAGGCCATGAGGATGCCTACCGAAATGGGGACAGAGTATTGTACAATCAGGACAGGAACACACTGAATAAGGAGATTTAGTGTGGCTAAAGGGAGCTACGCTAAAAACGGTCGATCAGTTCACTTCCCATGACTCAGCTTCAGTGTGGAAAGGTCTGAAAGCCATCACAAACTACAAGACACCATCCCCCAACACTGAGGCGAATCAACAACTTGCTGAAGACCTGAATGAGTTTTATTGTAGATTCTAAACCCCCCACACCCGTTCTGACCATCTCTCTACATAACCGTTAACACCTCCTGCAATCCCCCCCCCCCCACCTCCTGCACTTCAGATCAGTGAGGATGATGTGCACCAGGTCTTTAGGAAGAACAAAAGAAGAAAGGCACCAGGCCCAGACAGTGTGACACCAGCCTGTCTGAAAACCCTTCAAATCCCTTCCTGCTTCAAATGCTCCATCATCATCCCTGTTCCATCCCCCCTCCCGTTGGCTCTAATGTCTGTCGTCATGAAATCGTTCAAAAACAGGTTCCAGCTTATCTGAATGACATCACTGGACCCTTACTGGACCCTCTGCAGTTTGGTTACCGAGCAAACAGGTCCATGGATGATGCAGTCACTGCACTTCATCCTGCAACATCTGGACAAAACAGGGACTTATGTTAGGATCCTGTTTTTGGACTTTAGTTTGGCTTTCAACACCATCATTCCAACAGCCCTCCAGATCAAACTAATCAAGCTCTCTTTCACTAGCTCTGTCTGTCAATGGATCACCAGCTTTCTGACAGATAGGCAACAGCTAGTGAGACTGGGGAAATTCATGTCTTCTCCCTGTACACCAACGTCTGCACCTCTAAAGACCCCTCTGTCAAGCTCCTGAAGCTCGCAGACGACACTACAGTCATCGGTCTCATCCAGGACGGCGACAAATCAGGTTGAGCAGCTGGCTGTCTGGTGCAGTCTTAACAACCTGGAGCTGAACTTGCTCAAACACTCAAGATGATAGTGGACTTCAGGAGAAATCCCCCTGCACTCTCCCCACTCACCATCATAGACAGCACTGTGGCTGTAGTGGAGTCATTAAGATTCCTGGGAACCACCATCTCTCAGGACCTGAAGTGGGACACTCACATCAACTCCATTGTTAAAAAGGACTAACAAAGGTTGTACTTCCTTCACTAGCTGAGGAATTTTAACCTGCCACAGGAGCTGTTGAAACAGTTCTACTCAGCCGTCATTGAGTCTGTCCCATCCACATCAAAGAATACCTGGCAAAAATCAGCTACAAAATCTACCTGCCCACGCTTCAAGAACTGTATACATCCAGAGTGAGGAAAAGGGCTCAGAAAATCCCTCTGGATCCCTCACATCCAAGTTATCCTTGTATGTGCAAGCATACTTGGCAATAAAGCTCTTTCTGATTCTGATTCTTGATGCCATTTGAAATGCAGTACATTGCTAGATGCATAAAACTCATTGACAGACTTTCACATTTTCTTTGTGTTTGTTTGTTCTGAAGCTTGACCATGGCTGCGGTTAAATGCACTTGCGTTTCCGAATACTTTTACGATACTAAACTGATGTAAACACAGTCAGTTATGTTTTCAGAGCAGGATAAAAAATCTGACATGTCGAAATAGATATGTGCATGAGTGTGAATGCAGTCTATTAAAGCTGCCACTGTCTATGATCTCAAAAAAGAAAAACCCATATTTATGATTGTCTGTAAACTTTCGGATTCTTAAAGCACTCTCAGATACTGAAAATACTTTTTGTTAATCACTCGTAAACTTCACTTAATCATATAATAATTGCTGTTAATAGTGTTCATCGTCTGTTTGATTATGTTTTTAATTGATTTTTCTGAACATTTCTGCCATATGTGAATTGAATTGAACTTGTAAATGTCTTTCCCTCTTTATTACTTTATATTTGCTTGTATGTTTAGAAGCTATATTTTATGTTCTTAACAGGTGTTTTGATTTATTAAATTGTAATTATTTTCAGAAGTAGCCTGCTTATATGATTTAATAAAAATACAAATGTAATGTGGGTTTTGTTTCATGTTTTGGGTTTTTTCATGTTCATGTTTTCATGTCTTTTATTTTGTTATTGTTTGATTGCTGTTTGTGTCATGCTTCCCTTGACCTCTTGTTCATTGTGTCATCTTCTGATTGGTTTATTGTCTTGTCATGTGATTATCAGTTCTGTTTACTCATTGGTTGTTTTAGTCATGTGCCTTGTTCCCCATTGGTTTGTTCATGTCATGTGTCCATCATTGTCTGTTATAAATAGCCATGTATTTGCCATTGTCCCCTGTTGTGTATTAATGTTGTAACCTGCTGTTGGTGAGTCTAATCTATTTCTGTCAAGTCTGTTCAAGTCTAGTCAAGTCTTCGTTTCTTGTTTGGATGTTTTGGATCACTCTGTAAATAAACTGCACTTGGGTTCTCACTACGCTCGCCTTCAGTGGATTCATTACAGAATACACGACCAGCAAAATGAATCCAGCAGATCGCCTAGTGAGCCTCCGTCAAGGTAATCGCTCTGTTGAGGACTACGTGGCAGATTTTTGTGAACCGTACTACCTGGTAGATTTTAATTATACTTTCCTCAAGGACATATTCCATTTTGGTTTAAACAAGAACACTTCTCAGTTAATGCCACACAATACTCCACACTGGTCACTTGAACAATACATTGACTTTGCATTACGGTTGAGTGGGTCTGCTTTCACTGTGGGTGTCATGGAGGAACATGACAATTCCCCAAAGCCTGCTCATCTCATGTCTGCTATGCCAAAGCCTACTCACATCATGTCTGCCAAGCCACAGCTTGCTCATGTCATGTTTACTATGCCAAAGCCTGTTAACATCAGGCCTGCTACTCCAGGACCTGCTTACCACATGCCAGTTAAGTCAGTTTACTCACATCATGTCTACCAAGTCAAAGCCTGATCACATGTCTGCCAAGCCAGAGTCCTCTAACATCATGTCTGCTACCCCAGGGTTTGCTCCCGTCATGCCTGCTAAGCCAAGTCCTCTTCACATCACGTCTTCCAAGCCAGAGCCTGCTCACATCATCACGCCGGTCACTCAAGATTATTTTCAACATGGCTGTTGACGAGCTCCGTTGTAAGATGGCTGCCACACAAGAGTCTCTTAACAAAAGACTCTTCTAGAGTCTCATCATATCTCAACTGATCATCCAGAGTCTCGTCACGACATGGCCGCCATTCCAGAGTCTCGTCACGACATGGCCGCCATTCCAGAGTCTCGTCACGACATGGCCGCCATTCCAGAGTCTCGTCACGACATGGCCGCCATTCCAGAGTCTCGTCACGACATGGCCGCCATTCCAGAGTCTCGTCACGACATGCCTGCCAGAACCTCCCGAGGTGGTGGCACCCACCTTTGAAACTCTCTGCTTGTCCTTTCATGGCCTAGGAGGCCGTCCACGAACTCCCTGCCTGTCCTGCCACGGCCAAGGAGGCCGTCCACGAACTCCCTGCCTGTCCTGCCACGGCCAAGGAGGCCGTCCACGATCTCCCTGCCTGTCCTGCCACGGCCAAGGAGGCCATCCACGATCTCCCTGCCTGTTCTGCCACGGCCAAGGAGGCCATCCACAACCTATCTGCCTGTCCTGTCATGGCCACAGAGGCCTCTCATGAACTCACTGTCTGTCCTGTCATGACCATGCTCATGTCATGTTTACTATGCCAAAGCCTGTTAACATCAGGCCTGCTACTCCAGGACCTGCTTACCACATGCCAGTTAAGTCAGTTTACTCACATCATGTCTACCAAGTCAAAGCCTGATCACATGTCTGCCAAGCCAGAGTCCTCTAACATCATGTCTGCTACCCCAGGGTTTGCTCCCGTCATGCCTGCTAAGCCAAGTCCTCTTCACATCACGTCTTCCAAGCCAGAGCCTGCTCACATCACGCCGGTCACTCAAGATTATTTTCAACATGGCTGTTGACGAGCTCCGTTGTAAGATGGCTGCCACACAAGAGTCTCTTAACAAAAGACTCTTCTAGAGTCTCATCATATCTCAACTGATCATCCAGAGTCTCGTCATGACATGGCCGCCATTCCAGAGTCTCGTCACGACATGGCCGCCATTCCAGAGCCTCGTCACGACATGGCCGCCATTCCAGAGTCTCGTCAGGACATGGCCGCCATTCCAGAGTCTCGTCAGGACATGGCCACAATTCCGGAGCCTCGTCACGACATGCCTGCCAGAACCTCCCGAGGTGGTGGCACCCACCTTTGAACTCCCTGCCTGTCCTGCCACGGCCAAGGAGGCCGTCCACGATCTCCCTGCCTGTCCTGCCACGGCCAATCAACAAACCAACTAACTCCCTGCCTGTCCTGCCACGGCCAAGGAGGCCGTCCACGATCTCCCTGCCTGTCCTGCCACGGCCAAGGAGGCCATCCACGATCTCCCTGCCTGTTCTGCCACGGCCAAGGAGGCCATCCACAACCTATCTGCCTGTCCTGTCATGGCCACAGAGGCCTCTCATGAACTCACTGTCTGTCCTGTCATGACCAAGTGGCCTGTCCATGTCTCTGCTCCACCATGGCTCCCAGCTAGGCCTGCTCTGCCATGGCTCCATACTGCTCTGGATCTGCTCCACGGCCCAGGTCCCCCTATGTTCCATTGTCTGTCACTGCTCCTCGGCCCAGGTCCCCCTCTGCTTCATTGTCTGTCTCTGCTCCACAGTCTGAACCTGCCTCTGATTCACGAACCTGGCCCCCCATCCCTCCCCCTGTTCCTCCTCCACTCCACCACCCTCCTGAACTTTTTGGGTTCTGTTGTTTGGGTGTCTGGAGCCACCCTTAGAAGGGGGGAAATGTAATGTGGGTTGTTTCATGTTTTGGGTTTTGTCATGTTCATGTTTTCATGTCTTATTTTGTTGTATGTATTAATGTTGTAACCTGCTGTTGGTGAGTCTAGTCTGTTTCATGCCTCATTAAGTCTTCGTTTCTTGTTTGGATGTTTTGGATCACTCTGTAAATAAACTGCACTTGGGTTCTCACTATGCTTCTCTTCAGTGGACTCATTAAAGCACAACATACATTTTATAAAATTGTGATGCATTGTGATATCGAATCGCTGACTTAATAATTGTAATCAAGTCGTGAAACCAATGACTATTCACACCCCTACTACATATACTACACCATTCATCACTTTCCATTTCTTTCACCATGTACGTCTTCTCTGTGTAAGCCTGTAATTTTTCTGGTCCACCCCAGTTGACTCATGCACAGTAGATTTATACCCATGGACAACTTCGTTAAGATGGTCTGCCCAGTTGGTCTCTGTGACAGGAAATCAGCATATCTGTTTGTCATTCCCAGTCTATATTTCAAGGTAAAATTGTAATCTGCCAGCTCAGATATATACCTCTTCACATAAATGCTCTGTGATGGCCCATTATGATGAAACCATAGTCCAACATCTTAAAGGAGACATATTATGCCCATTTTCATAATATGCAATAAGTCTCTGGTGTCCCCAGAATGTGTCTGTGAAGTTTCTACTCAAAGTACATTGCAGATCATTTATTACATAATTTTGAAAATGCCCATTTTGAGTAGATGCAGAAACACGCTGTTTTCGTGCCTTTCTATTTAAATGCAAATGAGCTGCTGCCCCCCCCCACATGATAATTCTGATTATCATGTTTATCATGCTGAAATCATGCGTTTTAAACTATATTAGTTTAAACTTCTGATATACGGTTTTCTGAGTGAACACATCCGAAGCATACGGACAGAAAGCCTGACTGTGTTACTGATTATCCATACATTTACAGTACCCAGAGTTTTGTCAAAAATAGTTTACGGTAGATTGGTACAAAGTAGATTATGAAATTTTGAAAATGTGAAAATTTTTCAGCAGTATTGGTTTTACCCAAGAGTGCAGATATACCCATCGTCAGGCTGCATATTCCCCAGTCCGTTTAAAGACGCTGCTCAAGAGTTTTATTTCAGGACTCGCTCAGAGCTGAGAACAACTGTGATTCACTATTTCAATAAAAGTTTTCTTTTTTTTTTTTCTTCATTTTGTTAAAACTTCAACTACTGTTTCAGGAGTGAAAACTGTGCAGGAAAATGGGACAGAATGTGCAACATTTTCTTTCCATTATTCTGTCCCCAAAGTGAGATGATTAATATGTGATAACCATAGCAATGAAAAAAAAAATATAAATAAATAAAAATAAAATATATATATATATATATATATATTGTTTTGATGCTTATTTAATTATCAACTTTTAACTTGATATTTTTAAAGCTATGATTGCTTAACTGAAAAATATTTGGTCTACATTTTAAATGTAGTTAATACTTATAATTATTAATATTCACTAATCTATTTATTTTTATTTTCAAACAAATAAAATTGTTAAATAGTTAAAAGATCGTTTTAATGAAGGTTAGGTGTAATATGTTAATGTTAATATTATATGAATATCTTGCTTTGTTAATAGGTTTTTTTTTTTTTTTTTTTTTTTTTTTTTTTGACCCTCTGGAAATAGACTGTGAAAAAAAAAAAATAATAATAATAATAGTGAAAATAAATGTTGGATAAATAATTAAATAATGAATAAATAAGTCTTGGGTGTTTGATGAGGAGTTGTATTGTGAGGGGCCCACCCCCTTGTTTGTGTGACCAGGGCCCAACATTTGGTGCTATGCCCCTGCCTCCCATCCTCTGGAGTTCACATTATTGAGTATTGAGAAATGGCCCAGGTGTTCCCAATTGCCGCCCCTGTCGCGTAGCAACAGTGCAAGAAGAGAGCTGCCATAGATGCTATTTGTTAAAGGAGTCATATGATGGGATTTCAAATTTTCCTTTTTTCTTTGGAGTGTTACAAGCTCTTGGTGAATAAAGAAGATCTGTGAAGTTGCAAAGACTAAAGTCTCAAATCTGAAGAGATATTCTTTATAAAAGTTGAGACTCGTTCTAACATGCCCCCACATATCTACGTCAGTATGTGGGAAGATTTGCATTACACCGCCCAGATGTTCACACAAAGAAAGAAGGTGAACCTTTTATTCTCGTTGTAGTATTGTTGCTGCCGCCGCCGCCAATCACAACGCGCTGGATAGCTGGCCAATCACAAATCGACACGTTTCAGAAGGCAGGGCATAGAGGAGAAACAATAATGTACAGTATGTGGAAAATGTGTTTTTTAACCTTAAACCACATAAACATTTCATTACACAAAACAATGTTCTTTTAGCAGCATCATATGACCCCTTTAATGAAAATTTAAATAAATGGAACCTGAACTGTTAGTTTCTTACAGAATTATACTTTATTGGGTTTTACTTACCAAAATATAGAGTGGCTAAATGTTGACATATCTTACCAAAATGAGATTTTATGTAGTCAAGTTGGCTTGAGAAAGCCAACTTACTGACCTTCTATTTTATCTTCTTCTTCTGAGCCAAAATTTGAACAGTTCACATATATATGAGTATTGCCGCCGCGGCGTTAACTGCAAGTCAGTCACGTGTTAAAATCATTCGCGAAACTACCACCTGGTAGCGCAAAGGGACGGATTGCGAAATGAATGTAATTGTAAAATGAAAGAAAGACGTAAAACAACAATACAACAACCTTAAAAGCCATTAAAAAAATAGGATAGTCTTAGGCTACAGTCTACTCATCAAAAATTTAAAGAAAGACCTTATATATATACACGGATTAAAAGCTAAATGTTTTCATTTCGGTTCATTCTTGGTAAAAAAAAATTATAATCTTCAGGTTCCATTTGCAGAGCGAAATGAGAACGGTGCAGGATTTACAAATAATTATTATTCACTCTATTATTCTTGATTTTTCAAACTGCTAACACTTTGCATTTTTGAATTATGTCTTTACTGTGTGACCAAAAATTGTGAATTGTGAGTTTGATCGTGCTGGTGCCTCACGCGCACATATTCATTGGAAACAGCACTCATTCGCCGAGCCATGCGGCGCGAGCAGCGGTCCACTTTGGCATATTTTTGCTAATTATGACTTTTTTTCCGTCGATACTGAAACACGTGTGAAATCCAAAGCTTATTTTACCTAATGAATAAGAGTTTAGCTTCAAATGGGCAACATGTTCGGATTTGTCCCGAATGAGAGAGATAAGCCCAACCTTATGTATCGCTTTAAATTATTTTTAATTATTATTTTTGTTTTGTTTATAAGACTATATTATTATATACTGCAATTATATTTACCCATTAGAATTATATATTTGTAATTATTGTTCTGTTCTGATAAATTTGTTGAATTTAAAGGATTTGTTGTAAAGTGAAGGGAACTAAAAATATTATTTTGGTACATTAGCCTATAGCATTATTAAGCCTGCCGTTATTATTTCTGAATGTAATAAAATGCAACTCTCACAAATGTAATTTTTTCTTTAGCGTGTTTAAAAAAAATTAAAAATGCAGGAAACGAAAATAGGCGATTAATCGGTTAAAATGTGTTATTGTGGGTTAACAAACTTACATTATATACTTAGGCTATGTTAACTATTTACAAGTTTTGTGTAGCTATAATTTTATCCAGCTTTATTTTTCCATTGCACCCGAAAATGACTTTGTGCATGTGCATTCACTCCGCACGCTCAAGCTGCCTCCCGCGATGCTCAGCTGTGGACGATTTCAGAATGTTTGATATAAAGATTCCTGTCACATATTATATACAGGAATGGTTCATTAAAA
Organism: Cyprinus carpio; assembly: GCF_018340385.1. NCBI lineage: Eukaryota > Metazoa > Chordata > Actinopteri > Cypriniformes > Cyprinidae > Cyprinus > Cyprinus carpio. Next base: position 13,181,655 of record NC_056589.1, read on the forward strand.
AAAAAAGTCAAAATATATTGTTAGTTTTATGCTAACATGCAATCAAGGTCTTCAGATACTATATAAGATACAAGTTCATTTAGACTAACATGCACTGTGACATTTTACCGTATAAACTTATAAACATCTTAAAATCATAAAAACAGTATAAAAATAAAGATGAATATCATATTCAGGTATTATTCGTTTTCAAAAAAAAAAAAAAAAGGTTTTAAATACTCAAACATATACTATGAATTAATAACATGTTATCATGACTTTTTCATCATATCATTTTTTTACGAGCTGTATTCGTTTTCCATTTCGGAAACCAAGCACACACTTTTTTATTTTTTAAATCTATTAATCGCTCACATAGCTCTAACAAGGTTTTATTTATTTTTTTATGTTTTGTTTTTTGGAGGAACGTGCCACTGTCAGGGGAATCACATCATCATTAGAGTTGCAAATTAACGTCAGAAATGGAAAATAAGGGCTAATAGAGGTTCTTTCTTTTATTCTTTATTTATAATGTTTATTCTTGAAGAAAATAAGTATTTACTCATACTCTTTAAGAAAATAAGGGATATATATTTGTATATTTGTAATGTACAATAATATAGGCCTATGTCTGTCCATTGGATTTTAAAGCATAACAACTGAAGGTCTATGAAACATTTCTATGATGCATTTTTTTTTTTTTTAAACAATAGCACTTAAAGTTTTCAACTAAAATATTATTTCAACCGTATGGCCTGTGAATAAATAAAATGCATACTTTTCAATGAAAGAACACTTAATGTAGGTTGCTTCTGGTGTTTGGATTTGTACTTCGATATAATGAGCTCCAAGTTTAAGAATAGCCTACACTCAATGAAATACGTCTTCCTTCAGGTAGACTGAATGTTTTCCCGCCTTGCTAAATATTGGGCTCATGATCAATAAGGCTACGTACACACTGCAGGCTGAAACGACCCAATTCCTGTATTCGCTCAAACTGATTTTATAAAATCCAAACGTGGATGGTGAAGCTGGGTCAGTTAAGGCCAATTTATACTTCTGCGTCGAGTGTACGCCGTAGTGTACGTCATAGACTACGCACGTAGGCGACGCCGTCGTGAGCATTTATACTTCTGCGTATGTCTGTTTTGCTCTGCAGTTACACCGCCGAAACGCTAGTTGACGCGAGCGGGTTCCACTGTGTTTACAGTCCACGAATTCGCTGCCGTCTGGCAGTCTTTGTAATCTCCCGAAGAGGAGTCATACAGATGGCTGTATTTCCTCACTTCTTCAATTAATCGCTCGGTCACTTGGTCCATTTCCATGTTGGCTCTTCACTGAATTTCGGAATTTAAAAATGGCGGGCGGTCCAGAGTGCAGAAGATCATTCCGGAAATGCGTAGGAGGTAACGTGATACTACCAAGCCGACCAATCACAGATCTTGCAGTCCGCGTCGTCGCGACGCGTAGTTACATTTTTGAGGAGGTGCGCGTCAGGGTACGGCGAAGGGTACAACGTATGGTACACGTCAATGCATATGCCACGCCGTACCTACTACGTGCACCCGACGCAGAAGTATAAATTGGCCTTTAGTTTGTCTTAGCTGTGAAACGGGAGCAGCTGACGGAGGATTCCGCTTGGTCTTAAAGCCTGCCTCAAATGTCTACGTTCACAAACGTCTACGATTTTCTCAAAAATAATGATTAATTATCAATTGATAATTTGTTATTATTGTGGTCTTGTGAAAATAATAATATGGGCTGTGAGAAAATAATGAATAAAAAGAGTAGGGTTGCTGTGAGTGCAGGCATGTTTCAACCCGGTAACATGAGAACACACCGCTCCTCACAGCCCAAAAACAGACCGAATTCAGTTCTGCTGGAGGGGGCTGGGAATAGTTCTGTATAGCTTGTGGGGGTCGAGATAAAGGTGTGAATCTCTTGATCTTTCATATAGACAGTGTCTTATGAGGGTTTCAAACTTGCAGAACAGGTTTTTAGGACATATTGATTTTAAAACAACTTTAAAGAAAGGTTTGATCCACTTCAAATGTTGACTACTGTCAGAGGCGGATCTACGGGGTGGCAGCTGCCACCCTGGAATACAGTCTTGCCACCCCTGTTGCCACCCCATTTATAAATCAGATAACATTTTTAAGTATATTTTATGTTCATAGCCTACACGTTGAAGGCCAAGGAGACCCGCACCAAACTCCTCTCAAACAGAAATCGCCGATATAGAATCCCCTCCCCCTCACAGTCACAATGGTTTCACCCATCACCAGCACAGCAGCGACCCCCGTGAAATTTCACCAGTCAGTGGCAGCAGGGCAACCTGGCAGCACAGTGCATCTATCTGCAGTATGCAGTGTTTCAGAGAAGAGAGGTTGATAAGCAGTTAGCAGTGAGTTTAGAGGTAAGTTTGACACCAAGTCGAAAAAGTCCATAAGCAGTCAGTTAACACTGCAACAACCACATTGTTACGTTATTTATATCCGCAATACTTTGTTGTCTCATCGAATCTTTCTATGATCGTCAGGTCAGATAAGGGTCTAACGTTAGTCTAGCTCTTTGTGTGTGGTTAATAAACTACTGCTGTCACAAAATTTTTCGTATGTTTTCTGCATACAGTATGGAGCCTCACAAATGCCTGGCATCTATAAATGTTTATCTTGGGCTGAAATGCACAAACGATAGTTAATATGAATTCCATAGTTCCTGTGGATTTTGAGGTCTTGCCTCAGAAAATTGTGTTTTTGATGTTTGCCCTCAAGTGATCAGCAGTTTGAAGTGATCAGCAGTTTAGAGAGAGAGAGTGTGTGTGTGTGTGAGAGAGATTATGAATGACATTCTTATGTACATTTTAAATTGTTGTATGTTATATTGTAATAAATCCAAAAATAATGTTTGACTAAAAAGGTACTTAACTGAGTCTTTAGTGAATCAGAGGGAAATGTTTTGACAGTCATGGTTATCACTGCAACAATCCTGCATTATAATCTTGTTTCAATCCAGATAACCTAAATCTATTGATGGCTTATGTTGTATGACTAAATCTGTCCATATTTCCTCAAAACTCACTAGAAGACACCATTTGAGGGGTCTTTTTTTTATCTCCTGGGGAGCATACCCCCAAACCCCCCAAGAATTGCTTTTTCACACTGTACAATTTAAGTATGGACTACACAGACTGTTGATAGTGATTACACAGAGAAAGACCCACACCATCCAAAAACCCAGCTACATCTCTGATTTGACTCCCACTCTGTGTAATGTAGTGTAGAGAACAAAACAAATTAAATGAAAACCGTAGCATTTAGAATTATGAATAATGTCCATGGCCCCCCTTCTGAAACCTCATGCCACCCCAGGAAAAAATCTCTAGATCCGCCACTGACTACTGTATAGCGCCATAAAGTTTATTAGTTATTATAACTTAATTTCAGAGGAAGTAGCCTTAACTAAAAAAAAAAAAAAAAAAACTGTTGCATTAGGGCTGGGGGATGGCCTAAAAGAAATCCCAGATTTTCACAAAAATCCGATATACGATTTAAATATTTTTTTTTGCCTCCCTACTTAAAATCAATATTCAAATGACAAATAAATTGTTCAAAACAAGTTTTAATATAATTCTTTATCATTTACCAGTCAAATTTATAACTGAAACAAGATGATTAAAAAAAGCAGTAACGTTATTACCTTAATGCTGGAAAGACCTTTATTTTATTTATTTTTTAATACTAGCCCATCATGCATCTAACCATCCACTCGGCGTTAAGAGCTGTTCAGTTTAAAACTGCCAGCTCCGCAGTGAGTCAGTGTCATGGACGTAGGACAGACCGAGTGTAAATATATTTTCTAGTCTATATTTTCATCTCGTTATGCCGCTGGTTTAGGTTATGTATTCATTTTTATTTCTTATATCAATTATTTGTTAATATAGCAGACACTGTCTAACCGTGTCTTGTTCATTTCGTCTCTCACTCGGCAGCAGAGTATGTGAGAGTGGAGCAGCAACAATTTCCCTCCGCGCTCCGATCATTTAATAATCACTCTGCTCCACGCTCACTGATACCCAAAACACCGCTCCGCACTTGCTCCGTGGATAAAGTTGAAATGTTATGTTCATACCGTAGCCTATAAAAATAAAATAAAAAATAAATAAAATAACAGGAGAGTTTCAAAGGGGATTAGGCTATTGTGTGCAAACTTTTTTCCTACCAAACGCCAAACTAATAACATTGTCAGCATTAAAAGGTATAATTTTCGTCAAATTTTCGTCAGTTATTTTATCTACAGATCGATGCATTTCTTACAGATTTCAAAATCAGTTACAGATGAAGCAGCACTGTAAAATTACATTTGTTTGAATGCATTATTGCGACAGTGATTGCATGTGAATGTGCTGTATCTGTTTAAATCATGCTTTAACCCAAAAATAATCAGTAAAAGGAAGACAAACTCCTTGAGAACTAGCCTGTAATGCTCGAATATTGCCATCATTATAATCTTCTGATCGGAGAGATTATGTGTATCAAGCTATAGCTAAATATGTTTATCATGTGAATTCTAGCTAAATATGCAGTTATATTATGGGCTGTTGGCATGAATTTGTGATGGAGCGGTGCTGGAGCGAGTGAAAACCATGACGCTCCAACTTTTAAAAAATCCTCTCCTCGCTCCAGTCAGAATAACACCGCACTGCTCATACTCTGCTCGGCAGCATGTCTCAAACACGCGGGGGAGCCCAATCAGAACAATGAACCCTGAGTGGAGCGTCAGCCGTTTTATTTTGTTGCGTTAAGAGTGTGAAATAACAATATTTAGAGTCCAGACATCAGTAAAGTGTCCGTTTTTTGTTACATACAGACATCTCTCCATTATGGACCATCTGAAAGAAGAATTTATACAAACGCGTATAAAATGCTTTAAAAACTTTAACAGAGATAGAGGGTATTTAATAGATCTGCCTCCCAGGTAAGATTTTTCTAGTTAGTAGTCGTTCATTTTTCATTATTCAACTAATCGCAGGTTTATATTAAATTTACATCTTTAATCCATAATGAGCCTTAATATATTCCACGCTCAAGAACATGCATTAAGTTTGCCACAAAGCACAGGAAGAAGTAGCTCAATAATTGTGAAAAGGGAGACATTTTAATTATTTTTTCATAAACAAATGTTTTCTTGTCAGCTGCAAGATGAAATTCACAGTGCTGACTCTCTCCACATGGACAAGTCTTTGGAGAGAAATGCAAGCCTCACAGATTACATAATGCTTTCTTTTTGAATTGATTCGTTTAAAAGACATTTCAAGCTTTCTGTAGATATATTTCTCATGTATGTGAGACACCCCAATTTTCAGTTATTACATTATCAGGAAAAAAATCACGAAATCAAGAGGGCGCCTCCCTGTCATGCATGCGTAATAATTTTCGCACAAACACTTGAATATGAATAATAATTCAGATTTTGCATATGCATTACAAAGCAAATTTTTTTTACATGCAATTATCCAAAATAAAACCAAACAAGATTTGTAATGAAGATAAAATATGTAGACAAATAAGAATAAATGCTGCATGTGCACTCAGCATCATGCGGCGAGCAAATCTTGCACTGATATTTTACGGAATATTATACAAACCTGCATTTAAATGCGGCTGCAATTTATTTATTTATTTATTTATTTTTTAACTTAAATTACATGAAAGCAAGTAAAGAAGACTGAAGTTGTCGATTAATGAAGCTCTTTTTTACATCGTGTGTATTTCGTTGATTATAATGAGAGAACTTGAGTTTAATCATGAGGACGTTTTATTAATCCATCCATTCTTTAGAGTTTCAATGATTTAGTTAAATTGTGCAGGTTTAATTTATTCGTTTCTTGTTTTAATTAGGCCTAAATAATGGGAGCAAAATTATTCAGTGCCTCACGTTTTACTAAAATAAAGAAAATAATTTATAAAACACGCAAGCCTAGCTCACTATGCTACCACTGTTAATACTCCGATGCAAAGTAAACTATAATTTCTTTTAAATAATATAACTCATATATATATATAATTCATAATATATAAATAATACTGCACACTATTTAAATGTGTTAAATCTAAAATATGGTGTAGAGAAAATATAAGCACAAGCTCATAGGCTTGATATTTATCCTGGTTGAATTTGTTCTAAGAAACGCACATATCTTCATAAGGACTAAACTTTCGTCTGTGAATATTAAATATTTTTTCTTTCATTTTCCCCAACTGCAGTCAAATATAACACTTCAGTGAGGCAAAGCTGACGTCTATTTGCGAAAATGTGCTTTGATGCGCTTGTTTGATAACTTGTGGTTAAAGCGCCACTCAGCGGTCAAAAGCTGCAAATGCACTTTGCAGACACCCGCAGCGGCGGTACGAGCAGCGGTAGAACCAACGTTTTGGATGGCCACCTACTGTATATATATATATATATATATATATATATATATATATATATATATATATATATATACATACATACACACACACAAACCCGATTCCAAAAAAAGTTGGGACACTGTACAAATTGTGAATAAAAACAGAATGCAATGATGGTGATGGTGCCTTTCCAGATGTGTAAGCTGACCATGCCACACGCACTCATGCAACCCCATACCATCAGAGATGCAGGCTTCTGAACTAAACGCTGATAACAACTTGGGTTGTCCTTGTCCTCTTTAGTCCGGATGACATTGCATCCCAGTTTTCCAAAAAGAACTTCAAATTTTGATTCGTCTGACCACAAAACAGTTTTCCAGCCTTGGCCCAGAGAAAATGCCTGCGCTTCTGGATCATGTTTAGATATGGCATCTTTTTGACCAATAGAGTTTTAGCCGGCAACGGCGAATGGCACACAAAAAATAAACAAAAATAAAATAGACCAGAAGCAACAATATTTGCAGAATTGAGATTAACAAAAAATAAACAAAAATAAAATAGGCCTATCAATTTTATTTCAATTTTCGTTTTTGTTTCAGAGGAAAATTCAATGTTAAAGATGTGTCATCCCTCGGTTACGGACCATTCTGAAAGCAGAATATATGCAAACGCGTATATAATGCTTTAAAAACTTTAACAGAGATGTCTAGAAGGAATTTAATAGGGCTGCCCCCACGTAAGATTTTTTTTTAATTACTAGAAGTCCATATTCAACCTCCAGAGGAGGTTGCAACTAATTGCACTTTTATATTAAATTAACACAGTCTATTCCCCATTTCTTCAACCTTTTTCTCCATTAAACCACATTTTTAGTAAAACTCCATTTAACAACTGTGCCAACACCCTCCCCCCATACCCCACCCCCCTTTTTTAATGCATTCTGTATTTATCCAGTATATAAACCTTTTTACATGATACAATAAAAAAAACAATAGGCCTATTTGATTTTCTTGCAAATAGTTTGAGAATTTTTTTAATTGTTTTTTAAACTTTTCAAAAGTTTCTTGAATAACAGATATACAGTGTGACCGTGCTGAACACCACTGTATGTGTGTGTTACAAGGCCATAAAAACGGCATTAAAACCGTTCAGTTTAATCACCATTCTATATTAAAGGGATACTCAACCCCAAAATGAAAATTTTGACATTAATCACTTACCCCCATGTCGTTCCAAACCAGTAAAAGCTCTGTTCGTCTTCAATATTTTGGATGAAAACCGGGAGGCCTGTGACTGTACCATAGACTGTCCCATAGACTGCCAAGTAAATAACAGTGTCAAGGTCTATAAAAGGTATGAAAGTCTTCGTCAGAATACTCCATCTGCCATCAGACATGCAATCTGGGTTATATGAAGTGACGGGAACACTTTTTGTAAGTGAAGAAAACAAAAATAACGACTTTATTCAACAATTCTTTGTCAGTAGTTGTTCTTGATCAAGATTAAATGGATGCATGACTCTCATAAACTTGTTTTAATAAATCTCCTTTGCATTAAATAAAAAAGATACAAAGCAGGTTAAGTTAAATATTATTGTACAAATGATTATAAAATGCTATAGAATTAAGAAAGTATGTGTGTGTCAAAAATGCATGCTGTTTTATTAAAGGAATTTTAAAATATAAATTATTATTATTATAATTTTTTTTGTGTGACAAATATAGGCCTAATATGTGAGAATATTGACATTTTGCATATAGATCCATGTATGTAGCCTAGCTCACTAAAATAGGCTACCACTTTTAATGCTCCGATGAAAAGTAACGCACTGTGACCAAAAAGCTGCAAATGCACTTTGCAGGTGGCGGCGGTAGAAAGCACACTTTGGTTGGCCACCTACTGGAACAACATGGGGGGGGTGCTGAAGGAGGAGGTTCTAGTGGAGGACGGACCCCCGGGAGGAGGCCCCAAAAGGAGGCGGCAGACAAAGACCACGGAGGGAGGAGCCAGGGAGGAGACAGGAGGTCCTTGGAGCAGGAGGAGCCCATGGGTCAATGGATCGAGGTGGAGTCCAGGCCTCAGAGGCTGGAGGCAGAGTCCAGGGCAGACTCCAGCCACGGCAATGCTGGAGGAAGGCAGTCTCGCGGAGCTCTCACCACAATGATGGTGGGCTGAGGGCAAGCAGAGGGGTTGCCAGACGACAGCGGTGGACGAGGCAGGAGCGGGTGGGAGGGTGGGCATTTACGAGGAGTGGGCACTGGAGGGCATATTCTAGGACGGAAGCCCCCTCAGGGTTGGATGAGGAAACCCACTGGAGGATCGGAAGCCCCCTCAGGGCTGGATGAGGAAACCAAGGACGAAGGAGGGCTGGATGGGACCAGCAGAGACGACGGAGAGAGGAGAGGGGGCAGTTTAATTTCCAGTTCAGACTCCCAGTCAATAAGATCCTCCTCATTTTGGCCCTTTTGGCATTCCATAGTCCACTCACCCTCCGCCGCGGTGCAGGGGTCGGAGCTCCTCTCCGCGCTCACACTGTCCGCAGCACTTTCCTTTCCCACGGCGATCCTCAGCTCTATCGCTCCATGTGGTGATGGCTTGCTCTGGCTCTCCGTCAGTGGTGGCTCTGGGTCAGGACTGTTTCTGACGAGATCATCCACAGGGCAGATGGTGAGTGGCGGGTCTGTTTCTCGCCAGAATCCACTCCACGAAAGCGGTGAAATCCTCTTAGGGGCCTTCCTCGGATGACGGCGCTCTGCATGCAATGTTTAGACTTGCCTTGTAGAAGCACAGAGCGCATCGTCCAGGTAGCTGGTGGTGTGAGCTACATGCGTGAACGGTCTTGTGTGGTCTCCGAGAGATCTGCTCCCCTGCTCCACCAGGAGGAGGAGGTACTCAGGGCGAAGAAGGGGATCCATACACAATGGAAAGTAAAACACTGATAGAAAAACACGGAAACAAAATGGAGGAGAGACACACAATTTACTGAATAAAGGTCGAGTCTTCTGTCACACTACGCTGCTGGAAGGAACACGAAACAGTGGATAATCACAAGAGTATTTATTAATCAAAACGGGTAAATCCAACATGGGGAACGGGAGGAAGACACATGTACATAACTGGTAGACCCGACAAAACTGAACTGAAAGAACATGGGCTTATAAACAATCAATGATTGGGAAAACACAGGTGCTAGGAATGACACAATTAACATGGGACACAGAACACATGGAGGGAAATCACAACATAGGGCCGTTACAAATACCAGCGCATAATTTAAAACTATTATTATGTTTACAATATCATAATTATCTTTCAATATAATACATTTGAGCACAAAGCATAATCATAGTTCTATTAAAAGAAAATTAGGCTTATTAGGCTACATAGTAAACTTTTATTTTTTTTTATAAAAAGCTTACTAATTTTGTGATTATAACATGCTTAATTTTTGAGATATAAGCCTGGTTTCACAGACAGGGCTTAGACTAAGCCAGGATATTCAATTAAGACATTTAAATAATTTTTATAAACGTGCCTTAGAAAATAATTACTGGTGTGCATTTTGAGATAAAATAAAGGTACTTATATATTTTAAGGTCAGTTAGAGCAAATATATATAGATTGTTTATATTTTACCGTTAGGCTTAAGCCTTGTCTGTGAAACCAGGGGACAGTATTTATAATTTTGGTGATATGATTTTGTTTATATTTTACACAAATGTATAGGCCTAATATATTTATAATTTTGGTGATATGATTTCCCTGGTTAAAACCGCTCATAGGCTCAGAAATGATGTGTGATTATAAGTTGTACTTTATTTTTCAACATATCCTCTGATGTACATTCACGTTATAACTTGTATTAAAGTAAAGTATTGTTCATTTAACTTGTGCTCTGTGCTGCCGTTGACTGTGGCAGATAACGCGATCTATCCCAGACTACATTAGACTTTGGAAACTTTTGTTTTTTCAAAATTTGTTCATAAAAAATGCCTTCAATTCAAAGGACAAATAATTTGGTAGTGGCGCAACTGAGTTGTTCCTAGCAGTAATTTTGATCAATTAAAATATATTTATATGTAAACACTGTCATTGTCATCATACTACTGACATTACCTGAGATGTTAAAGTTCACCTGAAATCAAAATTTACAATTTTTTATTTTTTTTTTGCACATTGCTAGTCTTAAAGTCAACAATTAATCTGTGAAAGTTAATCCTCTGAAAAAAAAAATGTTTGTTTTGGTATTCTTTAATCAAAATCTGATCATTCGCTTCCACTCTGGAATGGCATGTCTTCTCTGATGACATCAGTTTGACAGCTTGTGCAGAATATGCTTAACCATGCACCTCCAACCATTAGTCTGCTGTGAGTGAGAGATGAGAGGAGGAGGGCAAAAATAAAGCCACACCCTCTACTCTATATTTCGTTTCAGTTGGAAATATGCCATCACACTGAAATCCAGTCCCATGCAGACTTTAAATTAAATGTCAGCAAACTGCACTCTCTCAAGGATGTGCATTTAATGCATGGCCAAAGTAAGAACTTAATCTAAGTGTTTAAAACATGCAAAGTAGGATTGCCAACTGTTCCCGTATTTATGCAACATTCAATATTAAATCCATACAGAAAGCAGTTTATCATGTCATGCCTAGTTTAGGGAGCTAATCACTCTCTCTCTCTTTCTCTCTCTCTCTCTCTCTCTCTCTCTCTCACACACACACACACACACACACACAAAAAAACCCAAGAGCACCCTTAGTTGAAACTGTAATAGCCATATTTGTCAAACTCTTCTGTGCATATTTGCATTTGAGCTCTGGAGAGCATAAGATGTTTCTGTTTAGAATGTTTGCAGCATTGAACAGTGTAGCTAATCACAGACACGTCCACTGAACTGAGATGAGTGACAGGCTCAGTGCATTTGAAATTATAAATGGAACACTCTTTGCCCACATACTATCTGTAATGCATTCAGAAATAGGCTAAATAACAGCACAAATATTTTGACTGTCCCTTATACTGGGCTGCTTATACTTTATTATAAGTATAATTATATAACTATGACAATATTACAATATTTTTGCTCAGTTTATAATGTAATAAATTTCTCATAATGTAATAATTATTACATTATGAACTCAAGATTTTATTAAACTTTGAGAAAATTATTACATTATGAACACTTTATTACAATAATAATGTAATACTTATTACATTATGTGCAGTTTTTACATTATGTGTAGTTATTACATTATGAGTTGCTACAACTGTCTTTATTGACGAAACACAGGGAAGACTCCAACACTGAAACTGGAGCAAATGCACAAACTCAACGAGTAGACCAAAGACAAAGGAAGACTGAACAAACAGGAACTTATATACACAGGATAATTAACAAACACAAGTGCCAAGAATCATAATTAAACTAAATGAGAACAGGAAAAAGACAATATATGGAAAACCAGGAACAATGACAAGGGGATAACAAGAAAAAAAAAACAAGTACAAAACAATGACAGCTGTACTCCAAAGGAGCCGTTCATTGTAGTTCTTGAAAAGGGATTTTTTAAAAACAAAATATCTCCCTTTGGAGTGGACTTTGAGATTTGGAACTTTGATCACGTTAGCACTCGTTAGCTTGTCATTATCGTTTCCATTTGTGCCCATCGCTGTTTTCTTTCCTCCTCTCCTCTCTCTCGCTACTCTCTCTCTCCGGTTTCACAAGTTCATCAAACAACTGTGGTTAGAATCTTTCATCAAGCACGGTGAGTAATGGCTTCTCCTGCTATTGTTATTTGCACTGCTTGCCACATGTATAGTTTATCTATCTCTGTCGGTGATGAGGGATTCACATGTGATAAATGCAGGGAAATAGTTAGGCTGACAGAGAAGATTTCAGAATTAAGAGACACGCATCCAAACTTTAATTGAGGACAGTAAGAATGTGAGGGCTCTAGATACGGCTTTGGATGCGTCTAGCTCAGGGAGTCCTGTACATTGTTCGGTTCCGGTAACAGGGCCTTTGCAGCAGGGCAACTGGGTGACTGTGAGGCAACATAGTCGTGGGTCTATACACCACTCTTCTGTTCCAATCAAAACATTAAACAGGTTCTCCCCACTCAGGGATGCACCCACTGAGAAACCTGGTGAAAGTGCTCTAGTTATTGGCGATTCCATTGTACGGAACGTGAAAATAGAGACACCAGCCACCATAGTCCAATGTTTACCGGGAGCCAGAGCGCCTGACATCTTAGCAAATTTAAAAGTGCTGGCTAATGCTAAACGTAAATACAGTAAGATTGTTATTCACGCGGGCGCTAATGATGTTCGACTTCGCCAATCGGAGATCACTTAAAATAACATTAAAGAGGTGTGTGAACTTGCAAGCATGATGTCAGACACTGTAATATGCTCTGGTCCCCTCCCTGCTTACCGTGGTGATAAGATACATAGCAGATTGTCATCACTCAATGGCTGGATGTCTAAGTGGTGCCCGCACAATAACATAGGTTTCATAGACAATTGGACGAGCTTTTGGGGCAGACCTGACCTGTTGAAAAGAGATGGTCTTCATCCCTCCTGGGGTTGTGCTGCTCTTCTCTCTAGAAATATGGCCCATAGTCTTAGAGTTTGTACTTGACTAACTGGGGCCCAGGTCAGGAAGCAGACAGACTGGTTAAACCGACCGTCTGCTAGCCGCCTCCAGTCACAGAAGTCAGTTAATTTTCAGCAAATAGAGACTCCATTTCACCTAGATATCACACTATAGAGACTGTGTCTGTTCCCCGGGCTAGAAAATACAAAAAACATCCAAACCAATTTAAGAGCAACAATTTAATTGAGGTTCAACAAATAAAAAACAGATGTAATACGGATAAACAAATGATAAAGCTTGGCTTATTGAATATCAGGTCCCTTTCTACGAAAGCACTTTTTGTAAATAATATGATCACTGATTTGACAGAAACCTGGCTAAAACCTGATGATTACACTATTTTAAATGAGTCTACACCCCAAGATTACTGTTATAAACATGAGCCACATCCAAAAGGTAAAGGGGGAGGTGTTGCTTCAATTTATAACAATGTTTTCAGGATTTCTCAGAGGGCAGGCTTCAAGGATAACTCGTTTGAAGGGTAGGTGCTTAATATAACATTATCCAGAGGAACAAATGTTAATGATAAATCCCCTGTGATGTTTGTGCTGGCTACTGTATACAGGCCACCAGGGCACCATACAGACTTTATTAAAGAGTTTGCTTATTTTACATCCGAGTTAGTGCTGTCTGCAGATAAAGTTTTAATTGTTGGTGATTTTAATATCCATGTTGATAATGAAAAATATGCATTGGGATCAGCATTTATAGACATTCTGAACTCTATTGGGGTTAGACAACACGTCTCAGGACCTACTCATTGTCGAAATCATACTCTAGTTTTAATACTGTCACATGGAATTGATGTTGATGGTGTTGAAATTATGCAACCAAGCGATTATATCTAAGATCATTATTTAGTTTTGTGCAAACTTCATATAGCTAAAACTGTAAATTCTACTTCTTGTTACAAGTATGGGAGAACCATCACTTATACCACAAAAGACTGCTTTGTAAGTAATCTTCCTGATGTTTCCCAATTCCTTAGCATATCCAAAACCTCAGAACAACTTGATGATGTAACAGAAAATATGGACTCTCTCTTTTCTAGCATTTTAAATACAGTTGCTCCTTTACGCTTAAGGAAGGTTAAGGAAAACAGTCTGACAACGTGGTATAATGAGCACACTTGCACCCTAAAGAGAGCAGCCCGGAAAATGGAGCGCAGCTGGAGGAAAACAAAACTAGAGGTATTTCGTATTGCTTGGAGGGAAAGTAACCTATCTTACAAAAAAGCATTAAAAACGGCTAAATCTGATTACTTTTCGTCTCTTTTAGAAGAAAACAAACATAACCCCAGGTATTTATTGTAGACAGTGGCTAAATTAACGAAAAAATAAAGCATCAACAAGTGTTGACATTTCCCAACATCACAGCAGTAATGACTTTATGAACTACTTTACTTCTAAAGTCGATACTATTAGAGATAAAATTGTAACCATGCAGTCATCAGCTACAGTACCACATCAGACAGTGCACTATAGATCCCCTGAGGAACAGTTCCACTCATTCTCTACTATAGGAGAGGAAGAATTGTATAAACTTGTTAAATCATCTAAACCAACAACATGTATGTTAGACCCTATTCCATCTAAGCTCCTAAAAGAGGTGCTTCCAGAAGTCATAGATCCTCTTCTGACTATTATTAATTCCTCATTGTTATTAGGATATGTCCCCAAAACCTTCAAACTGGCTGTTATAAAGCCTCTCATCAAAAAACCACAACCTGACCCCAAAGAACTAGTTAATTATAGACCGATCTCGAATCTCCCTTTTCTGTCCAAGATACTAGAAAAGGTAGTATCCTCACAATTATATTCCTTCTTAGAGAAAAATGGCATCTGTGAGGATTTCCAGTCAGGATTTAGACCGTATCATAGTACTGAGACTGCTCTCCTTAGAGTTACAAATGACCTGCTCTTTATCATCTGATCGTGGTTGTATCTCTCTATTAGTGCTATTGGATCTTAGTGCTGCGTTCGACACTATTGACCACACTATTCTTTTGCATAGACTAGAACACTTTGTTGGCATTAATGGAAGTGCATTAGCATGGTTTAAATCGTACTCATATGACCGCCATCAATTCGTAGCAGTGAATGAAGAGGTATCATATCGTTCACAAGTGCAGTATGGAGTACCGCAAGGCTCAGTACTAGGGCCGTTACTCTTCACGCTTTACATGTTACCCCTGGGAAATATCATCAGGAAACACGGTATTTCTTCGCGGCCCGGTGAAACATACCAATTTGAAAAACTAACGGAATGCATAGTCAATATAAAAAACTGGATGACGAGTAATTTTTTACTGCTAAATTCTGAAAAAACATAGGGGTTAATTATAGGACCTAAAAGTTCTGCATGTAATGACCTAAAATGCTGTCTAAGCCTTGATGGCTGCTCTGTCAATTCTTCGTCATCAGTTAGGAACCTAGGTGTGCTATTTGATAGCAACCTTTCCTTAGAAAGCCATGTTTCTAGCATTTGTAAAACTCCATCTCAAAAATATATCTAAATTATGGCCTATGCTCTCAATGTCAAATGCAGAAATGTTAATCCATATGTTTATGACCTCAAGGTTAGATTATTGTAATCCTCTATTGGGTGGTTGTTCTGCACGCTTAGTAAACAAACTCCAGCTAGTCCAAAATGCAGCAGCTAGAGTTCTTACTAGAACCAGGAAGTATGATCATATTACCCCGGCCCTATCAACACTGCACTGGCTCCCTATCAAACATTGTATAGATTTTAAAATCTTGCTTATTACTTATAAAGCCCTGAATGGTTTAGCAACTCAGTATTTGAACGAGCTCTTGTTACATTATAGTGCTCCACGTCCGCTGCGTTCTCAAAACTCTGGCAATTTGATAATACCCAGAATATCAAAGTCAACTGCGGGTGGCAGATCCTTCTCCTATTTAGCGCCCAAACTCTGGAATAACCTACCTAACATTGTTCGGGAGGCAGACACACTCTTGCAGTTTAAATCTAGATTAAAGACCCATCTCTTTAACCTGGCTTACACATAACATACTAATACACTTCTAATATCCAAATCCGTTAAAGGATTTTTAGGCTGCATTAATTAGGTAAACCTGATGTACTTGTTACATCGTTAGAAGAATGGCATCTACACTCATATTAGTCTGTTTCTCTCTTATTCCGAGGTCACCGTAGCCACCAGATCCAGTCTGTATCCAAGTCAGAGGGTCACTGCAGTCACCCGGAACCAGTATGTATCCAGTCCAGATGGTGGATCAGCACCTAGAAAGGACCTCTACAGCCCTGAAAGACAGCAGAGACCAGGACAACTAGAGCCCCAGATACAGATCCCCTGTAAAGACCTTGTCTCAGACGACCACCGGGACAAGACCATAGGAAACAGATGATTCTTCTGCACAATCTGACTTTGAACTGAACTGCTGGTTTCGTCTGGTCAGAGGAGAACTGGCCCCCCGACTGAGCCTGGTTTCTCCCAAGGTTTTTCTCCATTCTGTCACCGATGGAGTTTTGGTTCCTTACCGCTGTTACCTCTGGCTTGCTTAGTTGGGGACACTTCATTTACATCAATATCGTTGACTTCATTGCAAATTATTGCACAGATACTATTCAAACTGAACTGAACTGCATGATGACATCACTGAATTCAATGATGAAATGCCTTTAACTGTCATTTTACATTATTGACACACTGTTTTCCTAATTAATGTTGTTCAGTTGCTTTGACACAATCTTTTTTGTTTGAAGTGCTATATAAATAAAGGTGACTTGACTTGACTTGACTAGATCTATTTTATGGCCAAACATACACACTGACTAAAATGCAAAAAGTGAAAATGCATAATAGGACCCATTTAAGTTCACTTAAATTATAAGTTGTTTGTTCTAAATTCACTATGTATGTTTATAGTGGAAGGACTTTTATTATGAATGTGTGACGCTAGTTGATGCGAGTTCCGCTATTCCTCTTTTACTTTCACTTTCACTAGCCGCTTGCTCCGCCATTTCATCAGGTGTTAATGTGCGTGATTGAATGTAAGTTTATTTAATCATTCCTGATTATAAATCAGCTATGTTTATTTTGTTGGTGTGTTTAAATATTCAGCTTGTGTAATCGAACCTTACATTGTTTATAATGTTGTTATATTTAAGATATACCGTGATTCAAATGTGTATGCTCGCTACTGTTAATCCTCTCATGTTGATTAATGTATAATGTGACAGTAGCAAGTTGTTAGTTCTGTTACACGTCTGTAATTTACATTTAGCAGATGCAAACTGATGTTTGTTTATTCTGTTTATTTCAGAAAGACCACAATTAACACTTTCTGGCCATAAGTTGTTCAATAACCAATTTAATTGGAACAATGTTGTACCATCTGCTGTGAATCCTAAAATACTTCAGATAAATAGTTGAACAGTGCCCTGTCTCCTGTCACGCTTGTTACCGGAGTCCCGTGGTGGATTAGCATCAACACCCCTACCGATCTATATGTCCCGTTTATTTTGGTTCTTCGAGCCAGATGCTATATTCACTGCGGTGATATGGAGCAACAGAGCCTGCTTCATTCCCCTGATACGACACACGGTGTTCGCACACAGACAAGAGAACGTCAGCTTTCCACACGTCTGCAAGCTTATAATGTAGCCTTGCCGAAGTCTCTCATACTAGACCCTGTTCTTCACGACAGTTCATACCACCTCCCAAGGATGGATTCTCCAGCAGCGCAGTTCAACCTCAGTGGACAGGGCGAGCCAGTCTCGACTGTGGAGCAGCTGCCCATGGGTGATCTATCACTGGTGCAGTATGGAGAAGTTTCCGCTATGAGTCATCAGTTGGATGTTGAGAGATCTGTCGGTCATCCTAGCTCTTCAGTAGCTCCTCCAGGGTATCACAGCCCATCCGAGTGTGATTCATTCAGCAGTGGTGCTGCATCGCCCACGTTCCAGGTAGATGTACAAGCCCAAACTATTTCACCACCTGTAGTCAGACCGAAGGCTACTGCAGTTTCATCTGTCCCGCTTCCGCATTTAGGCCAGTCATTTCAAGCTCAGACACCCCACATTGAGATTTCACAGCAGTCAGTTTTGTGGCACGTAACACAAGGCACCCTTCCTGCTGCACATGGTACTACTTCGACATACCATGGTGCTCCCCCCTTATCTGTTCCACATGTAACGCGACAGCAGGCGGTTCTGTTCGGCACAGCAGATTCTGCATGTCAGCTTACCTCATCACTACCACATACTGTTACCTCAGTGAAGCTGCCTTTGAGCACTACAACATATAGGCCCCTAGTGCCCCCTCTATATCAGTTACAGGCTCACATGCCGAGCCAAGCCACACGGCAGTCGTTCCCTGTGTCCAACCCGTATCTCCCTCCACTACAGACTGCTGGGTATCACCCTGCTCAGCCTCCTGTCCACACTCCTGTGCAGCCCTGGATACCCTTCAGTGGTTCGCCAGCCACCACCTCCTTTTCTGGTTTACCAGCCTATGCCAGTTACACCCCAGCTACAACCAGTTCCCATTCCAGCCTTGCCTAAGCTTGTGAACTATAGTGAGAGGGAGTCCACCGACCTGAAGATGGCCTTGGATAATCTTCTCAATCCTCACACAGAGCTTACCGAGCACTATAAGTATAGGGTACTGATGGAGCAGTTTGTTCTGGAGGAAGCTAGATTGATTTCCCAAGCATGCCGGCATCATCCTGCGCCCTATAAGGCAGCGATGATAGCATTGCAACGACAGTATGGCCAGCCTCATCAACTGGCACAAAGCAAGATCACACCCCTGATGAATTCACCTGATATCAGAGTTGGGGATGCAAAGGCCTTTCAGAGTTTTGCACTCAATGTTGACTTGCTAGTTGGTATGCTGATGTCACTCGAGGGGCCACATGGGCAAGAGCTCTCTTGTATGGGGGATGTCGACAGACTACTCAGTAAGTTGCCCAAACACTACCGAGACAGCTTTATAGAGCATTTACAGTTGCGAGGCCGACTGCACACTGACAGCCTCAATCCATATAACCTGCAAGACCTTCCTGACTGATTGAAGGTCAAGGCAGAAGCGCAGCATTTATCTACCAAGATGGTGCAGCGCTACCAGACAGAAAGAGTACAGGTTGCATGTAAGGACCGCCAGTCTGTTCCTAAGTCCCATACTCGATCCACTGCAGTCTATCATGGAAGTGAACAGCCCATGGATGCTATCACAGGGCAGTCTGTCCATACCAATGGTGCTAATGCTCAGTCATCATCCAGGAGACTGAAGCGTTTGTTCTGTAAGAGTCAGGAGCATTACCTGTCACAGTGTAACAAAATCACTGAGTGCTCCCCTGATCAGGTTCTAAAGTGGATAAAGGATGGGAAAAGATGCTGGAAATGTGGGCGCACGAGTCATAAATGAGAGGAATGTACTTCGAAGAAGCCCTTCAGGGACTGTGGTAATATACATCTCGGAGTCCTGCATTCCATTGCCCAGGATGGTCCTAACAGTGTGCTGCTGACAACCTCTCATGAGCGAGCATATCTTACTTCTCCTAGTTTGACGGGGCGTGTGTACCTGAAAGTAGTTGCATTGCTTCTGTGAAGAGGCAAGAGGTCTATTTCGACCTACGCTATCCTGGACGATGCGGCTCAGCGGAGTATCATCCTTCCTGCAGCAGTCCAGCAGCTAGGAATTGAGGAAAGGGAAGAGATTATGGCCCTACGCACCATCCGAAATGGCATCACAGAATTGAAGGGGCAGTCAATTGACTTGCTGCTTTCCCCGCAGTCAAGGCCAGAGGAGAAGCACAGCCTTACAGGTATCTTCACCGCACCTCTCCTCACGCTTACCGAGCAAACCTACCCTTTCAAGAGGCTCCAGCGATGTTATCACCATCTCAGACAGATCCCCATTCCATCTTTTGATAGGGTCCAACCCCTAATTTTAATCGGGTCCGATTATCCTACATTGATTACCCCAAAGGAGCCCATCAGATTGGGACCAGCGGGTGGACCAGTTGCTGTACGCATGCAGCTCGGTTGGGTCCTCCAGGGACCAGACGGATTGCTCCCACATCAGGTACCTTCCTCACAGTGTTTGTTCACTTCTCTTACACCACTGAGAGACCCTGTCTATCAGCATGTTGAGCAACTCTGGCAGCTCGATGTCCTTCCGTCTTGCAGTGAGAAAGTGAAAACTCGGTCTAAACAGGATCAGATGGCTGCAAACATGTTGGAGACCAGGACGTGATGAGTAGAAGTTGACGGAGTCTGGCGCTACGCTACTCCACTCCTTCGTGCGCCAAATGCTCCAGCGCTGAAGGGGACTACAGAATCCGTTTTGCCCAAGCCTCAGGAACACTGAGAAACACCCGAGTAGAGGCCCTAAGAGGGCTAAGGTGTACGAAGATGAGATACAGAAGCTCCTTGACTCAGGGTATGTCGTCAGGGTACCACCAGAAGGCCAGCAGGTAGACGAGCAGTCGTGGTTCATACCACACCACCTCGTGCAGCATAACGGCAAATACAGGTTGGTCTTCAATTGTTCCTTTGCATATCAAGGTGTCTCTCTTAACCAGCAGTTGCTTCCAGGTCCTACCCTCGGTGCCTCACTGCTAGGAGTCCTTCTGTGGTTCCGGCAGTACGCAGTAGCCATCAGTGGGGATATACGTGGTATGTTCCACCAAGTGAGACTTCTACCAGAGGTTCAGAAGAGGACCCCTTCTGAGGTTCATTTGGAGGAACATGGGCAGAAAGGACCCGCTGGACATCTATGAATGGCAAGTCTTGCCTTTTGGGACGACCTGCAGCCCCTGCTGCGCCACCTTTGCACTGCAGATGCACGTTCGCTGTCAGCAGTTCGGGAATGAAGAAGTTTTGCAGTCCACAGAGCGGAGCTTCTACGTGGACAACTGCCTACAGAGCCTTCTCACTGCTGAGGAAGCCAAGCGACTAATTGACAAGATGAGGCCTCTCTTAGCCTCTGGGGGCTTTGAGATTAGGCAGTGGGCCACTAATGTCCCTTCTGTTGTCCAGCACCTCCCAACCAAGGCTTGTTCAGAGAGCATCGAATTGTGGTTACAGCAAAATCATTCAGACCCATTGGAGCCGGCTCTTGGTTTAACCCTCTTATTTTCTCCTGATAACCCAGAAAAGAACTTAAATTAGACTTTCAGTTTTGATCATACAGACAAGAGCAATACATCAATCGAATCTGTAAAGGGTCTACTTTTTTGTATACAGACATAATAAGAAAACTTTGTGCACTTATAAAATAAAGATAACAAACAAGGAGTGCTGTCTGCAGCCTTTGTCTGCGCTGACCTTCATTTACAAACACGTCATTAAAATGAACTGTAGCTCAGTGAATACTAAACACAGAGACATGAGAGAGATATCTATAGAAAGCCTGACATGTCTACTTTTAAACTAAACAAGTGCTGCCGAAAACAAATATTCTGTGATAAGCTAATCCATATGAAAACAACGCAATGTCCGTTTTTCACGTCTCCCTTCATTATCTTCTAATGCGACCACGTCCCCGCACTGAACGCGCTTTTGAGATGATAATGTTTCACTGAAGCGCGCGGCTTGAATACGCCCACACAACAGAAGACAACGCAGCGAGATTGTTCTTCAAGTTTTTTTTATTTTACTGTTTGCTTCGCAATGAGAGGAATAAGACATAATTCACCCCAAAAAGATGTGATGTGGTTGAGGATTTGAGATCATAAACATGAGAAAGTCTCTTTTTATTTATTTATATACTTGTACTAGTTTTCACATAACGTGTAAACATTTTACTAGTTAGACTTTTTCCAAAGACTTTTTCCAAACTATAATTCCTGACTAAATGTATAATCAAGTGAAATATTATGAAGTTTCAATAACAATATACACTACTATACCATTCAAAAGCTTGATGTAAATAATATAAATGTACCAATAAATGTAACTGTAACAAATTTAACAAACAATGCTGTTCTTTCAATTTATCCCCCCTAAAAAACTTGAAAAAAATATTCTCAGCTCTTTTCAACATTAATATTAATAATAATAATAATAATGATAATAATAACAATAAATGTTTTTTTGTAGAAAATCAGATTGTTAAAAGGATTTCTGAAGGATTGTGTGACTGGAGTAATGATGCAAAAAATTCAGTTTGAAAGTCAGCTTTGATTGTTCCTAATAAACTGTTTAACTGCACTCACAAGTGAATATTAAATTATGTTGTGGGATAAATAAATATATTCTAAATAAACTACAAACATAAAATTATATACATTTATTTTGTCCTCACATTCTTTCTTGAAACTCATCCCTCTCAGTGACACAGCTGACTGAATGGCTCATTATGCAGCTCATTATGCAGGCCTTTGTCTTCTCAGGTGTGAATTCATGATAGTTGACGCCTACTCGCATATGACTTTTACCAACAAGAAGTGTCTTAGAAAATTTAAATCAATGTATTGTTTTCTGTAAGTTAGTAAACAAGATGATTTACACATCATTTAGAAAGAAAAATTCTAGGCTACAAGCTCCAGTTCTCAAAAGTCCCGGGAACCAATGTTCTGTATGTGTTTTATTGTTATTTGATCATTTTTAAAACCACAATAATGTACATACATGCTGCTCACATATTATTATAGCCCAGTTTGTGCTGATTACAGTGAGATTAGACTTTAGCCATTTAGATATTTATAAGAAACTGAAAAAAGCACAAATGTCAGGGCATGACAAAAATTCTCCAGGCCCCAAAAATACCCTTAGACTCCAGAGGGTTAATGTGGCACTGCCTAGAAGACAGCCTGGGTTACAGGCATCGTGCACTAGCAGAGGATCACCCGACCATGAGGTATATCTATAAGGTCTTGGCAATGCAATATGACCCTCTAGGATTCTCCATTGCCTTCACCACCCGAGCCAAGGTACTCGTTCAGAGACTCTGGACCAAACTGAGGGATTGGGACGATCCAAATCTTCCTGCAGACCTGCTGGAGAAGTGGAACGTGTGGGAGAAGGAGTTGCCTGATCTCTGTAAGCTCAAGCTTCCGAGGTGCTATCTTCCTGCCGACTTTGATGTGGAGAAATCAAGATTAAGCCTTCATGTGTTTGGCGATGCATCCGAGGTTGCTTATGGATCGGTGTATTATCTCTGTGCCGAGCTGCACAGTAAGATCCACACCACCTTCATCATGTCTCGTTCTAGGGTAGCCCCTAAGCGTCAGCTGTCGATGCCACATCTCATGTTGTGTGCAGCATTGACTAGCGCTCAGCTTGCACAGTTTCTCAGACAGGAACTAACCATTGCCTTGGAGACAGTGACATTATGGACCGACTCGACTACAGTGCTCACCTGGATCCAGTCTATAGTAGATACAAGGTGTTCGTCGGGACAAGGGTGGCAGAAATACAAGCGTTGACTGAGCTCCACTCTTGGTGATACGTTGATTCCTCGAATAACCTGGCGGACGATATTACCAGAGGGAGGATGCTCATGGAGCTGGCGAACTCTGACATGTGGAGTCGAGGCCCAGAATTCTTCCATGAACCACCAGACCATTGGCCAGTCAAGCCCCTTGTAGAGCCCCGAGAGGATACCTCAGAAACAAGGAAAGCCGTATTCTGTGGATTAGTCACAGACCATCAAAAACCAGACATGCTTGATGCATCTCAGTATACTTCTTGGAGTGCCTTAGTCGACACGACCTACCGGTCCCTCCATGGGGCGGCCACCCAAGGTACTAGTAAAGCATCCTTAGAATACAGGCATGCAGAAGCTCTCATCTTGAATCAATATCAGGAGGAATCCTTCCCAGAGGAGTTCAAGGCTTTAAGATCAGGGAACCAGGTGCCCGCAGCCAGCCGTCTGAACACGCTTGCACCCGAGTTTGACCCCGAGTTATGTCTAATTCGTGTGGTAGGTTGGCTACGGCGATTTGATGGATTCAGCAAAGCCGAGATACACCCAGTGGTTCTAGATCCCCACAATCAGGCGACTAAACTCATCGTTAAGCACTTTGATGAGTGTCTACTCCATCCAGGACCTGATAGGGTCTTTGCAGAGCTACGTCACCATTTCTGGATCCTTAGGGGCAGGCAAGCCATCAAACGACACCAGAGAGAGTGCGTGGAGTGTCAGAAGTGGAGAGCTAAGCCGACTCTACCTATTATGGCTGATTTACCCTCTGCTCGTCTGTGATTATACCAACCCCCATTCTTCTCCATTGGAGTCGACTGCTTCTGGCCCTTCATGGTCAAGATTGGCGGTCGCACGGAGAAGCGATGGGGCATCATCTTCAAGTGCCTGACGACCAGATGCATTCACCTTGACCTGCTCAGCAGCATCGACACTGATGCATTTTTACTGGCATTGAGGCGCTTCATAGCATGTAGAGGAACCCCATCTGATATCCTATCAGATCAGGGAACTAACTTCCGGGGAGCCGAGACCGAACAGAGAGAAGCTTTCAAGGAGATGGAGCCCAGACTGCAGGAGCAGCTGGCTAGCTATCAGATCACTTTTAGGATGAATCCTCCCGCCGCACCCCACTTCGGAGGCGCATGGGAAAGGGAGATCCGATCGGTAAAGTCTGCACTGTGAGTAGTCATCGGGAGTTGGTCTGTGCCTGAAGATGTCCTGCAGACTGTACTGATCGAAGTAGAGGGTATCCTGAACAGCAAGCCCTTGGGATACGTTTCATCTGACGTGGCAGACTTGGATCCGGTTACCCCGAATATGCTTCTCATGGGGCGACAAATTGCCTCACTTCCCCAGGTGATCTACAGCCCTGAGCCCTTGTCCAATGATCACCTATACCTATGACCTGTGGCCAAACTTGTCAAACTTTCGGCACTTCCGGACGGAGGTGAAACAGACTCCAATGACTAGGGAATTTATCATTATACATATTAGCTATGCTAATCTGGGGGAGGCTGTTCTAAATTCCCTATGTATGTTCATAGTGGAAGGAGTTTTATTATGAATGTGTGCCGCTAGTTGATGCGAGTTCCGATATTCCGAATTTACTTTCACTAGCGGCTTGCTCCACCATTTCATCAGCTATGTTTATTTCGTTGGTGTGTTTAAAAATTCTGCTTGTGCAATCGAACCTTACATTGTTTATAATGTTGTTATATTTAAGATACATCATGATTCAAATGTGTATGCTCGCTACTGTTAATCCTCTCATGTTGATTAATGTATAATGTGACAGAAGCAAGTTGTTAGTTCCATTACACATCTGTAATTTACATTTAGCAGATGCAAACTGATGTTTGTTTATTCTGTTTATTTCAGAAAGACCACATTTAACACTTTGTGGCCATAATTTGTAGAATATCCACTCTAATTGAAGCAATGTTGTGCCATCTGCTGTGAACCCTAAAATACTTCAGATAAAGAGTTGAACAGTGCCCTGTCTCCTGTCACGCTTCTTACCGGAGTCCCGTGGTGGATTAGCATCAACACCCCTACCGATCTATAAGTCCCGTTCATTGTTATTTTTAAAAGTCTAATAAATGTTAAAATTGATACCTCTCAATTATACTGTAATGATGAATGGCTATAGTCAATGGTTAAATATTAAGGGGGAAAAATCATAGAGACATCAGTAGTGAATTGTATCAGTGAAACTTGCCTTCAGTCATAAACAAAGATCTCATTAAACAGATATTAAAAATCTACTGTCTTTATGTTGTTTCTACATTAATTTGAAGACTGAATGTGAAATTATTGCAATATAAAAGTATATTTAAAAACTTTAATGTTAGGTGGGATTAAGCGCAATTAATTTCAGAAAGAAAATTTGTTTTTTTTTTATATATTTGTTTAATCAATTGATAGCACACACACACACACACACACACACACATATATATATATATATATATATATATACATATATATATATATATATATATATACCCAAAACGAATTCTAGCTCATGTTTATCCGCTATAGAGACATCAGATCCAGTGGCAAATTCCCGAAGAACTGAATGAGGTGAGGCTGCTTTTGGTGGTTTCATGAGTGCTGGTGATGCCCTGGAGCTCACATATCTGAATACATCGGAGCAAATTATAAAACTGGTGTTATCTTTATTAACTAACTGGATATTTAAATTATAAACAACTAAATTCTCACCTAAACAGAAACAAAAACAGACACAGAAACAGTATTATTTATTAAATTATAGTGGATCTGGGGGTCTGCCATGACTCTCGTTGAGAGAAAATCTCCAAGCAGAGTGATACAAATGGTATTTGTCAAATACTAATAGAATACAAAATACAAACTCATATTCAGATTTTACAATGTAATAACTTGTGAAAAAATTAGTCATATTAGCTTGACTCTAGTCTGTCCCTGCTTGACCTGACACATGTCCTGCCCTATGAGGTCATTCGCTACATTCACAATCAATCATCCATATTAATTATGCCTATAAAAGTGCAAACATTGTATCAAGTCAGTTACATTTGGCCACAGTAAAAACAATCTTTGTGATGTCTGTCTTTCTTTACACATTGCTTATCTTTCAACTACATGCAAAGGCAGAAAAGCCTGTCTGCCGAATGATGGGAGACCCTAAGTACCCGCTATTATCCAAGGATGGAGACGTAAATATTGGAGCACTGTTTTCAGTCCACAGCATAGAGATATTACCTTCATTTAAGTACACACAAAAACCTCAGGTTCTATCATGTTCAAGGTTTGTTACATTGTAAACTATTATTGAACTATTCAAGTTCAGTTGTTTTAATGAATATAAAGTGCAGGATATTTATAAATATAACATCTGG
This sequence comes from Cyprinus carpio, assembly GCF_018340385.1. NCBI lineage: Eukaryota > Metazoa > Chordata > Actinopteri > Cypriniformes > Cyprinidae > Cyprinus > Cyprinus carpio. The sequence goes on from NC_056589.1 coordinate 13,208,505, forward strand.
AATGTTAATGTGTTTCAGGTGTGAGCCACATACATATTGTGAAATAATACATATAAGAATGTTTTTTGACTGTATTTATCTGTCTATGTTTTTGGTCTGTATTTAACACACTGGCTTAATGTTTTTATAGTGTGAGTCTAAGAGATTTTCGAATGGCTCAGACCATGATTTTTGCCATTGAGGAGATTAACAGAAGTCAAAGATTGTTACCTAATGTTTCTGTTGGCTACCGAATTTATGATACCTGTGGTTCAAGACTGTCTTCTATGAGTGCAACCATGGCATTGATGAATGGTCCAGAGTTTACAGCTGGAGATAGATGCAATGGACAGTCTCCGATACATGCTATCATAGGAGAAACAGAGTCTTCTGCAACAGTCATTTTGTCCAGAACAACAGGACCTTTTAAAATTCCTGTGGTAAGAAGCAATAACACTAAACACTTGGACATAATCCCCCTTCTGATGACTGTTTAACATTTTTTGGAGGGTTTTTCTTTTTTTCTTTCTCTCTTTCAGATAAGTCCCTCAGCCTCATGTGAATGTCTCAGTAATAGGAAAGATTATCCCTCTTTCTTCAGGACTATTGCTAGTGATTACCACCAGAGCAGAGCACTTGCATATATAGTCAAGCACTTTGGATGGTCTTGGGTGGGAGCTGTGAACAGTGACAATGACTATGGAAACAATGGTATGACAATATTTTTGAATACAGCCCAGGAGGAGGGAATTTGTGTGGAGTACTCTGTGAAATTCTACCGAACAGAGCCTGACAAACTCCAAAAAGTGGTAGAGACAATTAAAAAAAGCACTGCAAAAGTGATTGTTGCATTTCTTACTAGTTCAGAAATGTACAATCTACTTGAGCAGCTAAGTATTCAGAACATTACAGGCCTCCAAATGATTGGAGTGGAGGGATGGATAACTGCAAAGAATTTGATCACCCCAAACAGTTTTCATGTGCTGGGAGGGTCACTGGGGTTTGCAGTAAGAAAAAATGACATTGAAGGTTTTGCAGATTATGTTATAAAAGCATTCTGGAAGACAGTTGTTCCATGCTCACAGACTGAGGGGAATTCTTCTCAATATGCAGTAAACTGCAACACATATCAGGATCTATTATTGCTGAAAAACTATAATGAAGATGTTCCTGAACAAAGATATTCAAGTAATGTCTATAAAGCAGTTTATGCTGTGGTTCATTCATTGCACAGCCTACTCAAGTGCAAGGAACAAGCAGGTTGTGAGAAAGGCCTGACAATACAACCACAGCAGGTAAACAAACAAACAAACAAACAAATAATTGAATTTCTGTATGTAAATGTCTTTTTTCTCAACAGGTTGTTGAGGCTCTGAAAAAGGTCAATTTCATTCTAAAAATGGGAGATCATGTGTGGTTTGACAGCACTGGTGCCACAGTAGCCCAGTATGAAGTTGTGAACTGGCAGAAGGACTCAAATGGATCAATCAAATTTAAAGCAGTGGGATACTATGATGCCTCACTGCCCCCAGACCAGCGCTTTGTGCTCAACACTGAAAACATAACCTGGGTTGGGGGACAAACTCAGGTAAATGCCAGTAATATGTCTGACCTAAAGGGTTGCTTGAAACTGGAAGAACAAATTCTTAAAATACTTGCACCGTCCTATACAAATTACATTTGTAGGATAACACATTAGAAGGATTAGCTGAAAAATAAATAAATTGGTTCCTCTGTAATATGGTCAACAGCAACAGCAGAGGGCGGTAATAAGTCAGTTTTAAGTAAAAAGGCTACTCTGTTGGTAAGTTCTGTAAAACCCTTTAAAATGACTTTGGTCCAATTACTTATTTGCATAATTTAAAAATTCAAATATGCAATAGTCTGATAAAAGTAATTTTAGCCAATGTATCTTCATTCTCAAAATGATTTTTTTTTTTTTTTTTTAATATCTATTTGTATTTATTTTTTGTGCAGAAACCAAGGTCTGTGTGCAGTGAAAGCTGTCCTCCAGGCACTAGGAAGGCTGCACAGAAAGGAAGACCTGTCTGCTGTTATGACTGTATTCCATGTGCAGAAGGAGAAATCAGCAATGAGACAGGTAATCTTCAGGCCATCTCACAGTTTCAAGGAAAATTGCTGCTTTTTGTATTGTCCCTCTTACGTTGCAGTTCTGGATGCAGTTTCCTAGCAAAGGACTTAAATAAAATTATTTTATCTCTAACTATAATGATCATTACTTTCTTTCCAGATTCAAATAACTGCAGGCAGTGTCCAGGTGAATACTGGTCTAATGCTGAGAAAAATAAATGTGTCTTAAAGGCTGTAGAATTTCTCTCATTCACAGAAATTATGGGTATAGTGCTAGTCTTTTTCTCACTGTTTGGAGCAGGATTAACTGTCCTGATAGCCATCCTGTTTTACAGTAAGAAGGACACCCCCATAGTAAAAGCCAACAACTCAGAGCTGAGCTTTCTGCTGCTCTTCTCATTGGTTCTTTGTTTTCTCTGTTCACTTACTTTCATCGGTCGTCCCACAGAGTGGTCCTGCATGCTGCGTCACTCAGCGTTTGGGATCACTTTTGTCCTTTGTATCTCCTGTGTTCTGGGGAAAACAATAGTGGTGTTAATGGCATTCAAGGCTACACTTCCAGGAAGTAATATCATGAAATGGTTTGGGCCTGCACAACAAAGACTCAGTGTTCTTGCATTTACACTAATACAGGTTCTTATCTGTGTGCTTTGGCTAAAAATATCACCTCCATTTCCATACAAAAATTTGAAATATTATAATGAAAAAATTGTTCTTGATTGCAGTCTGGGTTCTACTGTAGGTTTCTGGGCTGTGTTGGGCTATATTGGCCTTCTGGCTGTCTTGTGTTTTATTCTAGCTTTTCTGGCTCGCAAGCTACCTGATAAGTTCAATGAGGCCAAATTCATCACATTCAGTATGCTTATATTCTGTGCTGTATGGATCACATTCATTCCATCTTATGTCAGTCCTCCAGGGAAGTTCACTGTAGCTGTGGAGATATTTGCCATTTTAGCCTCAAGCTTTGGTTTACTATGCTGCATATTTGTACCTAAATGTTACATAATTCTGTGTAAGCCTGAACAAAATACAAAGCAACATCTGATGGGAAAAGGTTCCATATAAATCATAGTCAAAAATAAACTGAATTGTCTATATCAACAGAGTTTTGTGGTGTTTATTCAATAACTTAATGTTAAAACGTACAATCAAATTGATTAAAAATAAACCCTCAAAATTTAACACTGGAAAAAAAATGTATACATACATATGTGTGTGTGTGTGTGTGTGCTATTTCAAGAACAAGAGGACAAATCAAAGTAATGTTCTAGTAGTCTTCTTATGTATTTTACTTAAAATGTGGTTCTATCATTCATACATTTGCCCTTTTTTGCATAGAAAATGTGTAATACTGACATATTTGTTTGCCAGAGGACAGTTTTCTTATCTTTATCCTCAATAGTGATTGTCACAGTTAAATCTCACACTCATTATAAATTCAGAATGTGCCACCTCAAGAACGTTTATGAAAAAGGTTTTACATCCGTGGTATTAAACACTTATTTGGCACCTGTATGCTTTTGTTATTAATTGTGTCATGACTCATGCCATTGAGGCAGAGCTAAAAAGTGAAGCCAGAACAAACCAGCCTCTGTTGATTCCACCAACAAAAATGGGACCGGAAACATAATTTGAAAGGAAGTGATGAAGGGAGGAAGAGATCAAAACATTAAGCAGGTTCTCCCCACTCAGTGATACAACCACTGAGAAACCAGTGCAAGACTTGAAGAACCTCAGACACTTTGATCTTCTGAGATAAGGACAATACATACACAGTGTATTTACATACAGGCATCTATTTCAGCATCTCACTGAGAGAGGATACGAGAACAGTCACTTCTCACCTATCCTTTTCATCCACTTCCTTTCCTCACCCATCTCCCCTCACTCACCTCACTCAGAATGGTCAACAGCATAATATAATGTTCTACATGAATGCAAGTGATATTAACAGTCATGTTTGAAATCATTTGAACTGTCGGTAACACTTTAGAATAATGTACCGTCATTAATGAATAACTACACAATATTAGCACTCTAGTAACTACTGGTAAGTAACAAGAAACTCTGATTAATGAATTAGTACGTAATAGTGCATAGTCCATGAATACAGATCATGCATCACTGTCAATTTTCATGATCTCTTTAGCATAATTGATGTAGTCATGAAGAAGCCCCATCAGCACAGCATGTGACATCTTTTACATCATCCAGGGCAGTGTCCTCCTTTAAAAACACTTGCATCAGTTCAGGGGAAAGGACATTCTCTTCTTTGACCAGCATTCATCCCAGTCACCGCCTGTTCTTCATCAGTGGCCTAAAAAAAGAAAAACATTTGAAAAAAGAAAACATTAAATTAAACTCCATTTTCAGATAGAGGTGTATTCACATCAGTAAGGATAGGTAAATAATCAGTTTTATAATTTAAACACTTTGTGTGGTTGTTTAATGTCTGTCTACCACAGTGCTCCAGAATGCTATAATGGCAGCACTAGTGTGAGGGCATGTAATATTTTTTGAATAAATATATTGCTTTCAGAAAGCTACTTCTTTACTGAAACATTAAAACAGACGTGACATTCACATACCTCACAATTGTTCATGTATGTGGAGGGCTGCTATATAAAAGGGTTAGTTCACCAAGAAATAAAAATGGTCATAATTTACTCTCCCCCATGTTGTTCAAGCCCCATACAAACTCATAATTTAATACTCATAATTCTAATTTTTGGAACACAAATAAATATATTTAATATTCTATTAATTCATTAATTCATACTATTAATTTAATTCATTAATATTAATATTTACTTTTGATAATGTTAAGTGTTGAGAATGCTGACTCGCAGCTACACGTTGAGCCAAACATGCTTAAGGTGTGTAGTGCCTCTTTTCTAAGTCCAGGGAAAACAGTCTCCGGCACAGTCTTTATCCAGAAGGTGGCAGGGTCACAACCTTCACACTGCTCTTTTAATGCCACATTTGCTTGAAGATCAACAAACTCCATTTGTAGCAATCCCACATCTGCCCACTTGCATAACTGTTTAGCCTCCTGTGAAAATGTGGTTAAATTTTCTACCAGAAATGGATTCTAAATGAAAAGGAGAAGCTGGTCTCCAAGGCTGAAGTTCACAAAACAATCTCTGAAGTTTCCAATCCGTTTCTGTATGAACTCCACATGAGAGGAAGCAACTCTCTCACTGACTTGTTTCAGTGAAGGAAAATGTGTGCAGTCCTCTTTGAGATCCTCTTTGAAAATGTCAAGCTTTCTCTGGAAAGACTGGATAGCTGCTACCAAATCACACACAGAGTTTTTCTTGCCTTGTAGTTTTAAGTTGAGATCATTTAGATATGAAGTTATGTCAACAAGGAAGGCCATAATATTAATTTTCCTCTCATCTTCTAAAAACTGAGAAAACCACCTGGCCTTGTTGTTCTTTAGTTGTGCCAAGAACATTTTTTATTTCATTTCTAACTGGCCAGACGCATGCTAGCACCCTTCCTTTGCTCAACCATCTAACATTGCAGTGAAGCAGTAGGTAATTTGCATTCACATCAACTTCTGCTAGGAATTCTCGAAGAAGGCGATGCTGAAGTGATGAGGATGCCCTGAGAAAGTTAATAAATTTCATCACTGTATCCATAAGTTCTGCATACTCTTCTGATAGAGTGGAGCACAGAACAGATTGGTGGATAATACAGTGATATGAGCAGAGGTCTGGATTGTCCTCTTTCATCCAATTCACGGCACCTTTTTCTTTTCCTATCATGGAGGGTGCTCCATCAGTGGTGATTGACACAACATGTTTCAGGCTGATCCCTCTTTGCATTAACATCTTTTTTATTGCCAAGTAAATGTATTCTCCTCTGGTGTGTGTTGTAAGTGCTGTGACACCTAAGATGTCCTCAATGAAATCTTTCTTCTCAGCATGGTAAAATCTGATGTACACCACAAGCTGAGCATTGTCATTAAAGGTGCCATGTGTAAAAATTGAGGTAAAAATATCCAAAAAATGACCTACACGCATCAAAAGAATGAGAAGAAGGGCGATGATGTCATTAAAAAAATGTCAAGTTATAGTGCTGCAGAGATATCAACCTTAATTAGCATTAGCATTACTAGCCACGGCCCGACAGGTGTCGTAATACCAGTTTCGGCCATGGGAGGCGGTATGCGGGCAACATAACCACCAGCCAACCTGCAATACACGAATAACTTGCACGGCTTGTGGGCGTACTTGAACCTGTTGTCAATCGTGTGGAAAGTACAGCCCACTACTTCATTTCAGTTCAGGGAAGAGAGCAGAAGGATGGCTAAAGCCCTTGGCAAGAGACACCTACCACCACCACCCGCTACAGGGAAACAACCGCTCTTGGAATCACAAATCAAATCCGATAAGAAAAGGAGCCGAACCAGAGTAAACATCGGCACTGCTTTCCATCGCTGGAGACAACTGATGGACTTGAAAGAAATGAGGTTCGACTCCGAACTTGCAACATTTCTTTTGGATTGGTAAGTAAGATGCTGTTAGTATTTCGCTAGAAGTTTGTTTTATATGTTTGCGTATTTTTTTCAGGAAGTTATAACATAGAAATGTATCGAAGGCTGTTCAATAAACGTGCTAATGTTAGCAATGGCTAACCGTAGCTGCGTTTGATAATTAGCTAGCTATAACTTACCCACAGATCCGGTCCGGTTTTCACCTGTTATCTACCAAAGCCCCTCTCTACCAAGCTGATGCTAAAATGTAAACATTACCTAAGAAGCTTGAAATGTCTTCGATGATAATGAACCCGAGAGAGAGAGAGCGCGCGCCCCCGGCCGCGCGCGCGCACTCACTCACTATATTCAGAGCGGTCAAGTTTTTTGCTAATGAAAATCAAACTTGATATATGCTGCTAAATTAGCATCAGGCGGGCAGCATATCCGCGGGCAGTCTCCGTGTCCTCTTTGTTTCGTGGTTTTTCTGTGCGTGAGAAAATTGATGTGTGGCGTGAAAGCGTGTGAAAAGAGTCAATTGCGTGTGTCTCACGGTGAATGCTTGAGAGTTGGCAGCTCTGGTTACGTTGGTTGGCGCTAGCTTGGTCAACATCAGCTGTCTGATGTTGACCAATGATGTTGACAGAATGCTGTCTGTCAAATTTAATTTAATTCAAATAATGTGTATATACAACTCAAAATGTAATATGAACAAAACGAATATGAACATATTCACTGGTAAAGGTGAAGGGGAGTAGCTTGAAGATGTCATGTTTCAAAATCACTTGACATCACCCGATCTGGAGGCAAAACGACGTCCTCTTAGGCTTCGGCTATGGCTCTAGGGTTGTTGTGAAGGTAGGGGCGGAGCATAGAGACTATGCCATTTCTCGTTTGTTACTCTAGAGTAGACCAATTCACTTTATTGAGGCATACTGCCCCCATCTGGTATGGAATGTGGAGTATGACTTGATTTTTTTGCCAGACATGATACATGGCACCTTTAATACCAGTCGATTCATTAACTGCCAAAGCTACGCAAGGTGCAGTATGAATAGCAGCATCAAGTTGTGACTGCATATCCTGTGCTAACATTTCAGCTCTTCTTGTGGCTGTTGCAGCAGAAAGGGGGGTTTGTTTAATTTTTTCTCTCAGTTCATGTCTTTCTTTTCCATCTAAAAATGTTTCAGATGCAGCATCCATGCACTCCTTTACCATTTCCCCATCTGTAAAGGGCTTGTTATGCTTTCCTAAAATCCACTGTATTTTCAATGAACACTCATATGCTTGTTGTTGGGCGGTGAGTGAGTGAGAGCTGACCCGTGTGGATCGCTCATACTGGGCTTTTAGTTCATTTATTTTTCGCACCCTTACCTCGGACTGCTGAGGGTAAGTTTCTTCAAAGTGTCTATGTTTAGTTTCGTAATGGCGTTTAATGTTCCCACTTTTGTCAACTGCCACAGACTCCGAGCAAATGAGGTACACAGGCCACGTACATTTTGATGAAGGAAGAATAAATGCGTATTTTTCCACCCATTCATCTCGAAAAACTCGGTTTTCAGCGTCAACTTTCCTAATTTTTGAGAATGCCATTGGTTTTCAGTCATCAAAAGTTGTATCGATGTGCGCCGCTCTCGAGTAACCCCAGAGTGCAGTCTGGACGATGGGGCGGGGCGACACTTCGAGGCGGAGCGACACATGTCGCCCCGCCCATATTTGTTTTCCCCGCGTTTGACATTTTGCTCCGAGCCAGCAGGGGGCAGTTTGAATTGAAACAAACAGAACGGTGGCAACTGCAACAGCAGAGTAATAACAATACCACGTTGATTGCATGAGGTGAGTAAAAGTGATTTAATAATGTACATACAGGTCATTCTCAAAAAATTAGCATATTGTGAAAAAGTTCATTATTTTCCATAATGTAATGATAAAAATTAAACTTTCATATATTTTAGATTCATTGCACACCAACTGATATATTTCAGGTCTTTTATTGTTTTAATACTGATGATTTTGGCATACAGCTCAGGAAAACCCAAAATTCCTATCTCAAAAAATTAGCATATTTCATCCGACCAATAAAAGAAAAGTGTTTTTTTTTATTCAAAAAAAGTCAACCTTCAAATAATTATGTTCAGTTATGCAATCAATACTTGGTCGGGAATCCTTTTGCAGAAATGACTGCTTCAAAGCGGCGTGGCATGGGGGCAATCAGCCTGTGGCACTGCTGAGGTGTTATGGAGGCCCAGGATGCTTCGATAGTGGCCTTAAGCTCATCCAGAGTGTTGGGTCTTGCGTCTCTCAACTTTCTCTTCACAATATCCCACAGATTCTCTATGGGGTTCAGGTCAGGAGAGTTGGCCAGGCCAATTGAGCACAGTAATACCATGGTCAGTAAACCATTTACCAGTGGTTTTTGGCACTGTGAGCAGGTGCCAGGTCGTGCTGAAAAACGAAATCTTCATCTCCATAAAGCTTTTCAGCAGATGGAAGCATGAAGTGCTCCAAAATCTCCTGATAGCTAGCTGCATTGACCCTGCCCTTGATAAAACACAGTGGACCAACACCAGCAGCTGACATGGCACCCCAGACCATCACTGACTGTGGGTACTTGACACTGGACTTCAGGCATTTTGGCATTTCCTTCTCCCCAGTCTTCCTCCAGACTCTGGCACCTTGATTTCCGAATGACATGCAAAATTTGCTTTCATCCGAAAAAAGTACTTTGGACCACTGAGCAACAGTCCAGTGCTGCTTCTCTGTAGCCCAGGTCAGGCGCTTCTGCCGCTGTTTCTGGTTCAAAAGCACACGCCTGTGCACGGTGGCTCTGGATGTTTCTACTCCAGACTCAGTCCACTGCTTCCGCAGGTCCCCCAAGATCTAGAATCGTTCCTTCTCCACAATCTTCCTCAGGGTCCGGTCACCTCTTCTCGTTGTGCAGCGTTTTTTGCCACACTTTTTCCTTCCCACAGACTTCCCACTGAGGTGCCTTGATACAGCACTCTGGGAACAGCCTATTCGTTCAGAAATTTCTTTCTGTGTCTTACCCTCTCGCTTGATGGTGTCAATGATGGCCTTCTGGACAGCAGTCAGGTCGGCAGTCTTACCGATATTGCGGTTTAAATGAACCAGGCTGGGAGTTTTTAAAAGCCTCAGGAATCTTTTGCAGGTGTTTTAGAGTTAATTAGTTGATTCAGATGATTAGGTTAATAGCTCGTTTAGAGAACCTTTTCATGATATGCTAATTTTTTGAGACAGGAATTTGGGGTTTTCATGAGCTGTATGCCAAAATCATCAGTATTAAAACAATAAAAGACCTGAAATATTTCAGTTGGTGTGCAATGAATCTAAAATATATGAAATTTTAATTTTTATCATTACATTATGGAAAATGATGAACTTTTTCACAATATGCTAATTTTTTGAGAAGGACCTGTATATGTTAACATTTTACGCGATGTTCGAGAATCGAATGTGGAATAATGGCTTAAGCATATCCCAGTTTCTTTCAGGTGATAAAATTAACTGTTCTTTTATTTTCCTATTGTAGAAAATGTGAGATTTTATATTTTCCAACAAACATGAAGCACCGCACCATCGTAACCAGAGCAGAACACGAGGTTTATATGAAGTTCACTCTTAAACTGTGTCCATTTTGTGACTTTACGAACTTTATTTCGCACATGGTACAGATCCATGTTCGTAGACATTTTGAAGCCGCAGTAAAATACAAAGGTTTGTATTATTTGTATGTATTTAGTATGAAGGTATGATTTGTATTAAATAATTGCTATAACTAACGTTATATTAAATTAAGTTGGCATGGTAATGTGCTTATTTCATACATTTTCAGATTTCCTCATTGTCAAATGCAGCGGCCAGTGCCGAGAAAGGCCGCATTTTCACTGCTGCTTTTGTGAGAAGACTGTTATTAATAGGTCCCAATTAATGACTCACATATTAACCCAACCTGAGCCTCGTGATGTTGGTTACTACAGTCACTACATCCGACAAACATATTGAGAATGTCATGAATAAAGAAACCGCAGGTAATTGAATCTTGACCCATTTCTGTTAGACAATAACAATGTCTTTTTATATCTTAAAGCTATGTTTAAATATTTCAATTAGAGATTTGAGCAATAAATTGCTGAATTGTCAATGTTTGAATCAATTGATAATTTTTCAAGAATTTTTATGAATATTTGTTGATTGTGTATCTAGTGGGTCTGAGCGAACAGCACAAGTACAGTGTCTACAACTCTGGAGCAAAGAGGTTTGGAACTGAATCCTGCATTCCAGAGAGCCCTGCCTTGAAAGCGGAGAGGATTTGTGACACAGCAAAAAGAAAAGATCCCACATCGATATCTTCAGCTTCTTCAAACAGAGGTCAGACTTCTTAACAAAAATAAAATATCACATATTTGTTAATCCTCTGCATGTGGAGTGATCTTTTCTATCTGGTAATTACATTTATTGCTTTAAGGGTCTCTTCCAAACATGGAGATTGTAAACCTGATGGATGATATGAACAAGCCAGCAGTTACAGCTGAATCAGAACTTCAGTGTGGAAATGTCAAGAGTAAGTAAACTTGTACTACTCCGGGTTGCAGTGGTATGAGATTTTCAGTGTCGGAAAATATCATGGTTTAATGGTGCACAATGAAATATGGTATTGAGGCATTTACAAATATTTTTGGTACATGCACATTTTTCTTCAGGGGAAAAAAAATACTATTTCTAGTTCTTTCAATGTATATTTTTACTCTTATTCCAGTATCTATAAAGATTATTACTTTGCCTTGAGTAATTATTTCTATAAGTACTTTGACTTGAGTACAGTTTTTGGAAATTCTACGCACCTCTGCTGTCATACCACATTAAATATAGTCAAAACTGCATTTATTGCTTAAATTTGTGATTAAAATTTACAGAATTTGAGTCTTTGTGCTTTTTCAGATTAGAAACAAACGCTCATCACAGTTGCTGGATGGAAGGCATGTAATATAAATAGTGTTTAGTGAATTTGTAGTCGGGCAGCTACTGAAAATATTGGCTAAAATATTGATTTTAGCATTTAAGAGCAATGGTAGATTACAGTACTGCAAATAAGCAAATGTACAAGATATGATAACTCACTTTTAACCATGAAACTGTTATACTGCTGCAATCCTAATCCTGCTGTAGGCAGTATGCACAGTGATCATTAGTGTGCAGAAGTAAAGACTGAACTTAAACTATGTTGTTGTTTCAAGCAACTTGTCCAGTAAAAGAAAGAAAAGGTCAGAGGACTTCTGCTGTGAAGCCTAAAACAGTTGTGTGTGTGCACTGCAATTTGACACTATTAAAAAACAACTTAAGAAAGCACATCCAGAGACGACACACTGAATGCAGAGAGACTGTATCATCCACAAGGTATTTAAGATGCCAGTGTGTTGACGGCAAAAATGGAATTTTTGCTGTTGAAAAGTCTTTCCATGGTGTATCTACTCCAATCCATGTCCTGAAAAATACCTGGGGACAATTACAAAGGTCTGAGTGTGAATTGGATGAGTGCTGCATTACCAGAGACTTTGCCCACAGAAGTGGCATTAAGCCATTTGAGTGTGACCACTTGCAGTCTTTATCCTATTGTCCACGTGTTGGTCAAATACAGACTGATCTTGCAGAAGAAACATTGTGTATGATGGTTGACCAGAAGTGGTTTGGAGAAGCAAGGAAGCATCAGTTAATTAATCTGAAGAAGGAATCTCAGGCAGAAGGAGTTCCATTGTCAGTTTCTGTACAACTAGGAGACCAGCTTAACAAATTGTGCATGTCTGTGTTTGGAAAAAAAAACACTCATATTACAGCAGACATGGCCGAGTAATGGTCTCCTATGATGTTAAGAAAAACTCCTGGCACTGCCCTTGCTCAATGCCAAGGAAATCCTGTATTCACAAGGCTGTTTCAAAGTGGCATCTCTTTCACCATCACAAAGAGTTGTTCAAGAAGGTGAAAAGTGTGGAGGAAGTTCCTCCTGAATCACCTGAAGGAAAAAAAGATGACGACAGCTATCCACCATCTGACTCTAACATCAAAGAAATGATCCACTACATGATGGCACACAAAAAACTTCCTGGTGAGCTTTCCAAGACCTTACTAGATCATTCAAGAGATGTAAAGTCCAACCAGTCCTTTCCAAGACATCTGGTGCCCACAGAATTGAAATGTACGAAGTGCAGAACCCAAAGCTTATGTGAGCTAAGACTCATCACTAAAGATGCCAAGATACTGACGTTTTCTGGTGTAATCCAAGGTATGTATGATTATTGTTATGTTACATTAATGTGCTTGGATATGTTATGGATATTTTAGATTCATGCATTTATTTACTTTATTAGGAATATCTACTTACTACAGACAGTGCCCAAACTGTGGAATGACATATAGGTACCAAGAGTGGTCAGATGGGATACATAATTTCAATGATCACATTCTTTTATCATTGCACTTGTGCATGTTCCTTAGAAACTCAATACAGGTATGTCATAACCCCAATGCATTGTTTTCCTATGAATTTTACATGAACTTTTCAAGTCACTTTTATTGATTTCATTCATTCAATGTTCTATTTTTTTAACTTGTTTAATTTCAGAATAGTACTGCTGTAAGTAGGGTAATGGAAATAATACATGCAACTGAAGGTGGACCTTTCCCTAAACATGAACTTGTCCTACAAGCTTATTTGCACTTTGAGGCCATGACAGAACTAGATTACAGTTACAATTGTGTTACCTGTGGGCACTACCCTAGTGTAGTCATAATGGATCTGCACAAGAAGGGAGCCTTCGGCATGCCTCGTATGTATACCGTTTAATTGAAATTTATACATTATAGATTAGTTTATATATAAAAATGTATATTTATAACTATTTTCTTAGATTTATTTACAAAATATTTCTATCCAATCAAGAACATATTGTTTTATATATATATTTTAAGAAATATTTACATAAACCTTATATTTCATGGACATATATTGCATTAATTCATAAATTGCAATGTAACTGAATCTAATCTAAATGTATCCTACTTTTAAATATTATGTTCTATATTTTTATTTTATTGATTGATTGTAGTGAGTGAAATTGACCCCCCTCCACCAAATTATGATGGCCATGTGGATAGTGAGAAGTTTTGGGAGGCAGTGACAGTAGAGATGATAAGCCGGGGTTTTTATACAAGTAGGCTATGTCTAGCATCACTTTTCAGATATACAGACTTTTACTTATTTCTTTACTGCAGTTTAGCTTCTTTCCCTTTCATTATTAGGTGGGATAAAGAACCCCTTCATTGTGCACCCAAGCTACAGCTTTTGGGCTCCATGGATTGGCATTCATACTAGGTCATCCAACATGGTTCTCCATACAGAGTATGCTAAGCTTCATGTTTCACAAGACTCAACTGAGGATGACATACCACTTACAGAAGAAAGGCTTGCTGATGAGCTGCTGAATCTCCGGGTATGGTTTCATCTTGCTAATATAGTAATTAAGATGTTTTGTTCTGTCATGTATAATAATTTTGTTGCCATTTTTCTTTTTGGCTAGACTGAGGAAATAAGGGCCCTATGTAAGGGGTGTGGAATAGATAACAAAGGATCTAAGATGGATTTAATCATCCGACTAAAAGAAAGGATGTCAAATAGAGTCACCTACAACAAAGTGTGGGGTGCATCTGGTAAGTTGAACTGAACAATTGTGAATTAGGGTGGCATAAAAATATTGATAAAAGTTATTGTTTACATAATCATTTTGCTGTTTAAATTTCTTCAAATTTAGGTGAAGTGATTTTGTCGATTTTAAAATGTGATAGAAATGTATAGATACAAACTTATTGAGTATTCATGGATTTTTGAGTTGACATGTCTTTCACTTTAGGTGGCTGGGCTGTTATAACCTGCCCGTGTGGAGTTGTGTACTCTGTGAAATTTAACATCAGAGCAGAGAGCCCTCGCGATTATGCTGACCTCCTGCTTTCATGGAAACATGTACCAAATGTTACTGTGTACGACTACCCAAGGGGTCTGGCCTCACATGCAAACCATCGTTCAAAAAAATTATTTCATCCTTTTGAAGGTCGATTACTGCATCCATCTGAGGAAAATATCAAGAAGGCATCTGAAAATGACTTGGAAGTCAGTTTGCCATGGCTTAACCACCGAAAAGATCAGCTGATCAAGATGGTCACCCTGTTACTGGTTCATGTGACCATTATGTTTTATGTGATGTGTTCCATCAGAACAATAGTAAGGATCTTAAGGATTCCTTGAGAAAGACTGGCTTGGTCCCAGAACTTGCAGGAAAGATAAACAGTCAGACAGCAGAGCAACTCTTTTCAGATATGAAGAAAAATAACTACTTCCTGAACATGATGAAACCATCATCCCACATTTTCCTGGCTAGAAATATTTTGCACCATAAAAATGTTGCACGAAACAATAAGGTTGTGAAGCAGTTAAGAAAACTTACTGACGAGAACACTGAATTACAGTTTGATTGCAATGGAAAGATCATTTTGGGTAATGTATTATCACTGTATATATGTTTATAGATATATAAAGTGTATAGCTAGATATATAAATATATAAAGATATATATGAATCTAAATGTATATGCTTATGTGTTCTAAGTGCAGCCATGGCAGAGAGTCCTTGATCCTCCAAAAATATTGAGTCTGGATTATGCGGTCAAATTTCAGGTATGAAGGCACTG
Source organism: Cyprinus carpio (assembly GCF_018340385.1). Taxonomy (NCBI): domain Eukaryota; kingdom Metazoa; phylum Chordata; class Actinopteri; order Cypriniformes; family Cyprinidae; genus Cyprinus; species Cyprinus carpio. Next base: position 13,223,811 of record NC_056589.1, read on the forward strand.
TTACTCCTGTTAGGATAACTTCAAATAGGACTAAGCAGTGACCTTAAAATTTAGGAAATTGTAGGTTGTTCTCTAATTTTGATCTTCACATTATATTTTTATATGTATATGTGTATGCATAAATGTGTTTTTATGAGAGTGAGGATGTATGTTTTTGTGTTTTAGGTGCAGCAATGGCTGTGAATCCTCAATCCTCCAACACTATTGATACTGCTGGAGTATGCAGTCAAATTTCAGGTATGAAGGCACTGTTGTGGTAGAAAAATATTTTGAAATATTTGATTGAGATGAGGTGGTAATTCATGTTGTTTTTCAATTATTTTTTATTTATTTTTATTTTATAGCTGCTGTCCAGCCATCATGTGAAAAGCACACGTCACAGTGTGATTACAAGCCACAAGCCCTTCTGGGTAGTGGAGGACATACTTCCAAATAAAGCAGCTTGGGGCAAACCATTACCAGAACATCTTCAGAAAATGGTAGTGATTTGTTTGTGGCTACACTTAAAATATTAAAACATTATCATAGTTTATGCTTTTTTTTCTTAATATTTTTCAGGTTGCACATGTTTTGGACCCAAACCGTGACCCGGAGGAACATATTGTTTCTGTGGGATCAACTGTGCTCTTGCGTTCCGATTTGTTGTCTTTAGGACTGTCAGAAGAAGTTGAAGCAACGGTAAAATACATTTTTATCAGTAAAATGAGATGGAAAAATATCAAAGGAACTCATTTTATTTGTTTTATTTAAACAGATTTTGAACTGATGCCTAAGAATCGTAGAGCACATCGCTTTTAAAATGGTAAGGTAGCAGTCTAAAAGATTTTATTGAAAATAGGATACATTTGTATTTATCTGATAATTGTTTCTTTGTTAAAGGATGTCAGTGTGTTTGTTGCTAATTCCTACGTGGTAGTGACCTGGCTTCCACCACATTCTTGTTTCCCTGAGTTGTCCCTTCCGGTGAGTTCTGGAATGTTTTATCTTGTGAATGATTGTACTATCACTGCATATAAACAACATTATATTTCCTAGGCTCTGATATGTTTCTAAATATTTTAGCCTTATGTCAGACAGACAGACCTTGTGGTTCTGCCAGCTTGGGTACCTGGCCACTGGCTACTGTGTGTAAGTAATAGAATTCATATGAGAACTAGGTAAACAGTATTGTAATTTTACCTTTATCCAATACTAAACAATGTGCTGTTGAATTAAGTTTAGTTGCACATTGGCATTAAATTACATAAACTATTACAGAGATGTTTATGTAGAGCATTGCATGTGCGTTTTACAGATAATGAAACCAAAGACATAAGAAATTTTATTTTCTCGACTCTATGCAACAAGCAGGATTTGGACCGTACATTGACACATTCAGGTTATAGAAACGTTCAGAATGTGTTCAGAGATTACAGTGGTTCTGTTTTAAACTGTAATATTTTTTTTTTTTTTTTTTTTTTTCATTATTGTTCATGAACTTTTATTTTGTTCATTGAAAATTTCAGTGATGTGCATTAGACATGTGCAGGTATTCGGTAATGCGATATATCACGGTAATGAATATGCATGATATTGTTATCGTGAGCACTTCTAAATACCATGAATAATTATATATTACAAATTATTCAGAATTTGGAATGCATTTTAAGAATACTTTTACCATCAACTGGTCAAAATGCACAACACCGCTGTATGCTGCTTGAAAGACACATGTGCCACTCTGACGTAAATAAGCACGCATGAGAAGCACATGAGGAACACGTGAGCTGAATGAAAGCATATTCACTCTCTGACAGCAGATGGCGCTAAACTGCAGAAAATGCAGCCCTTACCCTGGAAACCCCATAAATAAAGCAGCTGCTCTACTTTCTAAATCGTATTTAAATAGATTTAAATAGCCATTCGGATTTGTGGATTTGCTATTGTGTTCAGCACAGCGCCAAATACTTAAATATTTACACTTAATAGGCTATTTATTTGCAAACTTTTTTTTTTTTTTAGATTTTAATCTGGACTAAAACATGCCCTAGATATTGCTTGAAATTTTTTTGATTCTTTATTGTTCATTCACACTTTACATTAGGGCTTCATTAGTTAACATTAGTTAATTCTTTAGTTAACATAAACTACCAAATAAAAATTCTTCTGACCATTCATTATTATTCCAATATTTAATAACACGTTGTTAAAATCAAAAGTTGCAAATGTGTTATTTAATGAGCTAACATGAACTAATAATTATATTTTTTTTTATCAAAGATTAATAACTTCTGTAGCAAATGTAGCTATTGGACATTGTGAATGTTAATGCATTAACTAAGGTTAACTAATGAGGTCTTACTGTAAAGTGATACCTATTGGTCTTTAATCTGTGTAAAACTTTTAACTTGTTTAAATGTTCAGTTATTTTTGTTATAAGAAAAAAGTTTTTAAACCTGTTATACTGTATTATGACCACTTTTTTAAAAACAAAATTTCAATACCGTGATAATACCATATACCGTGCTAAAAGCATTAGCAATTAATCGCAACATGAAAATTAGATACCGGCATATCCCTAATGTGCATGAACAGTTATGTATCAACAAACCACAGTTGACATTCTTTGAAAATGAGATATAAATAGGTTAATTGACATTTAGGACTATATCCCTAAAATGTTGGACATCCTTTTTCTTTACAGGAGCATTGCCAAACTCATCGACAGCAGAGAGTGGACGGAGAAAACTGCCAATACATTTGAAGTGAAACGTTTTATTTAAATGCAAACAAAAATCTATTTCATTACATAAATTATAACATTTACAATAATTGATATGATAGTAATCTGTGAAGCTAAAAGTATGTGCTTGTTTTAATCCAAACCTTACAGGGAATCCCGAAGCAGATGGGTGGGAGCAACTGTGGGATTTACATACTGATGGTAGGTTACATTTGAATAGTTATTGTTAATAATTGTAAGTTTTGTAAGTTTTTTATTGTTCTTTGTGGATTCTAACAGTACACTCTGTACATGGCTTTGGGTCTTGGATTTGATTTTACAGAGGTATGTCATTACATTTTTCAAGTTATTTGAACAGACATACATGATTATTGTGTGTATAATAATATTATTATTATTATTTTATTTTTATTTTTTTTCAGGATGACATGCCTCTGATCAGGAGGTGGTGGTGTGCTGTTCTCCTGGATAACTTCACTCCACAAATGTATGTAGCTGTTTGAATGTTCTTACATGAAACATTACTCTGTACTATATCTTCCAATATACCTACCTCTTGTCATTTGTTCTTTTAGCGCTCAACCACTGAGGGGAGGAGCTTCAGCATTTAAAAGACAATGTCTTCAGGCAGAGTCCAGCGAACCAGGTTATTTGTGCACATACATTCATTAAGAACTAATAATTACATATGTGTGTACATGCAGAGGTGTTTTTTTCTAGTTGTTACAGCTACATAGTTGTTCAGATATGAAATTGAAGGGATTATGTACAAATACTATATTGGTTAGCATCGCGGATCATTTCATATATAGCTATCAGTTAACATCAGCATCAAAGACATTTAAAAACATTTGAGCTTAATTGATTTTCTAATGTGGATTCTGTTCACCAAATAAGACAGAAATATTTATATACAGGTGCTGGTCATATAATTAGAATATCATCAAAAAGATTATTTATTTCACTAATTCCATTCAAAAAGTGAAACTAGTATATTATATTCATTCATTACACACAGACTGATATATTTCAAATGTTTATTTCTTTTCATTTTGATGTTTATAACTGACAACTAAGGAAAATCCCAAATTCAGTATCTGTGTAATGAATGAATATAATATACAAGTTTCACTTTTTGAATGGAATTAATGAAATAAATCAACTTTTTGATGATATTCTAATTATATGACCAGCACCTGTATACAGACTCCTTGTATATACAAAAATATCACTGGATTATTAAAATTAATGGCAAAATGAATGTTTGGAAATGTAAAATCGATATTTCCTACTGACACAGTACAGCAAAAGATATAAATAATTGGCTTAGAACCATTTTGAAAATACTAACATGCCTAAGACTTATGCAAAGTACTGTATATATTAATATTTTATTATTAGTATTATAAAAGAATATAATTCTTTTTTTTTCTTCTTATTCAGAGTATGCAGTTGTGACAACAATCTATCAGGTTTGTCTAAACCATGGTTGTCTGTAGTCAGTGTTTATATAATGTTTAATAACTTTTATATACAAGTATAAATATATGTTTTTGTTTTAACAGCTTCCCCTGGAAATCCTTTCCGAAATCCTTAGTGAAGTTATTTTGTCAACGGGTGACTCTGCATATTTGACACTTTCTCTGGTGTGCAGATGTTTTAGGGATGTGGTCACTCGAGAAGTTTTTCAGAAAGCGGCACACTTTGCCTGGCTAGACAGTAAGATTTTTTTTTCGCCCTGTTCAATGCACATTCTCCAATTGAATTTTGTAGTATGAGGCAGTTAAATTTTTTTTATTTCTCTTTCCTGTATTTTGTCTTTACACTCTAAGGTGTAGTCAACTGGAAGAATTTCTCTCCCGTCTACCGGAACAAGTTCCGACAGATGTACATCATCAGGGAATGCTTGCAGTGCAGAGCCCTTTTTAAGTCATACCCACCAGGGTACAGGGTTCCTGTGGTGAACTTCTGGGCTTTTACTTGGATGTTTGTACAGGATTTTGCTCCCAGGACTGTTTTTTGGCTGCAGGAAACACATTGGAGTTTTAAGTTCATAGAAGGGGAAGAAAGAATGAACTGAGATCAACTGGATTTGATGTATTGATTGATGTCATTTAAAATTAAACTTTGCAGTGTGTAGTGTTTTAATAAAAAAAGCTATGGCAAACACTTGCATGACAACAGGTTTCAGTCATTTACATCAGTCTATCGTGGTTTCTCATATTTGATGGTAACATCATTTGCTATGTATTGCTTTAAGCAGGCATGAAGTCCATCTAATTAATGAATTCTTAATTTAGTTGTGACCATTCAGTGCAATATTTAAATTTTCAATGATTTTATAAAGTGTTTAAAGGGGTGATTAAATGTATTATGTTTATGTTGACGTGGGTAACTACATAAATTCAGGATTAATGAAGTTTTCAGTAGTGCAGTTTTTGGGTTGAAGTTCTTTAGAACCTATAGTTCCTTCTTTCCAAACTTGTAACCATGGTTTTATTGTAAAAATATTTGATTACCATGTTTTGTAACCATACATACACCATAGTTAAGTATAGTTTTTGTAGCAAAACCATGGTTAATTTTCGTAGGGGCTAAGGGAATGTTTACTATATTGGTGGCGTTCAGAGACTGGTGACAGTTTGCTACACACACACACACACACACACACACACACACATATATATATATATATATATATATATATATATATATAACTGTACATCTACGTAACCATACTTCGCATTATATGGCCGTGTACCAGCGAGTAATGCAGAGGAACGTTAGTGTCTGATAACAGCCGTTGAGGGAGTTCTTGTAAATTAGACAATTTATTTATATTCTGTTCGTCGTAATCCACCACTTTTTGTATTTCTACTTTCATGGAATGTTGTTGAAACGCAACAATAAACGCAAACACGCATAATTTATAATCGCTTTTCAATTTATATTAAATGTTTATTCATCCTAATGTCTACTTCCGCGTTTCAAGCCTGCTCACAGCGTCCTAATTATCTATACCAATAAGCTGTAAAAGCGTCACACATCTCTACACCAATAAGATCATCTTAATCATAAACCAATAACCGTTTAGGTGACACCAACGTGTCGCTCCGCCCCATCGTCCAGACTGCACGCTGGCCTACTACCATAGACAGTAAAAGAAATGGACACAGCGACCCAATTGGAACTCAATTGAGACAAGTGAAGCCCATTTTTAGCGATTTTTAGCACTTCCGTTTCTGACGGGCAGGCTCAAACTAAGCTTGATGACGTCAGCAACCTGTCTGACAGATGTAAATCTTCTAGTAGCTGTGCGTGCAAACTGCCATCGTTAATCTTGCAGAGACGGCGAGCTTGAGCGGGGAGTTCTTTGGCCTGAGTGAGCAGGAGTAAGTATTCTGATTAATTATTTTGTATAGTATTTTAAAATGTAACGCCAGTACGCCATATCTCTTGACGTCTCCCCGATTGCCTGCGAGCTTCTTCTCCTGTCTGTACGGTAATTTCTCTACTGTGCGACAGAGAGTCGAGTGGTTATGACGCAATCGTTAGCCTATTTTTACAAAAAAACTGTTTCTACGGGGCCATAATGTAACATAGAAGGTAATGGAGCCCTTTATACATTGTCGTGTATCTTTAGAAATAAATAACGGACAAATGGAGTCTTTAAACGCCTCAGATGTAAAGTTATTCGCTGTCAAAGTGACGCAAAAATGAATGGGAGTCAATGGGATGCTAACGCAAGTGAAGTTCTGCTACAAGATGGCGGCACGCTGCCGACTTCAACTTCCGGTCGACTTCCTTGCCCCCTGCCTACTACCCGCTCTCTGCTCTCTTCACTGCACGTCTGTCTGTGACTCCGCGCACCACTCTCTGCTCTCTTCAATGTCTGTGACTGTTTGCGCCGGCGCCGCACTCGAAACCTGTGTCGATGTAGGACCCAAATAGCGCTACTGAGCTGACCTTTATGTGCCTGATATAAATTGGATTTTATAATAACGTTAAATAGCGTTTGCCATTTATTTATTTAATTGTATCAAAAGGCTTTGCGGTCCGGATGGATGCATCTCGCAGTCCGGATTCGGACCGGGGTCCGCCAGTTGGCGACCCCTGGTGTAAAGTGTAAGAGTAAGTACTATGTTTTGACTAGTAAAAGATACTGTAATGTGTATGGTAATGTGTTACCAGTCTCTATTCATTTATTAATTTCCCAACCCTTTTGGTAGATACCATCTAATTTAGAGCAAATCTCAGGAACCAAAATTTATATTTATTATTCTGTCTAGTTTGCTCATGTTTCTGGCATAAATCTTGCTACAAGAAGAATGTGATGCCTTACCCGGACTCATTTAAATCAGTAAGTGAATTTTATCAAATAATCTTTAAAAGAATAGTTCACTAATAATACTTTAAGCTTGTAAATAAAGTTCACTAATAATACTTTAAGCTTGTAAATATCTATATTTTTAATTAATAAATTTTTGTTTTCTATTATAGAATTCTGAAGAAGAATTAGTGAGGACTCAGATAAGGACTATGTTCCCAGTGGTTTTTCAGAGAATTCGGAATCGGACATGATGTCTTCAGAACCAGAGTGCCCTAAACCACTCTCCAATGTAGACTGCCAAGAAAGCATCTTAGTTAAAGATTCACTACCTGAAGATGCAGTATGCACAGCACAGCTGAAAAAGTCATGCAGAAAAGGCGAGCAGGTATTCAAAGTTTACAACAAAGTAGGGGTTGAAAATATAGGGGCTGAGGATACCACAGAATGTGGGGAAGGTCCATCAGTACTATCCTCTGAAATATCCACTTCAGAACATAAGAAGTACTGTTATATTTGTGGAAAGCCCCAATCGAAATTCACAAGACACTTAAAAATTCATGAAAACACAAATGTGGATGTTGCTAGGGCTCTGGCCTTGCCGAAGCATTCCAAGGAACGTAAGAAACTGCTGGACAAACTACGAAATAAATGAAATTATGAACATAATGCAAGTGTTTTAGCCAGTGGATCTGGGTCATTAAAACTCAAACGTAAACCGAAGAAAAATTACAATCCAAATGATTATGTGAATTGCATGTATTGCCATGCAGTGTTCCTAAGCAAAGATCTGTAGAAACATGTACGGAACTGTCCTTCTAAGTCAGTGGATCAGGAACAACCAGGAAGAAATAAGGTACTGGCTTTAGCGACAATGTCTGATTCAGTTCTGTGTCAGCAAATGTCACAGAGTGTTCCAAACACCAATGAAAGATGATGACATCTCTGCTGCTGTGTGGAGTGATTTCACCATCCTACAGCTGGCACAATCATTTTTAAATAAACATGGCCAAAATCCGTCTAAACATGATTACATCCGACAGAAACTAAGAGAGGTTGGAAGAATTTTGTTGATCCTGAGAAAGCAATTCTCATTGCATACGATTGAGGATGCTGTTAAACCTGCACATTTTGGTATGGTTATACAGGCTGTCAAAAGAGTATCTGGGTATGATGCAGCAAAACACACTTACCACACTCCAAGCCTTGCTCTTAAGCTGGGTCACTCTTTGAACAAGTTATGTGACATCATAAACAGTTGAGCGTTAATGGCTGAAGATTATGCAAGGATTAAGTCAACAAAGACTTTCAAAAAGTTGTATAATTCTAAGTGGTCAGAACTTGTGTCTCATGGAGCTTTAACCACTTTACATGAAGGACATTTTAATAAACCATCCACACTCCCGTTTACTGAAGATGTTCAGCGAAAAAGACTAAATCAACAAAAGTCTATGGAGAACTGTGCAGATCGACTCTTGCCAAAATTATTCTGTTCAATCGAAGGCATGGAGGAGAAGTTGCAAGGATGCACTTAAAAAGTTTCCTCCTCTTCACAAAGATGTTGCTGTTGGCCTTACAGCTTCTGAGCAGAAACTTTGTGCACATTTTAGTCGAGTAGAAATTAGGGGGAAAAGCGGGCGTAAAGTAGCAGTTTTGCTATCACCAGACATGCTTGATGCTTTAACACTTCTCATAAGCAAAAGACAAGAGTGTGGAGTTACACAAGACAATACATTTCTTTTTGCAAGACCCAGCTGTTTGACTCCGTATCGAGGTCAAGACTGTCTACGGATTTACGCAGATGAGTGTGGTGCCCAGAACCCTGAGCTCCTCCAGTCAACACAGTTGCGCAAGACCGTTGCAACTTTGTCAAAGGTCCTGAACCTAAAAAACCATGAGTTGGATCAAGTGGCAGGCTTCTTGGGCCATGATATATGTGTCCACAGAGAATATTACAGGCTTCCAGAGGCTACAACCCAGCTGGCCAAAATTTCTAAACTTCTACTTGCCATGGAGAAAGGTTCTCTTAGAAGTCTTCAAGGCAAATCACTTGAAGAAATTGACATTGAAGGTAAGTCTATTAAAGTTAAAATTTGATTTTTGTTTGGTGTATGGTTTATAGTATATTTTATTGTAAAGGTTATCAAGTGTATAAGCTAAGGTACATACAGACAATATATCTTTACCAAAGTAATAGTTTTCTGAATGGTTATTATTTGATAATTTTATTTGCTCCTAACATTTGCTATACTTAAGACTCAAATTGTTTGTTTGTTTTATTAGAAAACCTAGACTTAACCAATTCTAATCCAATTGATGACAGTGATGCTGAGGAGACAGTTCAACTAACCCAAAGTGAAATTGGTAAAAGTGCATAAACATACAATGGCAAATCATTAAAGTTAAGTTTACCATATGATGCACCACTATGTACACCGATCAGGCATAACAATATGACCACTGACAGGTGAAGCGAAAAACACTGATTATCTCTTTATGGCACATATTAGTGGGTGTGATATATTAGTCAGGAAGTGAACATTTTGTCCTGAAAGTTAATGTGTTAGAATTGTGAAAAATTAGTAAGTATAAAGAGTGAGTTTGACAAGGGCCAAATTGTGATGGGTAGATGACTGGGTCAGAGCATCTCCAAAACTGCAGCTCTTGGGGGGTATTCCCGGTCTGCAGTGGTATTATGTATATACCTGATCGGTGTATATACTGTACATGAAGTATTAACATCCCAAGGTGGGAAAGCAATTTAACATTAATCTTACAGGAATGGTAAAAACTTTGAATGGTAAAAACCTGCTTCCCTATTAAAAAGCAGGCCAAAACAGCCACTCAACACTTAAGTCAAGACTAGCAATCATTCTAACAAGGCTAGACCAAAGATAATTGTTAGACTGGTTAAAAAAATAGTGAGATGAGATCTAGTCATCATGGTGTTTACTCTAGTTTATGCTTGTATATAAATAAACATGTGACACCAAAACCTTAATAGTAAACTATATTATTCATACCACAGCACTAAAGCGAGTTAGGCGACCTGTCGAGGATCTTCCAGGCACCTCAGATGGTATGGGCATTTACCTAATTTGACTAGCATGTTTAGCAAGGTTTGATTTAGTTCATGTAGACCAAGCAGTGCCTAATGTATGTTACAGTATTTTATTATTCCTTTCATAGATGATGATCCTGCCTTAGAAAGCCCATCTGCAGGTAAGACAAGGTGGAAGTTTTTAACTAATTCATTTTAAGGATATATAAATGTTAGTCAAAGCTAAAAATCAGTGGCATATATAATCTTTACTTTTTGCATTTGCTTGATTGAATTAAATTAGATGTACATGTGATTCTGTTTTGTTTTCAAGCAGTTTACCAAAAAAGTAAAAAGAAGTAGTCCAGCAGTAGGGAAGAGCATGAACAAACTGGTAAAAAAAACACCAACAAAAATGCACAATGAACACGTTATTCGACAATTGTGTAGATCAAGCCGCTTTAGTATCTGTTTCTATGAGCCGCTATATGTAGGTCATTCGCCATATTGGAACGGTCCAAGCGGTTGGGGATGCCAAGTACATGATATCCCGCTAAACTACACTACTTATAAACTATTGCAGTGTATTATTCTTCCGAGGCTTAAAAGTTAAAGAATTTTTTTCGCCAGCTGGCTTAAACGTAATCAAAATTTAAAATAAAAATGTAAGATTATAGTGTTTAAAAATAGTGGTAAAAAACCCTTTTAAATATTTTTGGTTGACTTTTTTTTTTTTTTTTTTTTTTTTGCTAAACAGGAATGTTAGCAAACAGGACATAAAATACAATCATTTTAAAAACTTATAATAACAACTAATAATCAGTTGATAGATATAAACACTCAAAATAAATAATACATACCTCTGAAAGGTTATACCATTTTGGGGGGGTATTTATATCGCGATGGATTTTACTGCACAGTGTTGTGGCATATTTACCAAACAGTAAGTAACGTCAGCAGCAGCTGACATGTGGAGCGTTCCAAGATGGCGGACACATCTACGTGCCTGGAGCGCTTGAAGGCGGCATATAGTTATATATATCTATGGGCTAGACTAAAGATAATTATTAGACTGGTTGGAAGAATAGAAAGATGAGATCTAGTCATCTCTGTTTTTATCCTAGGAATCTGTTTTTCTCTTTTGTAGTCGTTTCTGAAAATCCTGCTGAAAAGAAGGATGCCAGAAGGAAACAAAAACAGCAATGGCCTCCAACTGAAATCACAGCAGTAATGAGACACTTTAAAAACCACATTACACAGGGAAAACTTGCCACTAAAATTGACTGCCAGCAGTGCAAGAATGCTTAGCATCCTGCACTGGCTAATCGCTCTTTACAAAATATCAGAGACTTTGTTAAGAATAGAGGTTTGACAGAAAAGAGAAAGAGACAGGCACAAAACATTTAGTGTTTTGATGGCGTTATTGTTTTTTTTTTTTTTTTTATGTGTATGAGCAAGGTTATACATTGTTAAGTGATATGATATAATATGCTTTGTTCCTTTTTGAAGTTCATCAAAGGTAAATGGTAAAGTGCTTTACCTCAAGGCATGGTTATTTTTTGGTTATTTTTTTATTTTATTTTTTTTTTTGTACAAACCCAATTCCAAAAAAGTTGGGACACTGTACAAATTGTGAATAAAAACAGAATGCAATGATGTGGAAGTTTCAAATTTAAATATTTTATTCAGAATACAACATAGATGACATATCAAATGTTTAAACTGGGAAAATTTATAATTTTAAGGGAAAAATAAGTTGATTTAAAATTTTATGGCATCAACACATCTCAAAAAAGTTGGGACAAGGCCATGTTTACCACTGTGTGGCATCCCCTCTTCTTTTTATAACAGTCTGCAAACGTCTGGGGACTGAGGAGACAAGTTGCTCAAGTTAGAGGGCTGCATTAACGCAAATGTAGCGGGAGCGGGCGGTTTTACCTTTGCTGCGGGCGGGTGTGGGCGGTCAGAACATTTCGCGGGAGACCCGCGGGGAACGGTGGTGTGTAGTAGAAAGGGAGTCAACACAATAAGTAGAGAAGAAAATTAAAGCTGCTGTTTACATGACAAAAGCAAAGCAAGGCAAGTCAGACATCTGGAAACAATTCTCATTTGTTACCGGAAAAAATGGGAAAGAGCGATTTCCTGTCCTCTCAAAATTCACGTTTTATTTTGAGCATTCCACATCTAGTGCGCAGAGAGGTGTATGGGCGGATCTTGGAAGAAAGATGCACAAGTCTGGGACTGCAGTCAGTCAGCAATATATTTTTCCTTCATAGTAATATGGAGTAAGCAAAGCAATAAGGCCCAGTGATCAAATTCATGTGTTTGTTAAGTAGTCTACGACTAGACTCTAAGTTTTATATAGTTATATATATATATATATATATATATATATATATATATATATATATATATATATACACACACACACACACACAGGTTTTTTTAATTATTTATTTTCTTTTTTGCAATAGCCTGTTAAGCATGCTATTGTGAATGTGAAATGTGAGATTTTTTTTAAAGCATTCTATTTTGTTTTATTTATTTCGTTTTGTATTTATTTTGTTAAAATTATATCTAGCGTATTTTCAAAGTTGTCTGTGTTTTTTTTATTTAATGGTAAAGTTATTTAGTTAATCGTTTGGTGCATGTATGCAGTAGGCCTAGTCTGCGTTTAAAAATTGAGGTGCCGCTAGTTGTGGTTTTGTTTTAACGGTTAGGCCTAATGTTTTATAACACTAATAAAAAATCAGCAATGTTTTTGTCATGTGTGGTGCTTTGGTTTAGCATCGGTTACTTCTTATTATTTAAATGCAATCATGTTTATAATCTGTTATTCTGGGTGTTAACTTAAACAAATATTTAGTCTGAGTACCTATTTGTGTACATTTTTCACAAGCTCTGAAATAAAGTCCCCGGGAGCGGGCAGGAGTGGACACAAACATTACGGGTGCGGGCGGGTGGAACACATAGGTTGCGGGAGCGGGCGGGGCTGGTCATTGGCCTACATTCAGCGGGAGCAGGCGGGTGCAGGTTTAAGAAAACAGTCCCGCACAGGGCTCTAGCTCAAGTTTAGGAATAGGAATGTTGTCCCATTCTTGTCTAATACAGGCTTCTAGTTGCTCAACTGTCGTAGGTCTCCTTTGTCGCATCTTCCTCTTTATGATGCTCCAAATGTTTTCTATGGGTGAAAGATCTGGACTGCAGGCTGACCATTTCAGTACCCAGATCCTTCTTCTACGCAGCCATGATGTTGTAATTGATGCAGTATGTGGTCTGCCATTGTCATGTTGAAAAATGCAAGGACTTCCCTGAAAGAGACGACATCTGGATGGGAACATATGTTGTTCTAGAACTTGGATATACCTTTCAGCATTGATGGTGCCTTTCCAGATGTGTAAGCTGCCCATGCCACACGCACTCATGCAACCCCATACCATCAGAGATGCAGGCTTCTGAACTGAGCGCTGATAACAACTTGGGTTGTCCTTGTCCTCTTTAGTCCGGATGACATGGTGTCCCAGTTTTCCAAAAAGAACTTCAAATTTTTATTTGTCTGTCCACAGAACAGTTTTCCACTTTGCCACAGTCCATTTTAAATGAGCCACAGGACTGGTGGAAAAGTGCCTTTAATGGTTTATTTTGATAGGTGTACTGTTTCTGTAGAGAAAGCACCTCAGACCTCCGCAGCACATTCTTAACATAAGAGAAAGACAGTCTTTTCTGCTTGCTGCAATAAATCGCTGTTTTTCTGCACTAATCAAGTTAATTTTGCCAAGATATTTTCAGAGATGATAGACGAGATGTTATAGAATAATAATTTAATGAAAACCTAATTTTGATTTTTTTTCCCGAATTTCCTAAAAAACATTCCAGCGCGACATCTGACGGGTTTTCCCATATTGCATCACACACACACACACACACACAGATGGTAGACAACCAAAATGGGTACTACCGCCGCGCGTACCGCCGCCGCAGGGCCGCGGCGTTAACTGCAAGTCAGTCGCGTGTTAAATTCATTCGCGAAACTACCGCCAGGTGGCGCAAAGGGACGGATTGCAAACTGAATGAAATTGTAAAATGAGATAAAATGAGAAGGTAAAACAACAATAACATTATGATATAACATTGTATCATCTTTAAAAAACCATTAAAAAATGTACAGTGAGTTAATTTCGAAATGTAGGATAGTCTTAGGCTGCAGTCTACTCATCAAAAATTAAAAGAAAGACCTTTACACAAAGGATCTTATGCTTGCTATTGTTATTAAACAGTCATTAAATATAAGGCCTATATATACGGATAAAAAGCTAAATGTTTTCATTTCGGTTCATAAAGGATTTTTTTTAAACCAATATAGAAATGAGAACGGTCCAGCATTTAGCAATAATTATGATTAATTCTGTTATTATTCTTGATTTTTCAAACTGCTAACACTTTGCATTTTTGAATTATGCCTTTACTGTGTGACCAAAAATTTTGTATTTTCTGTTTCAGCTGTTTGATCGCGCTGGTGCCTCGCGCACATTCATTGGAAACAGTAGCCGTTCACTGTGCCATTCGGCGCCAGCAGCGGTCCACTTTGGCATAATTTTGCTACTTATTATTTTTTTTTGTCGATACTGAAACACGCATGAACTACAAAGCCTATTTTTCCTAATGAATAATAGTTAAGCTTGAACTAGGCAACATCACGAATATGGAAACGTTTAGATTTCTCCCGAATGAGAGCCCAACCTTACCTTATGGTTCGCTTTAAATGATTATTAATTTATTTTTTTTGTTTGTTTATAGCTAAGCCTATATTATTATATACTGCAATTTTATTTATCCATTAGAATTATTTATTTGTAATTATTGTTCTGTTCTGATAAATTTGTTAAATTTAAAGGATTTGCTGTAAAGTGAAGAGAACTAAAAATATCCTGTTGGCACATTATAACATTATTAGGCCAGCCGTTATTATTTCTGAATGTAATAAAATGCAACTTATACATGACCTATATATTTTTTTTCCTCTCACAAACGTAATTTATTTTAGCCTATTTTAATAAATAAATAAATAAAATAACATGCAGCAAACGAAAATAGGCGATTAATCGGTTAAAATTTGTTACTGTGGGGTAATTATAATTATTATATACTTAGGAACAGAGTCTGGGAAAAAATAAGGGACGATCCAAATATTATTCATATTTGTTTTGCTTCACCTATTTATGTAAGCTACAATTATTCTAAAATAAATAAATAAATAAAAGAAACATAATGTAATTAAAAGTGCCATCGGCCTGAGTAAATTTTACCATTATAGAATTGTGACTTTAAAGGTTAGTGATTTAGGAGGTGAAAATACTGTGAAATTACAAATGTTATTGGATTTAAAAGCATAACAACTGAAGGTCTATGAAACGTTAGCCAATAAAGCAATAAAGTTTTTTTTAAACAATGGGACTTAAAGTTTTGAACTAAAATATTATTTCAACCATATAGCCTGTGAATAAACAAAATGCATACTTTTCAATGAAAGAACACTGAGAGTTTGCTTCTGGTGTTTGGATTTGTACTTCAATAATGAGCTCCAAGTTTATGAATAGCCAACACGTTTTTTTTTATTATTATTATTTCTCTCTCTCTCTCTCTATTTAACTCTCTATTTAACAGCATTAACTTACAATGAAATACGTCTTCCTCCAGGTAGACTGAATGTTTTCCTGCCTTGCTAAATGTTGGGATCATGATCAGTAAGTTGTATTTGCTCAAATTGATTTAGTAAAATCAAAACTTGCGGACTTTGAAGCTGGGAACAGTTTGCGAGAGTCCCGCGCGCTGTGAAGCGGGAGCAGCTGATGAAGGACTCCGCTTGGTCTTAAAGTCTTCCGCAAACGCTACGTTCACAAATAACAATGATTTTCGTAAAATAATGATTAATTTTCAATTGATAATTTGTTATTATTATGGACTTGTGAAAACAATAATATGGGCTGCGGGAAAATAATGAATAAAAAGAGTAGGGCTGCTGTGAGTGCAGACATGTTTCAACCCAGTAACATGACAACACAGCGTTCCTCACAGCCCAAAAACAGACCGAATTCAGTTCAGCTGGAGGGGGTTGGGGGGTAGCTCTGTATAGCTTGTGGGGGTTGATATAAATGTGTGAATCTCTTGGTCTTTCATATGGACAGTGTCTTATGAGGGTATCAAACTTGCAGAACAGGTTTAGATAGGACTCGTCATTTTGGGTTTTAGGGCAACTTTGAAGAAAGGTTTTGATCCACTTCAAATGTTAACTAATGTATAGCGCAATATAGTTTATTAGTTATTATAACTTCAGAGGAAGTTGCCTTAACTCAAAAAAATAAATTCGCAAACGACATCCAGACCAGTCCAGACATCAGTATGATCTGTCTATGATGTTTTATAGGCTTTTTTAGATTTGGGAATACACATGCGTTACAGACATGACAAAAAACATTTTGGAGTTTTTGGAGACATTATTATTATTATTATTAATTTTTTTGTAGCCTATTTACAATGCACAAACCAGAAGCAACAATATCTGCAGAGAAAGGTTGGCCATTCTCAAAAAAAAAAAAAAAAAAAAAAAATCTATTTTATTTCAATTAACATGACCAATCCGCGAAAGCCACCTCAGCGTGTTTAATGCCTAGACACTTGAGGTAGTGATCGTGACCATCACCCGTCGCCAGGTAACGACTGCATCCAGAAACGCACTGGTGAAATGGCATCTTTAAAAAGACAAACCATAAACTTAACAAAGAAGCACCACAGTAAGCACTTCAACATAAATAGCACATTTCAGGGAAATGCTCTTTTAGGTGCTGAGACGCACAGGGTAAATGGACGTTTGCAGCATGACAGGGGGTAGTGCAGCCCGAAGTGCACAACCCATTCGACACAGAAACGGCCACCGCTGAACCGCCGTCCACCAACACAAGAAGCTCGTCACACATGAAGCAGTTGTAGTTGAAGCACGATGTTGTCGCTCGGCTCCGAAGCAAAGAGCTGGTATGTGTTGTACCTGCTGCCTATTTATGTTCACGCTGTGATCAGCGGCAGCTGGATGCAATCATCGCATGCCAATGTACATTGGCTCGTTTAGTTACACTCGATGTAGATTGGTCCCTCTAAATGAGATCCCAGTTCGTCGGTCACCGAAATGATGATGGGAGTGACTGACTGAAAGGGAACATATGTGTAAAGTTTGATGTAAATCATAGGATGCACGTGGAAGATGGGGGACATTTCCTGTTTCCAATGTTTTTATTGCAATAAAATTTTTATTTATAAAAAAATATATATATATATTTTGCCATGGCAAAACCATTGAGAGATAACAAAAATCCCTTCACAATTTAGCATTTTCTGTCTTGACATGACCTTACTGAATCTTGGTGCCACTTAAATAAATTTCCTAAGAGAAGTGTTTCAAAATCCACAGCATGCCCATTTGCAAACAATCCAAAATGGCTGAAATATGTTTGTCATGTTGAGGAAAACCAAAATTTGTGAATATCAAACAAAATCAGTGGCAACCACAGTGATAAAATAAATTTGGAAGTGTCTGGGAGGCTATGAACTCCACTGACCAAAAAAAAAATTATATATATATATATAAAATTATTATTATTATTTTTTTTTTTCCGTATTCCAAAGTGATGAAATATGCATTTTTGAACAAGGATGCACTTTGGAGCCAATGAGACAAGTCTCTCCTGAATAGCATTATCCAAACAAAATATGTCCTAAGACAAATTTATCTGTTAACTTTCATAAGGTTTTAGCCATGGTAAGCCCTTCAAACAATCTTCATGAACACCCTGACAATCCAGAACCTTGTCATATAAGTCATCAAAGGCCAATACCGAATTTCGTGCAGATCAGAGAAACTTCATCCCGACCACAGCCTGCATTGGGTGGGGCTATAGAGCCCCTTGCACACACCCAAGCACTACATGTGTGTGTGTGTGTGTATGTGTGTGTGTTCACTCCTACAAAGCACAAACTATGTGTATGGGACACAATTCTTGGCCACACGTCACATCACTTCTTGAAAAGCAGAAAATATGATGGTGTTAATGTCTATTTAATAGTGCAGCATTGATCCACTTGTCCATTCTTTGACACAGATGCTTTGAAATTACCTTTACTCTATTCCACTCCTACTTGACCTGCCTCCTGTACTGCCCTATGAAGTCACTGTCTACGTTCACAAACAATCATCCATATTAATTATGCTTATAAAAATGAAAATGATTTATCAGGTCAAATGCATCTGACATATGCAGTTGAGCTCAATCTTTGGGATGCTTGTCTTTCTTTACACAATCCTTCTTTTCCATCAATTTCATACAAAAGCAGAAGAGTATTTATGCCACATGATTGGAGACCCGAAGTACCCGCTGTTATCCAAGGATGGAGACATAACTATTGGAGCACTTTTTCCAATCAGAAGCATAGAGACAGTACCTTCATTTGTGTTTACAAAAAAACCTCAGCCTCTGTCATGCTCCAGGTTTGTTACATTTCAAAAATAATGAATTTAATACAGCTATAATTTTACACAGACACACACACTGCAGCAAAATAATAATTGTATTTATTATTATTATTATTATTATTATTATTATTATTATGTATTTTTCCTACTTGTTTAATGTTTTTACAGTGTGAATCTGAGAGATTTCAGAAGGGCACAGACCATGATTTTTGCCATTGAGGAGATTAACCGAAGTGAAAGTTTGCTTCCAAATGTTTCTATTGGCTACAGAATCTATGATACCTGTGGTTCAAGACTCTCTTCTATGAGTGCAACTATGGCATTGATGAATAATCATAATGTTGCAGCAGGGGACACATACACATGCAAACAGTATCCGATACATGCTATCATTGGAGAAACAGAGTCTTCTACAACAG
The DNA here is from genome assembly GCF_018340385.1 of Cyprinus carpio. NCBI lineage: Eukaryota > Metazoa > Chordata > Actinopteri > Cypriniformes > Cyprinidae > Cyprinus > Cyprinus carpio. The sequence continues at coordinate 13,242,840 of NC_056589.1, forward strand.
TGATTCTGTCCAGAACTACAGGACCTTTTAAAATTCCAGTTGTAAGGGGCAATAACACTAAATATATTTCCACTATCTCCATGCACATTACTGTATCACTGTTTCCTGTGCTCTCTTTTTCAGATAAGTCACTCAGCCACATGTGAATGCCTCAGTAATAGGAAAGATTACCCCTTTTTCTTCAGGACTATTGCTAGTGACTACCACCAGAGCAGAGCACTTGCATACATAGTCAAGCACTTAGGCTGGTCTTGGGTTGGAACTGTGAATACTGATAATGACTATGGAAACAATGGCATGAGCATATTTCTCAAAACAGCCCAGGAGGAGGGGATTTGTGTGGAGTACTCTGTAAAATTCTACCGAACAGAGCCTGACAAACTCCAAAAAGTGGTAGAGACAATTAAAAAAAGCACAGCAAAAGTGATTGTTGCATTTCTTACCAGTTACGAGATGTACAACCTACTTGAACATCTAAGTATTCAAAACATTACAGGCCATCAGATGATTGGTGTGGAAGCATGGATAACAGCAAAGCGTTTGATCACTCCAAACAGTTTTCATGTACTGGGAGGGTCACTGGGTTTTGCAGTGAGAAACATTGATATTGAAGGTTTTGAAAATTATGTTACAAAAGTATTCTGGGAAACAGCATTTCCATGCTTACACACTGAAGGAAATTCATCTCAATATGCAATAAATTGCAACATATATCGAGATCTGCTTGTGCTAAAAAGCTTCAGTGATGATTTGCCTGAACAAAGATATGCAAGTAACGTCTACAACTCAGTTTATGCTGTTGCTCATTCATTACACAGTCTACTCAATTGCAAGGAAGGTTGTGAAAAAGATCTGTTAATACAACCACAGCAGGTAATATAATTTTAAGAAGAGAATGTTAGAAAGATGGAACATAAGAGCAGGAGAATAAACCTTTTCTGTTTAAATGTGTTAAAATGCCTTTTTTCCCTCAATAGGTAGCTGAGGCTCTAAAACAAGTAAATTTCACTGTAAAGATGGGAGAAAGTGTGTGGTTTGACAGCACTGGTGGCGTAATAGCCCAATATGAAGTCATAAACTGGCAGCAGGACTCTGATGGATCAATCCAGTTTAAACCAGTGGGATACTATGATGCCTCACTGCCCCCTGACCAGCGCTTTTTGCTTAATGCTGAAAACATAATCTGGGTTGGAGGACAGCTGGAGGTAAATAGCACTAACTTGTTTAATCTAAAGAGGTTTTTTTTTTTTTTTTTACTTGTGGGGTAAAATGTATACTTACCAATAAAAAGAAAATGTATACTTACCAATAAAAAGAAAATAAAGCATAATGCAAGTGTAATTTTAACAGGAAAAAAAAATATTTGGCACTCTATCTGTTTAAATTCAGGAAAAAAAAATCACTGTCATGGTTTATTTCCTAAATTATGAAATACTCTTTTATCAATAATACTGGTGGATGTATTTTTGTTCTTAAGAGCCAGTTAAATAGCACTATGTATGCTATTTAAAAATATATACTGTCTTTTTATATGTAGAGGCCGAGGTCTGTATGCAGTGAGAGCTGTCCTCCAGGTACTAGGAAGGCTACACAAAAAGGAAGACCTGTCTGCTGTTATGACTGTATTCCATGTGCAGAAGGAGAAATCAGTAATGAGACAGGTAATCTTCAGTCCATCTCCCAGCTTCTACAGTTTCTGCATGCATTGACTTAGCAAAGGAGTTCACAAATAAAACCAATATATTTTTGTTTATACTATAATGATCACATTTTCCTTTACAGATTCAAATGACTGCAAGCAGTGTCCAGTGGAATACTGGTCTAATGTTGAGAAAAATAAATGTGTGTTAAAGGCTGTGGAGTTTCTCTCATTCACAGAAGTTATGGGTATAGTGCTAGTCTTTTTCTCAGTGATTGGAGCAGGATTAACTATCCTGATGGCCATCATGTTTTACAGTAAGAAGGACACCCCCATAGTAAAAGCCAACAACTCAGAGCTAAGCTTCCTGCTGCTCTTCTCATTGACTCTGTGTTTTCTCTGTTCACTTACTTTCATTGGTCGTCCCACTGAGTGGTCCTGTATGTTGCGTCACACAGCATTTGGGATCACTTTTGTCCTCTGTATCTCTTGTGTTCTGGGGAAAACAATAGTGGTGTTAATGGCCTTTAAGGCTACACTTCCAGGAAATAATATCATGAAATGGTTTGGGCCTGCACAACAACGACTCAGTGTTCTTGCCTTTACACTTATACAGGTTCTTATCTGTGTGCTTTGGCTTACAATATCTCCTCCTTTTCCCTACAAAAATATGAAATATTATCATGAAAAGATAATTCTTGAATGCAGTCTGGGTTCTACTACAGGTTTCTCTGCTGTGCTGGGTTATATTGGCCTACTGGCTGTTTTGTGCTTCATTTTAGCTTTTCTGGCTCGTACTCTGCCTGATAATTTCAATGAAGCTAAATTCATCACATTCAGTATGTTCATATTCTGTGCTGTATGGATCACTTTTATCCCAGCTTATGTCAGTTCTCCTGGAAAATTTACTGTAGCTGTGGAGATATTTGCCATTTTAGCTTCAAGCTTCGGTTTACTATTTTGCATATTTTCACCCAAATGTTATATTATGCTGTTAAAACCTGAACAAAATACAAAACAACATATGATGGGAAAGGTTCCATCCAAGTCCTACTGAGAGAGCAATGTCTATATTAGCATTGGATCATTTTGTTGTTGTCGTTGATTTTTTTCCAATAACAATGTTAGAACATTTACAAATAAATTGCTTAAAAATCAATCAACCATTATACTTTTATACAGTAGGTGGCCAACCAGAGTGTGCTTTCTACTGCCGCAAGCGCTGCCGCCGCCACCGCATCTGCAAAGTGCATTTGCAGCTTTTGACCGCTGAGTGGCACTTTAACCACAGGTTATCAAACAAAGGCATCAAAGCACATTTTCGCAAATAGCAATCAGCTTCGTTTCACCGATTAGTTAGATTTGACGGCTGCAGTCGAGAAAAATGAAAGAAAAACACTGTAGTTAAATTATTTAATATTCACAGATGAAAATTTAGTAGGCCTACTTAAGAAGTTATGTGCGTTTCTTAGAACGAATTCAAGCAGAACAAATATCAAGCCAAATGAGCCTGTGCTTATATTTTCTCTAAGCTGCACAGTATTAGGCTACACCATATTTTAGATTTGAAACATTTAACTTTTAACATTGTTATATTATCCTAAAGAAAAATGGTGGTTTACTTTTCATCGAAGCATTAAAAGTGGGTTGTCTATTTTAGTGAGCTAGACTACATACATGGATCTATATGCAAAATGTCAATATACTCACATATTAGGCCTATATTTGTTAACAGATAAATTTGTCTTAGGACTTAGGATTTGAGTGGCGCAACATTTATTATTTTCTACATATTTTATCTTCATTAAAAATCTTGTTTGGTTTTATTTTGTATAATTGCATGTAAAAAAAAAAAAAAAAAAAAAAACTTTGTAATGCATATGCAAAATGTAACTGCAATCTTATTCGCAGTCTATAGCATTTTATAATTATTTGTACAATAATATTTAACTTAACCTGCTTTGTATCTTTATTATTTAATGCAAAATAGATTTATTAAAAGAAGTTTCTGAGAGACATGCATCCATTTAATCTTGATCAAGAACAACTAATGGTCAACATTTGGAGCGACATCGGCCGTTAGATCATTTCAAAATGTCAAATAGCCTTCAGTTTATAGGTTATAAATGCACCTGTCTCGGTTGTAAACTAGTGAAGATTTATTTTTAATGCGAATCCCATACTGTAACGTAAAAGAAATGTGCTCTATTACTATTCATATTTAAGTGTTAAAATTAATACAAATGCATTACAGGGAGGCGCCCTCGTGATCACTTGAAATTTTTCTTGATAATGAAATAACTTAAAATTGGGGTGCCTCACATACATGAGAAATATATCAACAGAAAGCTTGAAAGGCTTACTTTTGAACCAATTTTGAAATGAACCAATTCAAAACAAAAACAAATACTCCGTGATTATGTAATCTGCTCCGGGTGTGTGTTTACTGCTGTGTGTGTGCACTTTGGATGGGTTAAATGCAGAGCATGAATTCTGAGTATGGGTCACCATACTTGGCTGTATGTCACGTCATTTTCACTTAATGCTGGAATTGCCCAATAATGAAACTAAAAATGATTAGGCCTAATGTCTCAGGACTTTCTTATTACTGCAATATATTTTTACATTTGTATTGCCAAAACGACTGCAGCGTTGCCGCGTACAATTAAAACATTAAGAACAAAGTTTTTCTCTTTGGCAGATGCGCGTTTCTTTTGGCCAGTTTCTTTGTCTCTCTCTCTCTCAGAGGTGCCTCTTGTCTCCTGAGAAAAAAAAAAAATATTATGGTGTATGTAAAACTCTGTATGCCGTTGCAAAAATAGCAAAATCCAAACCAAACGAGGCATTTGTCTTAAAACAGACACTTTGCCTACACCTGTTCTATAAGTTTAAAATGCTGATCAGACACTCTCCATATGAAAGAGCAAGAGATTAACACCTTTATTTCAACCCCCACAAGCTATACAGAACTAACCCCAAACCCCAACCCTCTCGAGCTGGACTTAATTCAGTCACACTACTGGATGCTAAGTGTAAAATGGACACACTCTATCTAAAATAAAAATAAATAAATAAATAAAAAAACAGTGAACTGCAGAATACAAACATCTGTATTAATCATTTTATATATTATTTCTGAAATCACTTCTACCACTGGACCATGGATTAACTTGATAAACCAAATTTCCCTTTTCCATTGCGTGTTTGCTCAAGACAGATGCCCTCTTCATTCATCTCACTTCACAATAATACAAATAACAGTGTCATCAAGCAGATAATTATAACTTTAATTACAGTGATCAAACACAAATCTGATACACCTAATAAATAATAATAAAAAAAACTATATATATATATATTAACTGGACTGCCAGTGAGCAAGCTGCTTTTTGATGCTGCTTTTGATGAATAGCATATAAAACTGACTTACAGGACCGATGGTAATGGCACCGTTTATTTTTCAACCTCACATAAAAATGATTGATGGAACAAAAACACATTTTTGCTGTAATAATAATTAATTCTTTCTTTCTCTCTGCAATATCTGATGTAATCAGCCTGGTTTCAGCCTGTTCAAAGCACGATGATATTAACATAATGTGCACATCCTTAAATGTAATCTATATATTCCAAGTTAATATCCCATTTTTTGTACAATTTCTAGTTTTTCATGTTGCAGGTATAGCCTATAACTTATTTTGTTCAAGTTTTTTTTAATCATTATTTTTTTTTTTATTATTTATTTATTTATTTTTATGGTGTGAGTCAAGAGAAAATTACGACAAGAATAAAGTCTCATGAACATGCAGCCTTATACATATTGATATGTATGCTTGTACAGTGGACCAACGGCCAAGGTCAGGATTAATACAACATAAGGAAATCATAAACCTTTAAATCTAAAATAAAGAGACTTAATACAACATAAGGAAATTGTATAGTTTTAATGGTTTCATAATGAATGTTTAATAACCATAACATGCAATAAGAGCCTTTGTGTAAATTACTTTTTTTTTTGATGCAGTAGGCTGCAGCCTGTACAACTATCTCATGTTTTAAAATTAACTTTCTAAAAATAAATTTTAAATGAATATTCTAATGATTTTTAAGGATGTTATAATGTTATATTATAAAGTTATTTCTGTTTTATTTTGTTATTTGATCTCCGTTAACAAAACAAAATCTAATTGCAGTCAGTTTGCAAACTGTCCCTTTGCACCACCTGATGGTAGTTTCGTGAACGACTTTAACACGCGACTGAGTGCAAGTTAACGCTATGGCCCTGCAGCAGGATACACATGGCAATATTAGGCAGTTTGGTTGGCCATCTACTATAGCTGTGTAAATAATTTCAGTAACAAACATACAAATGTAGGTGACGTTATTACATCTTTAAAAGATTTGTTATCCAAAACAGAGGCTAAACAGAATGTGTACATGAGTACAATCTACAAGGTTTCCTCTATAAATTATTTCTTAGCTAATCACAGAATAAATACAGTTACAGAATAAACGTTAGAGTTTCAGGTTCAGAATTACAAAAAGAACATTGTGGTGAGATGTCTTCTTTAAACTTATTAAGAAAAGCATTACAGGAATAACAACTATGCAATTTTAAAATGAATTCATTTTACTTTATTTGGCAACAAACTTGTTAATGGTTAAACATATTTTATCAATGGAAGGTATAGAAACCAAATGTTTCCATTTCACAAGTGGCTTTTTTTTATTATTATTATTTAATATACTCTGTTTTTTAGACAACACATCAAGGTCAAGGTCATTTTTATTTAGGGGTGACCAGAGAGAGATAATAGTCAACTATGTGTCAAAAAATGTATTTATGAGGATCATAAAAATTCCACCCCCACCCCCTCTCCCTCCTTCCCATCATAACTGGACAGCTGTTTGGACACTAGTTTTGTACACCCCACCACCCGTCTAACTGGCCATCTGTTTATCCACCCCAAAAATCGAAAGGAATTTATGATTGTTTGGGAATGTGTTTTGTTTGTGTGTGTGTGTGTGTGTGTGTGTGTGTGTGTTTGTGCGCATGGGACTGTTGAAACTGTTAAGGGATGTTTTTTATTTAAAAAAAAAATTCACACACATTTCAAGAAAAACATACACAGTATATAAACAATATAATGACTGATTTTTTTGTTTTTGTTTTTCAGAAAAGAGTAAAAAATGCATCAAGACAAGTATTTAAGTGTTGTTAAACAATTTAAAAACAAAGTCAAAGTTTGTTACCAGTTAGAAAATAAAATAAAAATGCTGACCATCTTACCATGATCTAAAACAAAAAGTACCCTTCCAGATACGTTTGTTAAACTATCTTTTCTATCTTACAATTTTTTAAAGTTAGAGTTTGTTATCAGTTAGAAAATAAAATAAAAAAACCTGATCATCTTACCGAGATCTAAAACAAAAAAATATCAGACCATTAAGCAACAGGATAAGATACTTGTCAAAATCTGTGTTGTACTCTACCATTAGATACAATTTAAAACAAGTTAGAGTTTGTCACAAGTTAAAATAAAAAGACCCACAAAAATTACATTGTTTCCATCAGATACATCCTTACTTGGCCCTGTCAAATCTCAAAATGAGCTCAGGAGCGCATCAGTCAGGCCACACCTACAACCAAACCCTAACACTGGAGGAGAGCAAAGATTGAAACAAAATAATGTTTTTAAATTAAAAAGAGTTGTTTTTTGCGGGTATATAAGGAGAGTGCGTGCAGTTGCACATTCAGCTTTTCGATTCGGAGCCGAGCCTTCAGCTTCTGAGAAAAGCGTCGTCAAGACAAGTTTGACGAGTGTTGGCCTCACGGGCATTTTTCTCAGCGTGCTGCAGCTTCCCATTATGCAGTCACACTGCAACTCCTCCTGGGCACTTCATCACTTTGGTGTTTTCTCAATCTAAAAGAGCAATTCCTAAGAGAGCTCCACAAGTGACAGGGCATCTTTTTAAAGATGTCTTTCCACTCGTGCGTTTCTGGATGTGGTCGCTTCCTGGCTCCATCTGATGGTCACTATCGCTGCATCTCGTGCCTGGGCCTCGAGCACGCTGAGGCAGCGTTTCGTGGATGAGTCATGCTCTCCTTGTGGGAACATGACCATCGCGATGTTGCGATCGAGGCTCCTCTTCTTCAAACGGGGAGGAGTCCCCCTCCCCATTCCCCGTTCTAGTTCCTCCTTCAGAAGGAGGGCTACTGCGTACCGCATCAGGGGACAAGCTACCCTAAAGAGATGGGCCCAGCACTTCATCCGGACCACCAGCAGATGACCGGATGTTGATTACTGCATCAGGGGACAAGCTAGGCTCTGGAGATGAAGATTTGGCTGCGTTGCCTCCTTCTGGGAGAGCGGCGTTGCCCGAGTCAGATCCAGAGCTGACTGCTATACTTGCCCGGGCCCCCGAGAGCGTCGGCCTGCCATGGAAGGCCCCTCCATCTCCCGAACGCTCAAGGTTGGACGATTGGTTCTTGGGGGTGCTGCACGCCGATTGTCGGCAGCCACCTCCAGTTTCCATCTTCCCGGAAGTGCATGAGGAGGTCACTAGGTCCTGGAGGGCACCTTTTTCTGTCCGAAACAGATCTAGTGCCTCCTCCGTCCTCACTACCCTCGACGGTGGGGCGGCTAAGGGGTATGTGGAGATCCCCCCAGTTGAGCGCACTATTGCGATGCAGCTTTGCCTGCAAAGCGCTGCTGCCTGGCGGGGTAATCCACGCCTCCCGTCCAGGGCCTGTAAGTTCTCGTCCACACTGACGGCCAAGGCTGACGGAGCTGCTGGACAGGCCACCTCTGCCCTGCACGCCATGGCCCTCCTGCAGGTCTACCAGGCCAAGGCATTAAAGCAGCTGCATGAGGGTAGTTCTGAGGTACCCAAACATTCAGTAAAAGAGCAGTTTCCTGTTTCTCTGGGTCTTAAGAGGGCCAGGATGGTGGTGTACGAGGCACAGCCTCTACACTCCCATCCCCCTCTCCTTTCGCCAGCAGGCAGCAGGGCCCGGTTAGAGTCGCACCACTCACTCAGACCCCACTCCAGGACGCTGTGCCTTCCGGGTCTGGTCCCTGTGCTCCGCCTCGCTGCCCCACCACAGGTACGTCAGTGGTTCCCCTAGTTCCGCTTGTTCGGTCTCTGCGGGCCCGGCTAGCACTCCCCAGACCGTCTCACTGGCTCACGAGAACCATCAGACTTGGCTATGCGATTCAGTTCACCCAGCGTCCTCCCAAGTTCAGGGGCATCCGGTTCACCTCTGTGCCGGACAAAGCATACTTTCATGTCTCGATTCTCCCCCGACACAGGCCATTTCTCCGCTTTGCATTTGAGGGGCAAGCATATCAGTACAAGGTCCTCCCCTTCGGGCTATCCCTGTCACCTCGTGTCTTCACCAAGGTCGTGGAGGCAGCCCTCGTTCCCTTGAGGGTAGCAGGCATTCGCATTCTCAACTACCTCGATGACTGGCTCATACTGGCCCTGTCCCGAGCTCAGTTGTGCGAACACAGGGACGTGGTACTCAGCCACCTCAGCCGGTTGGGGCTTCGGGTCAACTGGGAAAAGAGCAAACTCTCCCCTGTGCAGAGGATCTCTTTTCTCGGTGTTGAGTTGGACTTGGTCGACCTGACAGCGTGTCTTTTGTCAGAGCGCGCTCAATTGTTGCTGAACTGCCTGGAGTCATTTCGGGGTAGGAAGGCGGTTCCACTGAAACAGTTTCAGAGGCTCCTGGGGCATATGGCGTTCGCTGCCGCTGTCACGCCGCTCGGATTGCTTCATATGAGACCGCTTCAGCATTGGCTTCACGATCAAGTCCCGAGATGGGCATGGCAACGCGGCACGCACCGGGTCTTGGTTACCCCGTCCTGCCACCAAACCTTCAGCCCGTGGTTTGGACCATGCTTTTCTACGGGCAGGGGGTCCCCAAGTGCAAGTGTCCAGGCATGTTGTTGTTTCAACAGATGCCTCTGCCATCGGCTGGGGCACCATGTGCAACGGGCATGCAGCTTCAGGCACCTGGACAGGGCCTCATCTGCAGTGGCATATCAATTGCCTAGAGTTGCTGGCAGTATGGCTTGCTCTCCGCCGCTTCAAACCGAGACTTCGCGACAGGCACGTACTGGTCCGGACGGACAATACTGCAACCGTTGCGTACATCAACCACCAGGGTGGTCTACACTCCCGTCGCATGTCACAACTTGCCCGCCATCTCCTCCTTTGGAGTCAGAAGCATCTGAGGTCGCTTTGTGCCGTTCACATTAGGGATGTCAAATTTCGATTATTTCCATGATCGATCGTCGTTTAAATTAACGATCAATTAATCGATTAATCGTTAACCATAATGCTGCAAAATGCTCTATTGCATGCACGCAGTCACCGGCATGACAAGATGTGCCAAAGCCCCACACACACAACGCTTTCTCACTTGAATTAAAGGGGTTTTAGTCTGAATAAAATGCTAGTAGCAGGATTATAAAATGAATAGATGTGATTAAGACCATTTGATAAAATGAAGAGAGCGCGCCATACTTTTGAGGTAATTTTAGTTTGTTGACTGTTTTCTATCCCGCACGGAGACCGCTGAACGCGCCTCTTTAAATGATTTTGTGGTGCTCGTTGTTGTATTTTAAAACACAATTCCAATGTTTTCAACTGACATTATGGTATTTAAAATAAAATTATCCCAAACGGAACTGTGGTGCGCGTGTGACTGCACTGCACATTAAGTGAACTACATCGGCGCTGCTGCAGCAAAACACTGTTGCTCACATTAATTTGATCCTGCTGGATTCTGTCCTAGAAAATGTCAGATTTTTAATTTTTGCATTCCGGTAGGCCTATTTGTTTTTAAAAATCCGGCACATAGTGCATTAGATAGTGACAGTGCATGTGTGCAGACGAGGACGAGCGAGCGTGGCTTTGGCTAGATTTTTTGGAGGTTATTGCTCATGTCTCATTCGGCACAAATCCAAATGTTTCCATATTTGCAATGTATTTGAATATTAAACTATTATTTATAATGTTAACTAGGCTTGTACGCATTCGCATATAGACGGAAAAGATCATCCTCTTCATATGAGCAAAAACGTCCTTGGCATAACAGCAGAGTGAACCGGTATAAGGTCTATTTAAACTGACCAGTGTAACCTTTTAAATGTTTAGTTGACTATTTTATTTTGATAATGAACAGACTGCGATGTAAGTTTGAATCGCTAGAATATATGTGTGCAGCAGGCTCCGGCGCGATCGAAACAGCGGAGACATTAATAAAAAAAATAAATAAATAAAAACTTTTCCGCAAAAGTGTTTACTTTCATTTGTGCGCACACACACTAAAAACAGAAGATTTGTGCTCTTGTAAAATAAAGCAAACAAACAGAATGCGTTGTCCATCCTTTTTTTCCCGTGAACTTATGGAGCGCCGCCGCACTTCTGTTTTAAATCCGTTATCTTAATTATTTAAGTCAGATTTATTTCGCATATTTTAAAAAAAAAGAAGGTATTTTTATGTTGGGCCTATTACTTATATAGGCTATACATTTGCCTTAAAGCATCATATTTTGTCCCAGGGCATGAGAACCTGTGCACTAGTGAGGTCCATGCAGAAACTTTAGTGACATCACTGAATGTTCCGGGAAAACGTATTGTCAGTGTCGGTCACAGCGCCTATTAATCTCTGTTTTGAATCCAGCAATTATTTATTTACAAATTATACGCTCTGATTATGACAAGTGTGGTATAAAAGTTTTGTTTATTAGAGGAATAATAGGAAAATGTTAGATCGTGACCATGCTCTGGATGCGCTCGAGCCCATAGCCTTCATTTACGCAGCTTTGTTCTGGTTTGCCGCGGTTAGTCACGAATTTCCACAAATTCAATAACATATAGGCATTGTTTCTTTTCCTAAATCTTCACAGTCCTCTAATTTCGCAAGTTTATTTTATTATCTTTCACTTTTAATCACTGTTTTCGCATCTCTTACTGTGGTAAACATGGGAAGGGAAATTAAAGATTTCATGAATTAGGAATTCGTTCGAGTTATTAGTTTGTTCCCTTATTTAGTTAAATCATGGGTTATTTAGGGAACAAAAATTAATGAAACATGGACAATTGCCACAAATTTATAAGTCGTAGGAACGAATTAACAAGTAATAGGATAGCCTTCTGTCCTGTGTCCCGCAGCCCTGCAAAGCGCATGATATGCTTTTTATGTTGAAGAACTTTTATGTTGTTTCTATTTTAATGTAGGCTACTTTAAAGTTTAAATCACGTTAAAAGCTTAATTTGTACATTGTGAATGAATGATGATGCTTTTACTGCTACCTTCACCGTCACTCACAGCGCTCGCAGGTGTTTTGCGCATGAGCCGCACGCAGCCCAACATTAAAGCGGTTAACCGACCATCGACAGCCTTAATCGATTGCAACTCTTATCGACAATTAATCGATCGTCGATTAATCGTTGACATCGCTAGTTCACATCCCAGGCGAGCTCAATCGTGCAGCCGACGAGCTCTCACGTCAGCCCGCCCTTCCAGGAGAATGGCGACTCCACCCCGAGACAGTCCAGCTGATCTGGAGACGCTTCTGGGATGCTCAGGTAGACCTGTTTGCCTCTCTGGACACGTCCCACTGCCAGCTGTTCTACTCCCTGTCCGAGGGGACCCTCGGCACGGATGCACTGGCACACAGCTGGCCTTGGGGTCTACGCAAGTATGCGTTTCCCCCAGTGAGCCTTCTCGCACAGATGCTGTGCAAGGTCAGGGAGGACGAGGAGCAGGTCCTCTTAGTAGCGCCATACTGGCCCAGTCAGACTTGGTTCCCAAAACTGATACCCACCGTCACACCCCTTCCTTGGCGTATTCCTCTGAGGAAGGATCTCCTTTCTCAGAGAGGGGGCACCCTCTGGCACCCACGCCCAGACCTGTGGAATCTCCACGTGTGGTCTCTGGACGGGACGCGGAGGTTCTTCGTAGTTTACCTCCAGCGGCAGTAAACACCATCACTTCAGCTAGAGCGCCCTCTACGAGGCACGCCTAGGCGCTGAAGTGGAACCTGTTCGTCGATTGGTGTTCTTCCCGCCGGGAAGACCCCGTAGATGCCCGATCGCGGTTGTGCTTTCCTTTCTGCAAGATGGGTTGGAGCGAAGGCTGTCTTCCTCCACTCTCAAAGTGTATGTTGCCTCTATTGCCGCACATCACGATGCAGTAGATGGCAAGTCCGTTGGGAAACATGACCTGGCCATCAGGTTCCTTAGGGGGGCAAGGAGGCTGAACCCTCCGCGCCCTCACCAGGTACCCTCTTTGGATCTCCCCTCAGACCAGCTCTTTGTTTGCTTCGGAGGACGGCAGAAGGGAAAGGCTGTCTCCAGACAAAGACTTGCCCACTGGATAGTGGAGGCTATAGGCTTAGCATATCAGGCCCATCGCTTACCGTGCCCCCTTGGAGTAAGAACACACTCTACAAGAGCTGTGGTTTCCTCCTGGGCTTTGGCACTTTTCTTCCACATGTGTATTCTTCCACGGTATGGCTTCCCTCACAGTAAGCCCATGTCTTTCCCTGGCAGAGATTTCTCTGCCGTCTCTGCTACGTAGTGATTTCAACCCAGGCGGGCTTAGTCTACCGCAGGGTTTTTTCCATATGTAGCACTGCCCTATGGCCAGTCCATGTGTAATTTCCACATGTAACCTCCTATGCACAGGATGTGGTTCCGTAGCATTCCCCTACTTGGGTACGCTTTCCCAGTGTTATCCAATCCCACTGTACAGAACAGCAGTGGCTGGTTCCTCTGCCTAAGCCCTGTCCTATCTTCTGCCCCAACTGGTGTGGGGGGACTTGCCGGCTTTCGCAGGGCACTGGAGGGGGTCAGCAATAGTGGCGCTTTCCATACGGATCCCCGATTCGTCAGTGACTGACGTAACGTTGAACATGACTGACTGAAAGGGAATGTCTCGGTTACGTATGTAACCCTCGTTCGCTGAAGGAGGAAACGGAGACGTTATGTTCGGTCGCCGCAGTTGGTGTACCACCGCTGTATGGCCGAGGCACACCGTCTCGGCTCCTCAGCGAAAAACTGAATGTGCAACTGCACGTGCTCTCCTTATATACCCGAGCTACAGGGCGGGGTGCACGATGCAAATCTCGCACGCCAACATTCATTGGCTTGTTTTGTTAACACTCAAAGGCAATTCGTCTCTCTAGCGAGATCCCCGATTTGTCAGTCACTGACGTAATGTTCCATTCCCTCCTTCAGGGAACGAGGGTTACATACGTAACCGAGATGTTTTGTTCTAAACAATAGCCTCTAAGCCACAGGACAAATGTTGTTTGTTTTATTTTATTTTATTTAGTTATTCACACTTAATTTAGTAATTTGAATAGTTTGAACGCATACACACGTATGCATATACAAATATCTCACTAGAATGAAAGCAAATGTATACTGAGTAATAAAATCAATATTTGTCTTTAATTTTCCGCCCATAACAGTTGCTGTGTGTTATCTATCAATTAAAACAGACGTAGTCTACGTAATTTGACATCTAAACTTTTACAATATCACACAAAATGCGAATATTTCGTCTCGCACAGTGCAACGAAATGAGAATGGCTATGGGTGTCTGGGTTGAATGATTACTGATGTGACCATATCAGTTTAATGTATTTCAAAAGTTTGTAAAACATCTAAAGCTGCCGCTGTAGTCACAACTCATTTGCGATCTAATGAGTTTTGAGGGATCTGGCATTGTAAATGTTGGTGTTGTGTCAGGTAAAGTTCACTGATCAAAACAGATCGTTTTTCTAAGGTGTTCAGCGATCAAAGGAGCTCCATTGCATCTATTTTATGGCATGCACCTGCGAGTGTGAACTTTACCAAAAGTGCAAACTAAAGTTCAGCGACTGGTCAAAGGATGTGTACCCTATTCAGGATAGATAAAGAAGAACTCGATAACAACAAACTTAAATAAATAGGGAGGGGGGGTCAAGGTGATTGTTTAACAAAAATGTTTATGCTATAGGAAAATGTTGTTTAATTTAGCTTATTTTACTTAGTTTTGTTATTTTCTTTTTCCACTCTTTGATTGTTGTCATGGTTAAAACATATACACAATGTGGTATACGTAATACGAGTAATACAAACAAGAGAATAAATCTCTTTGATTTTCCAACTGTGACGAGTGGGGCGGGGCCGAAAGCCATGGGAACAGAGCGAGGCCGGTGGAGTGATTGGGAAATGAGCTACATGTGCTCCACTCACCGGTCTCTCGTCCTTCACTGTCGTCGCTCCTCTTTTGTATCCTCCCAATCTCCTTCATGGGACTTGAGACGGTGAGTGGAGCAGGTGTCGCTCATTTCCCAATCACTCCACCGGCCTCGCTCCGTTCCCACGGCTCTCGGCCCTGCCCCACTTGTCACACCAACCTAAGACTTATATCAGACCTACTTCAAACACGCATCTGAGAGAATGGTTTACATCATGTGAGATCGATAAACAGATGTCTGAGCTTTGATTTTTTGGTGGTTAAAATCCCCATCGATGATATTTAAATATATTTTAATGTGAATGTTTGTTTAACACGATGTGTTTATTATCTCTAGGTACTTTTAAGAATCTTGAATTTGACAAAGGTTTGGAACAGATCCTTGAAGAGATATGGAAGTCTTTTCTCTTTTTCTATTAACTGCTTACTGTCTAATAATAATAATAACATTCGTTATCATTTTATTTACCCAGTTCACGAAGCGCAATTAGTTGTTTGCAATGACAATGAAGTGAATAATGGTACATATACAGACATTCGTTTTTTTCTTTACATGTTAAAAAATTCAGTGCTCTATGCAGTCTCTGGGCCCACCAATCTTGTACTCCAAGATTAACAAAATTCATTTGTCACCATTGTGACTCTGATTGAGAATTCAGACATAGATACACAAACATTCAGACATGACAGTGTTTATTTATTTAAACAGATACACTGGAGTTGAATGTCCATTAAAAATAAATGCCGTTAAGCAAGTTCTAGTAGAGTAATTTACACACTCATGCTCACACTCGTGAGTTAGACAGAAAGTGGAGCTGAGTTATGTTCAGTCACAAAGAAAGACATTGTAATTAGTTCTTCTTTTGGGCTGTTTCAGTAAACCTGTTTCCCTATCTGTCGGTCACTACGAGTTATGTCAAACGACATATGGGGTCTCACTTGGGAGGCCAATCATCTCTGAGTTTAAGAGAAAACGCCAATGAAAATTGGCTAGTGGATTTTACATACCTGAGCCACTCCCCGTGCCTACGGGTATAAATAGGTGACAGGTGCATCCACTCATTCAGATTTTTGCTTCGGAGCCGAGTAGTCCATGTCATTATTCGCTACAAAGCCATTTCATCTCGTGGAACTGTTCCTGGTCAGTGTGACGGCGCAGTACAGCAGTATCCCGGCAGCGGTGAGTCCCCTGGGCGTTTCGGCTAAAAGAGCAGTTTCTTTCCTAAAAGAGCAAATCACGGACGATTTGCGTCTTTTTCAAGATGCCGTTTCATCCATGTCCTTTTGGATGCGGTCGTTTCCTGTCTTCGGTTGGCGGTCACGAGCAATGTCTGCAGTGTCTGGGCATCCAAAACGCTGAGGCAGCGCTCGTGGATGACTCATGCGTCTATTGTGGGTGTATGAGCATGGCATCGCTGCGATCGCGTCTCTAAATCCTCAAGGGGAGTGCAGCAGACCCCTCTGTCGCCACCCGTCCCGGTTTCTCTGGCTCGAGCAGGGGATCGCCGGCTGGCGCTCTGGGAGATCTGAGGGTGACAGTGAGAGCTTCTCTGCCGGGCCACACCCCACGGACATCTCACTCCTCCCGCAGCACATGTCCCGTGCGGCTGCCGATTGATTCTGCTGGGCCATCTTACGGTGGCCCCAGCGTGTCTTTCGGATCAGATGTCGATTGCAGCATCGGGGGATGGGCTATTGACCTCTGAGGATGAGGATTCAGCTGCCCTGGTGACTACACTGCCCAGCCCTGAGCGCTCATGGCTGGATGATTGGTTTCTCGGTGCGGAGATCAGCTCACAACCACATTCTGCTCCGGTTCCTTTCTTCCCGGAGCTCCATGAAGAGGTGACGAAGTCGTAGACGGCCCCTTTTACAGCCAGAAGCCGTTCGTCTCCCTCTTCCATCCTCACCACCATCGATGGTGGGGCAGCCAGGGGGTATATGGACATTCCCCAGGTGAAGAGAGTGGTTGCGGTGCACCTGTGCCCGCAAAACGCCGCCACTTGGAGGAATCGTCTGTGTCTCCCGTCCAAGTCCTGTAAGCTGTCTGCAGCTCTTGCTGCCAAGGCTTACAGTGCTGCAGGCCAAGCTGCCTCTGCCCTGCATGCCATATCCTGCAGGTACATCAAGCCAAGACGCTAAAAGCAATGCACAAGGGTGGTACCAACCCGAGGTTGATGCAGGAGCTGGGCACGGCGACTGACTTCGCCTTACGGGCGACGAAAGTCACGGCGCGGTCCCTCGGGAAGGCGATGTCCACGTTAGTGGTCCAGGAGCCCCATCTCTGGCTAAACCTGACTGAGATGAGAGACATCGACAAAGCTCGCTTTCTCGATGGTCCCATCTCCCAGACAGGCCTGTTCGGCGACACTGTCGAGGACTTTGCCCAGCAGTTCTTGGTGGTGCAAAAGCAGACTGAGGCCATTCAACACATCTTACCCTGACGTGATCCTCCGGTTGTCACCATTCCGTCACGGGCAGCGCCTCAGCCAAGGAGAGCGGTGCCCCCCGTGTCACATCCGGCTGCCAAATCCTCTAGGAAGACGACAAAGCGGCTCTGACACGGGCAACTCGGAGATGTGGGAGACTGCTCTTCAGGAGCTGGCGGACAGTGCCACTCCTTCCCCCGGAGGAGGGCCGGGTGGAGAATCTTCAGTTTTCTTTTTGTTCCTTTTGGTCCAATGGCCAGCGGTACCCACATTTTCAATAAAAGACCAATTTCCCTTTCCTCCAAGTTGCAAGGCTCGTGGATCGACAATGAGCGACGCACTGCCTCCTCATTCTCACCCACGACGCCCCCTTTCGCCAGTGGTCAAGAGGTTGCGGTTCGGAGACGCAACGCCTCTCCACGCGTCTCTGGCCAGTTTCTCCGGGAACACGGGGAGTTTTGCTGTGATGACTCAGAACGCGATGCCCTTTGGGCCATCCGACACCACTCCCTATATCGCTGCAGGTATGTTAGCTGTCCCTTTAGTGCCACTTGTATGGAGTTTGGGGGCGTGGCTTGTGCTGCCCAACCCATCTCGCTGTCTCATTCGGACAGTTCGACTCGTTTATGTGATTCAGTTCGCCCGGCGACCTCCCAAGTTCAATGGCGTTCTCAAGACTTTGGTGGCAGTCCGGGACGCCTCTGTCTTGCGCAAGGAGATTGCTGTCCTGCTGGCGAAGGATGAAATCGAGCCGGTCCCTCCAGCCGAGATGAGGAGTGGGTTTTACAGCCCTTACTTCATCGTACCCAAGAAAAGCGGTGGCCTTCGACCTATCCTGGATCTGCGAGTCTTGAATCGGGCCCTGCACAAGCTCCCGTTCAAGATGTTGACACAGAAATGTATTATCAAATGCGTCCAAGCCCAGGATTGGTTTGCAGCGATCGACCTGAAAGACAAGTTCTTTCATGTCTCGATCCTCCCTCGCCACAGACCGTTTCTACGGTTTGCGTTCGAGGGTCGGGCATGGCAGTACAAAGTCCTCCCCTTCAGCCCCTGGTCGGACCTTGCCTTTCTACGGGCCGGCGTGCCCTTAGAACAAGTGTCCCGGCATGTTGTTGTCACGACAGATGCCTTCAACACGGGCTGGGGCGTGACGTGCAATGGGCAGGCAGCTTCAGGGTCCTGGACAGGACCTCGACTGGGCTAGACAAGCACATGTTGGTCCGCATGGACAACACTGAGGCTGTTTCGTACAACAACCGACAGGGCAGTCTACGATCACGTCGCATGTCTCAACTCGCCTGCCATCTCCTCCTCTGGAGTCAGACGCGGATCAAGTCACTGTGCGCTATCCACATCCCGGGGGAGCTCAATCGTGCAGCCGACGCGCTCTCACGACAGCTCACTTTCCTTGGGGAATGGTGACTCCATCCCCAGACGGTTTGAAATCCCTTCCAAAAACTTTTTGTGGACGAAACAGCAGCATGGCCTTCTTCAGCAGCGATGTACTCACCCTTTTGGTCCCCTTTAGTGTAGCTTTGTGACACGCCGCAGCTTGTCGACAATTGCAGCGCCGCAGGGTTGTGATGGTGTTCAGGTTGTGGCATTTTCCATAGGACCCCATATGTCGTTCAACATAACTCGTAGTGACCGACAGATAGGGAACGTCTCGGTTACGTACGTAACCCTCGTTCCCTGATGGAGGGAACAGACACGTTATGTCCCCATGCCACAACCTTGAACCATTCGCTGTTGCCGGGACACGTTCTCGGCTCCTCAGCATAAAACCTGAATGAGTGGATGCACCTGTAACCTACTAAGACAAATACCATTGGCGATTCGACATAATATCTAAGATCCACTAGCCAATTTTCTTTGCCGTTTTCTCTTAAACTCAGAGATGATTAGCCTCATAATAAAGACCCCATATAACACACTAAATAATGTCTCCGTTCCCACCAACAAATAACTAAAAAAACGGTAACACTTTATAATAATGTTCTGTTATAAGTCATTTATAAATTATTAGTTAATGATGAACTAATCATTTACAAAACATGACTATACATTCATAAATGAATAATAAGTAATAAGTTAACATTTTAGTAATGTTTTATTAATTCAGTTATAAGTCACTTATAAGTTATTGGTTAATGATGAACAAATCATTTTACAAAACATGACTATATGTTCATAAATGATTAATGAGTGGTATGCTAATGATTTACAAATGTGTTTTAAGTTATCTTAAAAAAAGTTCAAATCATGAAATAAATCAAACTGATCATTAGTAGATGGTTTATAAGTTATTAGTTGATACATTATTTATCACTTATAAATCATTGAAGTATTTCTGTCAAAATTGTTTTGTATAATTATCTCAATAAACAATTGTTAATCATGAACAAATGATTAACCATTAGTAATTGATTAGTATATGATTTATTGGCAAATTTGTTAGCTTGTCTGTGTTCATAAGCACAAACATGCAGGTATGCTAAAGCACTATTTTTAAGAAGAGTAATTCATTTGTTTTGAAGTTAATAAACATTTATAAATGCCTTAGTCAGGTGATTCCAGTGGCTTGTGTTAAATCCTTTCACTCATCAGCACAGACTTGTGTTCTGTGTGGAGTGTGTGGATCTAGTGATGAAGTGAACCTTTCAACTTCTTTTACCTTCCACTGTAGACCTTTCTTACCTGTTACAAATTATTTGTATATGTATACAAGTCATTTATAACACTTTCTGCATCCCCTAATCTAAAGTGTAAACTATTCATCACTTGTAAATGTGTTAGATATCACTTGCAGATCTTCCTGTTACATGATCCATCTCATTCCATCACTTTACCCAAGCTTGAACTTATTTTTTTTTTAATAAATAAATTAACACTCTGCCACCATTTAATCAGCACTTAATTGTGTATTTTTTATTTTGTTTCCCAGGGGACAGCTGCTCACCATAACATGAAAACGCACCATAAACGTAGTCCATTATTTTGTGCATTTTATTCCAAGTCTTCAGAAGTCGTACGATACCACCGTGTGAGAAAAAGATTTGTTTTCCGTAATATAATCATTATACATTAATAACAGTATCTAGCGGCCGTCTCATCCGTTAAAACCAAATTGGCGCTTCAACACAACGACACTGGTTTGCGGCAGTGACGTCAAACCTCGCTCCTTATTGGCTGTCACTTGTGATTTGCGACCACCATAGATTGTTTGCGACATGCCAAATTGTGTTCGTGAGATGCTGCGCGACGCTTTGAAGGATGGAATTGCAGATCAGGAGAATGTTGGCAACGATTAAACATTTTAATTTCATACTGTAACTCACACAAAATTGTTTTGCTGTCAGAACACTGGTAATGTAGCACACGCGTCATTTTATCTGTTCTTTATACTGCTTTTTGTAATGTTTTAAATAAATTATTGTGACTAACATACATTTATCTGGCTGTTACACTTTGTATATTGTCAAAATCGTTATGTTTAAGATTATAGGGTGGAGTATGGAGCTTAAAATTATATTTTGTATACAATAGTATATTAACTAATATACTGTCAATATATCTATATTGCGTTTTTATTTTTGGGAAGTGGCTAAAACGTCGTGTATAAGGAGTGAGTTAGAGGCTCAAAGATATTTATATAATTGTAAAATATATTTGCATAAATAAATATAATTTAAATATCATATAAGGGATTTGTATAGATTTGTATATCCTGTAACTAAAAGGTATACCAGAACCTTTGCATATGGCAAATACATGGTAAATTTACCAACTGCAGTTTGTACATAATTTATAAAGATCTGCAAGTGATATGTAACACATTTACAAGTGATGAATAGTTTACACTTTAGATTAGGGGATGCAGAAAGTGTTATAAATGACTTGTATACATATACAAATAATTTGTAACAGGTAAGAAAGGCCTGCAAGTGATATGTAACACATTTACAAGTGATGAATAGTTTACACTTTAGATTAGGGGATGCAGAAAGTGTTATAAATGACTTGTATACATATACAAATAATTTGTAACAGGTAAGAAAGGTCTACAAGTGATATATAACACATTTACAAGTGATGAATAGTTTACACTTTAGATTAGGGGATGCAGAAAGCGTTGTAAATGATTTATTCATGCGTTTACACATCATCTATAACAGGTGTTGAACACTTTGTAGTGTGTACTAAGTACTGACTGGTGAGGGTATAGACAGCTGTCTTCTCTGACACACCTCACGTGCACCTGATGTGAGCTTCAGTGGAAGGTAAAAGCAGTTGAGAGGTTCACTTCATCACTAGATCCACACACTCCACACAGAACACAAGTCTGTGCTGATGAGTGAAAGGATTTAACACAAGCCACTGGAATCACCTGACTAAGGCATTTATAAATGTTTATCCACTTCAAAACAAATGAATTACTCTTCTTAAAAATAGTGCTTTAGCATACCTGCATGTTTGTGCTTATGAACACAGACAAGCTAACAAATTTGCCAATAAATCATATACTGATCATTTACTAATGGTTTATTCATCATTTGTTCATGATTAACAATTGTTTATTGAGATAATTATACAAAACAATTTTGACAGAAATACTTCAATGATTTATAAGTGATAAATACTGTATCAACTAATAACTTATAAACCATCTACTAATGATCAGTTTGATTTATTTCATGATTAACATTTTTTTTAGATAACTTACAAAACATATTTGTAAATCATTAGCATACCACTCATTAATCATTTATGAACATATAGTCATGTTTTGTAAATTATTCATTCATCATTAACTAATAACTTATAAGTGACTTATAACTGAATTAATAAAACATTACTAAAATGTTAACTTATTACTTATTAATCATTTATGAATGTATAGTCATGTTTTGTAAATGATTCGTTTGTCATTAATTAATAACTTATAAGTTACTTATAACTGAATTAATAAAACACTACTAAAATGTTAACTTATTACTTATTAATCATTTATGAATGTATATGAACAAGAAGCTCAGTCGATTATCGGCACGAAAACAGTACTAGAGCAGGCAGCATTGTTCTTGGAGATAGTCTCGGTCAAAATTCATTTAGAGCAAAACACATTCAGAGCATTGTATGCCTTCAACGGGAGCTGTCAAGAAAAGAGATTTTTTATTTAAAAGAGATTAAGGTACGACTAGGTGAAGATCTCACATCACAGAATTCTTCAAGGATAATACAACTTTTCTGCCAAACGAGGTAGGTTTAAACTTTTTATTGTCTTGTTTGTGTTAAACACACACACACACATGAAGTTAATTCGGTAACTTTACTGGCAAGCTATCTGTGAACGCACACATTACATGCACGCACAGAGAATGCTGCTTCAGACAGTGCGCCAGGAGCAGATCGGGCTCTCTCGCACGTACACAGACAAAATCACACAAAATTATGTCAAAATGACAATTTTTTGCAAGTGACGGTCTTAAGTTAAAAAGTCTTGACTGATTTAAAGAGTTGATGTGCGTCATGTTTTAAAGGGACAATAGTTGTGCTGTACATCCCAAGCACCCCCTGAATTCTTATCATGGGTTTGTATTCTGTTTTTTTATTAACAGTTTGTATTTATGGAATCATATGGGTAGTAAATTTCAATTTGAAATGAAATATGCAAAATGGCAATGTATTCCTGTATTTAAATTTACATTTTCCCATACATATATACAATATTTAGTGCAAAATGAAAATTCAATTATATAATTTACATTTGCCATTTCCTACATTAGTTTTAATATGCAAAATAATTATGCAAAATTAAAATGAAAATGTATTACCCAAATTGATAAGATATGTTTAACATGTCCAAGCAAAAACTGTAGCAAAATTAACAATTTAATTGCTGTTTTTCCTAAATGCATTTAGACTTAGGTGTAGGACACTTGGGACTGCATTTTCATAGTGATACCGTGTAATAATTGTAGCAAAATGCAGTGAGAATTTCAGAATGCATTCTGAGCCAAAGGTGCAGCAAAAGGGTAGCAAATCTATTATTTAAATGTCTTTTATTTTTCTTAAATGCATTGACACTTACATATAAGCTGTTTCAATTGCATTTTCATTTAATACCCTATGATGGATATAAATTCAATGTGGATTTGAAATGCATTTGAAAATGCAACCCGCCACTGACCGTTAGGCTACATCAAGTTGGGGCTTGGCAACAGGATGCGCAATAAGTCAATATTCACCATCAACCAAACGCTTACCACACTGACTTAAACTATATTCATCGTAGGGTATTAAATGAAAATACTAAAAAAATGGATTAGATAAACGTGCAAACCAATTTAAGAAAAATTAAAGACATTTAAATCATAGTTTTGCTACCCTTTCGCTGCACCTTTGGCCCAGAATGCATTCTGAAATTCTTACTGTATTTTGCTACAATTATCATGCGGTATAACGATAAAAATGGAACTGCAAGTGTCCTACCCCTAAGTCTAAATGCATTTAGTAAAAAACAGCATTTAAATGATAATTTTGCTACAGTTTTTGCTTGGACATGTTAAACATATCTAATCAAATTGGCTAACACATTGTAATTTTAATTTTGCAACTTATAAAATGTTAAAATATTTTTTTAATTTGCATATTAAAACCAGTGTAGAAAATGGAAAATATAAAGTATGTAACTGAATTTTCATTAAGCACTAAATGTGGTAAAATGTAAATTAAAATACAGAACTACATTGCCATTTTATGTATTGCATTGCCATTTTGCATATTTCAGATTGAACATTTCAAATAGAATGTTTCTACCCATATGCTTCCATATTCATTTACCATTGGGGATGTTCTCATTTTGACAAAAAAATTAGTCATGAAGTCGTTTATTCAGTTGACTTTGTTATTGAAGTTTTTATGTAGGAAAGATTTCAATCCATGTTTGGAGTGGTTTTCTGAATTTACAGTGTGTTTTTTTATATATATAATTTCTTATTTGTAAAAAGTTATTGGTGATTCCAGATTGCTGTCATTCAATAAGTTATAATTTCCTCCCCCATTGTGGCTGAGCTATACATTCTCTTCGTTTTATTTTAAACATAAAACATCTAGAGGAGATGGCACCTATGCTGGAATTCATACACAAGTAAGGAACATATGTAATGAAACTGTGTATAAAGCATTTTGTTGTGTTGCTGTTTAGTTGAAAATAATCGAAGGGTTAGTTCACCCAAAAATGAAAATTCTGTCATGAATTACTCACCCTCATGTTGTTCCAAACCCGTAAGACCTCTGTTCATCTTCAGAAGACGAATTAAGATATTTTTGTTTTCATTTTATAATTTCATTTTTGGGTGAACTATCTCTTTAAGTATATCATAAAACATTGTTGACAAGATCACATGACGGATGCAATTGGAGACCACTGGAAATGTTAGTCTAGCATTTCATAAACAATGTTTGAACTGGAAAGTATTTGGAATAGCAGTTGATGATTCAATTTCAACCTGTTCTGCGTGTTACTCTGTACTTCAGTTTTATTCATCTAATTTCTTGTCATTTCCAGTCTTCCTGTGGAGAAATCCTGAACGAGGGTCAAAGTTTCAGATGAAGGGAACCAAATGGCTACGCTTCCAAGACTCATGTATGAACAACTTCAACAATCCATGAACAATTTGAGCTTTTTTCAAATCTCAACATGGAACTTGGACTGAACATGAAAAAAAATGTAGTTTCCTCAAACTGGCACATGGCAAGACATACTAAAAGCACTCAAACACTTGGAGCCCTGCTGTTAATTCAGATTGTATAGTTCTCTTAAGCCCTATTTGCACGGGATTAGTATTATCTAGGGACCTTGTGTGATTTTGAAATTACCCTCCCACATCTGAATTTCGTGTGGTGCATTCGCACGGGATAAGCGAAGCCTGTGATTTTACTCTAATCTACTGAATAACCTCACGTAAACCCCTATGACAATCCTTTTATATTGTCCATACTAATTAAAATAATAATAAAAAAAAAAAAAAATAGTTTCAATAACATAGTTTCACACGGGAGACCGATTCACATGGGATTAAGATCACAGACAACCTCCGCAATAATGACTGGAGGTCACCATGTAATACTAATCCCGTGTGAAAAGGTCTTTAGTTTCACATTGAAATGTCAGGCATGAGTGCATGAATCTTGGTTCCCTATCTGTCGGTCACTACAAGTTATGTCGAATGATGAGAGTCTCAATTGGGAGGCCAATCTTCTCTGAGTTTAAGAAAAAACGCCAATGAAAATTGGCTAGTGGATTTTGCATGCTGAGCCACTCCCCGTGTCTACGGGTATATAAGGCGACAGCGTGAATCCACTCATTCAGATTTTTGCTTCGGAGCCGAGTGGTTGTATGAAAAGCTGTTATACTCCACAAAGCCATTCATCTCCTGTGTTTGTCGGGAAGCTGTTCTGGTTGGCGGTACGGAGCGAACAGTGGTGTCCCTTTCAGCGATTCCCCTGGGCGCTTCAACTAAAAGAGCAGATTTTCTAAAAGAGGAAATCACGGACAATTCGCGTCATGCCGTTTCGTCCGTGTCCTTCTGGATGTGGTCATTTCCTGTCATCTGACAATGGCCACGAGTGTTGTCTTCCGTGTCTGGGCACTCAGCATGCTCAAGATGCGTTCGTGGACCGTTCATGCCCTCACTGCGTGCGTGATCATGGCAATGCTGCGATCGCGTCTCTTCTTTCTTAAAGGGAAAGGAGCAGACCCCTCTGTCACTACCCATTCCGGTTTCTCTGCCACGAGCAGAGGACTGCCGGCTAGTGCTCTGGGAGATTTGAGGGGTAAAAATGTGAGAGCTTCTCCGCCGGGCCATGCCCCACAGACCTCTCACCCCTTCCGCAGCACTTGTCCTGTGCGGCTGCTGGGTGATTCTGCTGGGCGGTCATATGGCAGTACCAGCATGTCATTCGGTGTGCCGCCAGAGGATCAGATGTCGATTGCAGCATCGGGGATGGGTTGTTGTTCTCTGTGGATGAAGATTTGGTGGGGCTGCCCTCCTCGGGTGTTGTCGCCAATGCCGAATCAGACCCAGAGTTGACAGCCGTGCTTGCCTAGGCAGCTGTGAGCATCAGGTTGGAGGTGAATACACCTCCCAGCCCTGAGTGCTCGTGGCTAGTCGATTGGTTTTCGATGTAGAGCGCGGCTCACAACTGCGTTTTGCTCTGGTTCCTTTCTTCCTTGATGTGCATGGGGAAGTGACATAGTCGTGGATGTCCCCTTTTACGGCCAGAAGCCACTTGTCTCCTTCCTCCGTCCTCACTACCCTAGATGGTGGGGCAGCTAGTGGGTGCGTCGACGTTACCCACTTCCCCACTGACACTTCGCATATACGTGGACTGCACCCAGAGCTTCAGAAGCTCTGAGCAGCTCCTGGTCTGCTTTGGGGGTCAGCAGAAAGGGAAGGCTGTCTCCAAGCAGATGTTGGCCCACTGGATAGTGGATGCCATCGCCTTGATGTACCATTCCCAAGGCGAGCCGTGCCCCCTGGAGGTGAGGGCTCACTCCACACGGAGTGTTGCCTCCACCTATGCGCTGGCGCACAGCACCTCTCTGGCAGACATCTGTCAAGCTGCGGGCTGGGTGACACCTTACACCTTTGCAAGGTTTTACATCCTTTGTGTAGAGCCGGTTTCTTCCTGTGTGTTGGGTAACAGGTAATTGACTCGAAGAACTGGCTCAGTGTCATGCTTGCTGCACCATTCCCCTACACACGGGGATGCAAGCACCTTTTTTCTCCCTGTAGAGTTCCCCAGTTGGCGTACCCTGGTCAAGCATCCTCCAGCACCCTCGGTGGTCAGACTTGGCATAGCAGTCTGTCGCCGGGCCCAGTACTGGTGTTAGCATGCCCGAAGTCCCGGTCAGCCCCTGTTCTGGGCTAGGTGTCCATATGGCTTGATTCCTTACGGATAATCCCATATGTGTATTCTTACACGGTAAGGTTTCCCTCTTGGTAAACCCATCTTCCCTTGACAGACCTGCTCTGTCAGTCTCTTCTGGCAGCTGTTCCATCCCTAGTTTCCGGCTTTGCTACCGTTCGGACGTTCTAGCTTACTGCTCTGCGCTTTGCTTCTTATTTCTGTACACGGTTGCTTGGGCTGAACACATGGCTACAAAGATCTTGCAATATAAAAGGAGTAAATTTCATCGACTGCACAAACACTAAAACTAAAAACTCTTTGGGACTGGAATTATACTACAAAAAGAAGACTTTGCCTCCCACTGCCAGCAGCTTACATTCCGGAGACGGGAAAACAACTGCCTACATTCAAACAGAAGAGAGAGAAAATAGCTCCTGTTGAATATACTTGTTGCATGAACTGCTGCAAACTTCTACAAAGGATTGTGGTTCTTGAAACAAAGTTACTTGCTGGACTTCCAAAACAGGTGGAACACTCAGCAGACCGTCGTCATGGACCCTCTCAGCATACAGCCGGTGAGTCCCATGAATCTTCTGAATCTCAACAGTTTATACCAAGTGTAGAGGAACAAGCTGAAACTGATCGCCACACTAATCGATGGCACAAACAGGGAGCGAGACCCAAAGGAACACGAGACATCAGATTGTCACGAGTTTCTCATATTGCTGCTGTAGCATCCTCTACCCCAGATTCGACTATGACAAGGCTTGTGAATACTGGTATTCTGCCACCCCCTATACATCTTGAGAACAGATTTGAAGCATTAATGAATGCGGGTGAGGAATCCCCAAATGTGATTAAACATGTATCGGATCAGCCAGCAGCTAACACTGCTACTAACAGGCGCTCAAGGTCGAGCAGACAGCGGCATTCAGCTCAGAGCGCAGCCGAGCCCAGGACTCTGATAGTGGGTGACTCTATTATCAGAAACCTCAGTAGCAGGACTACAACAACATGCTGCCTTCCTCAAGCAACGGTTTCTGATGTGAACAAGGAACTTCAGAACATTCTGATGAAGCACAAGACTGCAAATCGAATCATCATCCATGTGGGGAAGAATGATATTCGGAAAGAGCAGCCAGAACTCCTTAAGAAGGACTTCAGTGAACTCTTTGAAACATTTCGAAGACTCAAAGTTCAGTCGTTCATCAGTAGACCACTTCCAGCAAGGGGAACAAATATGTTTTCACGGTTGCTTGGGCTGAACACATGGCTACAAAGTCTGTTCTGGGGCCATAGACAACTGTTTAAACCGGATGGCCTCCACCCTAACAAACTTGGAGCTAGAGTGCTTAAGGACAATATCTACTTCTGCTTACCACGCTATCTACGCCATCCTTCAGCAGAGTATGTCAATTCATTCAGCACACAAACACCAGGTCCGAGTCATCATGTGGTTGACATATCCCACAAGGACACTGATAACACCATCCAGCCACAACAAGCACTTCTGATGGACACTATCCCGGCTGAGCCCTGCCCACAGAGCTCCTCACAGACAGACTGTGATGTATCAAAACAGATACAACACTCAGCACCCAAGGACGACCTTCTGGAAAACAGCCAGGGAAGCCAGGACAACATATCACAGTCACTGGAAACACCAGACACACAGCCCCTCTCACCGGACACATTATCCCTCTCTCCAGCATCTCCACTTCTGTGCTTCTCACAGAAAATGGAGGAATTGGTGTATGCTGGGACTAAACTCTCCCACTCATTCGCTGCAAGCCCGCAAATATCACCAAAAAAACGTTTGAACACCCAACCACCAAAGCCTGTGGGCCCTGCTCCTGTGAGAGCTCTCCCACCGCTGCCACAACGCCAGGGCCCAAACCCTCCATCTTCTGTAGGTGAACCAAAAACAACTGATAGCAGCTCTCAGTGATATGTGTCGGGTCCCCGCTATAATAGCAGCAACATTCACAAATGTTTACAGAACAAGCGGGAACCCAGCGTGCCTGTAGCTTTCTCTATTTCAGTTTTATCACATGATAGAAAGTCTAAGGTCTTTTCAAGCTCAAGGGCAAACTCATCTAATCTGCGACCTATAATGCATCAAACTAAGATTCATGTAAAGACACAAAGTACTGCCATCAAGTTGGCATTTTTAAACATTCGCTCACTAAAAAATAAATCATTTCTAATCAATGACTTTATAACCACACAACAATCTGGATTTTATGTTTCTAAATGAAACATGGCTAGAAGACAGCTGCAGTGCAACAGTCCTCAATGAAGCAGCCCCCTCCTAACTTTACTTTCATGAGTGTCTGCAGGACTGTTAGGAGAGGTGGAGGTGTAGCTGCTCTATTTAAAGATGTCTATCAATGCAAGCAAATGTCATTTGGTCAGTACTTGTCTTTTGAATATCTAGGGATTGTGCTGAAAGGTGCTCCACGCATTCTGTATATCATTATTTACAGGCCTCCAAAATACTCTCCAGCCTTTGTTGAAGAGGTCACAGAAATGCTATCAATGATTTCCTCAGAGTTTAACCTTTTTTGCTATTGCAGGGGATTTTAATATTCATATAGATAATGCAGAAAACAAAATTACAAAAGAAATGATAACGGGTTCTAAACACTTTTGACCTGATTCAGCATGTGCATGGACCCACACACAAAGGTGGACACACTCTAGATTTAATCATCAGTAGGGGTCTAAAAATTTCATCCATTGTTATTAAGGACGTAGCACTATCTGATCACTTCTGTATTTTCTTTGATATATTGATCTCTGCTACCAATGAATCTAGATCTGTCTCTGTCAGAAGGAGATGCATTAACGAGAACACTAGTGTGCGGTTTATGGAGGCTATATCTCTAACACCAAGCATTTCTGCAGACTCTGTTGATATTCTCCTTGATTCCTTTAACTCAAAAGTTAAGAAATGTTATTGATGATATTGCTCCAATAATAGTCAGTAAGAAAAACAAACAGACAGATATCAGTTTGGAGAAGATCAACAGCAGTTCAGACTATGAAAAGACAATGCAGAAAAGCCGAGCGGATGTGGCGGAAGACGAAACTTGAAATTCACTATAGCATTTATAAAGACAGCCTTCATGCTTTTAATGTGAAACTAGCCACAGCTAGACAGAATTTCTTCTCAAACCTTATAAACAGTAACTTAAACAACACTTGTACTCTCATTAACACCATTAAGAGACTGACAAACCCCCCAAGTCAGATTCCCAGTGAAATGCTCTCAGTTAGCAAATGCAACGAGTTTGCTTCCTTCTTTTCTGAGAAGATCATTAATATCAGGAAGGCAATTAGCACATCCTCAAGTAATGCAGAGGTCAGACAGATCTGGACGCAATATCAAAAAGATACTATGTCTATTTTTGAAGAAATTGATAGCAAAATTTTGGAAGAAATAGTGCAGCACCTAAAATCGTCAACCTGCGATCTTGACACACTTCCCACATCTTTTTTCAAAAGTGTGCTCAACTGTTTAGAAGCAGATCTCTTAGAAGTGGTGAACGCCTCACTTCTTTCTGGGACATTTCCAAACTCCCTGAAAACTGCAGTTGTAAAGCCCCTCCTGAAAAAGAGCAATCTTGATAACACCATTTTGAGCAATTATAGACCAATATCTAATCTTCCTTTTATAGGCAAAATTATAGAAAAGGTAGTTTTTAATCAGCTGAACAAATACTTAAACTCAAATGGATACCTGGACAATTTTCAATCTGGTTTTCGACTGCATTCAGCACAGAGACAGCGCTCATTAAGATAATAAATGATATTCGCTTAAATTCTGACTCTGGCAAAATATCAGTGCTGGTATTGCTAGATCTCAGTGCTGCGTTTGACGCTGTCGATCATAACATACTACTAGAGAGACTGGAAAACTGGGTCGGGCTTTCTGGGATGGTACTCAAAAATGGTTCAGGTCATACTTAGAAGGGAGAGGTTATTATGTGAGTCTAGGAGAGCATAAGTCTAAGTGGACGTCCATGACAAGCGGAGTCCCACAAGGCTCAATTCTAGCACCGCTCTTGTTTAGCCTGTATATGCTCCCACTAAGTCAGATAATGAGAAAGAACCAAATTGCCTATCACAGCTATGCTGATGATACACAGATTTACCTAGCCTTATCGCCAAATGACTACAGCCCCATTGACTCCCTCTGCCAATGTATTGATGAAATTAATAGTTGGATGTGCCAGAACTTTCTTCAGTTAAACAAGGAAAAACTGAAGTTATTGCATTTGGAAACAAAGATGAAGTTTTCAAGGTGAATGCATACCTTGACTCAAGGGGACAAACAACTAAAAATCAAGTCAGGAATCTTGGTGTGATTCTGGAGACAGACCTTAGTTTCAGTAGTCATGTCAAAGCAGTAACTAAATCAGCAAACTATCATCTAAAAAACATTGCAAGTATTAGATGTTTTGTTTCCAGTCAAGACTTAGAGAAACTTGTTCATGCCTTTATCACCAGTAGGATGGACTACTGTAATGGTCTCCTCACCGGCCTTCCCAAAAAGACCATTAGACAGCTGCAGCTCATCCAGAACGCTGCTGCCAGGATTCTGACTAGAACCAGAAAATCTGAGCATATCACACCAGTCCTCAGGTCCTTACACTGGCTTCCAGTTACATTTAGGATTTATTTTAAAGTACTTTAACTCGTTTATAAATCACTCAATGACCTAGGACCAAAATATATTGCAGATATGTTCACTGAATATAAACCTAACAGACCACTCAGATCATTAGGATCGAGTCAGTTAGAAATACCAAGGGTTCACACAAAACAAGGGGAGTCCGCCTTTAGTTACTATGCCGCCCGCAGTTGGAATCAGCTTCCAGAAGAGATCAGATGTGCTAAAACATTAGTCACATTTAAATCTAGACTCAAAACTCATCTGTTTAGCTGTGCATTTGTTGAATGAGCAATGTGAGATGTCCGAATTGATTGCACTGTATTTTACATATTCACTATATTCTATGTAAAATCATTTTCTGTTTTTAACTGTTTTAAATTCATTTTAAATACGTCAATTTTTAAAATCATTTCCAATGTTTTAAAATTGCCTGTTTTATGTTTTTAAAATTGCTTGTTTTATTTTTGTTATTATTTTTCTTCATGATTATTTTACCTTATTTTATTTAAAGCACTTTGAATTACCATTGTGTACGAAATGTGCTATATAAATAAACTTGCCTTGCCTTGCCTTGCCTAGTCTAAGGTAGGACATGCCACAGAGACCCATTCCATATGTAGTACTGCCTCCTGGGTCAGTCCATATCAGTATCTCCACATGACACTTCCCTACGGGTAGGATGTGGTCTCCGCAGTGACCTTTTCCCTAGGCTCGCTTCCCCATCGTTCTGCCAAGCTGAAAGAACAAATAGGAAAGATTTAAAGCAATCTTTCACTGAAGGTTAAAATCCCTTCCAATAACTTTTGTGGACGGAACAGCAGCATGGCCTTCTCCAGCAGCGATGTACTCACCCTTTTGGTCCCCTTCGGTACCAAGGTCAGTGAATTTGTGCTGCGGCTTTAGGAAGGTTACGACCTTAAATGTACAGTGCCCTCCATAAGTATTGGAACAGTAAAGACAAAATTGCTTTCTCGGCTGTGGAGTCAAGACATTTGCAAATATGATTAAAAGATTAATATGCGACAAAACTACAGAATGCCACATTTTATTATTAGGTCTTTCGACACATACATGTTTTACCAAATAAAAAGGACAGCACTTTTAGAGTTCATCCCACTATTTGATGTGAGCATAAGTATTGGAACAGTTGAATTTAAGGCAGATGTAAAAGATTAAAAGCTAATATTTAGTTGCAGATCCCTTGCTTGCAATCAGAGCAGTGAGTCTGCAACCCATAGACATCACCAGACTTTTGGTCTTATGCTTTGAAATGCCTTTCTCTAGCCTTTAATGCAGCCAATTCCAACTGTTGCTTGTTTTGGGGAGTTTCTGTCTTTAGTCTCCTCTTCAGCTGGTGAAATTAATGTTAAATTGGATTTAAATCTGGAGATTGATTTGGGCAATCTAAGACTTCACATTTCTTTGCCCTGATAAAGTCCTTGACTGAACTGGCAGGGTGTTTTGGGTCATTGTCCTGATCCAATATGAATTGCTTTCTTAATGAGTTTGGTGGCATTTTCTTGAATATTGGTAGCCAAAATGATTTTGTACCCTTCCAAATTCATTCTGCTACTGCCATCATATATTAAGTCACCATTAAAATGAAGAAGTCCTGTTCTAGAGACAGCCATGCATGCCCATGCCATGACACCACCTCCACCAAGCTTTACAGATGAGGTTGTATGCTTAGGATCAATTGCAGTTCCCTTTTTTCTCCACACCTTTGCTTTCCAATCACTTAGATGAAGGTTAATCTTTATCTCATCAGTCCATCAACTCAGTTCCAAAACTCTACTGGCTCACATTTGTGAAGAATCATGCCTTTCTATTTTTGGTGCTGATCAGAGGTTTGCATCTTGCTGTGTAGCTTCTGTAATTCTGTGTCAAATTCTCCTGCGGACTGTAGATTGACAGAGCATCACCCCAGCTTTCTGGAGGTTGTTGCTGATTTTACAGACATGTATTTTAGGGTTTATTTTCACAGCTTTTATGATTTGTCTGTCATCAACTACTGTTGTTTTTCTCAGCTGATCAGGTCATCGTTGGTTGCTGATGTCGCTGGTAGTTTCCAAACTCTTGATTTCTCCATGCCCTTTGTTTTTCCTATAGTTCTAATTGACTTCCTCTTTTCTTTTAGCATCCAAATTGCTTGCTTTTCTTTCAGAGTCGGCTTTCTTGTCTTCCTCCTGGTTTGTGTGTGTCATCATCGAATGCAAGACTTAGAATGCAGAAGCAATGGATATAACTGATAAGAAACATTCCCTGCTTTTAATATCTGAAGAATTAATGCAACAGGACACAGCTGAACACTTAGAAAGACCTGTGAGGCAACTGTTCCAATACTTATGCTCTCATCAGATAGGGAGATGAAACTCTAAAAGTGCTGATCTTCTTAGCTGGTAAAACATCTGTGTTGAATCACCCAATAATTAAATGTGACATTCTGTAATTTTGTCTCATATTCATCTTTTAATCATATTTACAGATTTCTTGACTCCACAGCAAACAGAACAATTTTGTCTTTACTGTTCCAATACTTATGGAGGGCACTGTAGCTTTTGTGACACGCCACGGCTTGTTGACAATTGCAGCGCCACAGGGTTGTGTGAGTGTTCAGGTTGTGGCGTTTTCCATGGACCCCATATGTCGTTCAACATAACTCATAGTGACCGACAGATAGGGAATGTCTCTGTTACGTAACCCTTGAAACGGAGACGTTATGTACCCATGCCACAGCCTTGAACTATTCGCTGTTGCCAGGACACGTTCTTGGCTCCTCAACGTAAAACCAGAATGAGTGGATTCACGCTGTCACCTTACATACCCGTAGGCACGGGGAGTGGCTCAGCATGCAAAATCCACTAGCCAATTTTCATTGGCGTTTTCTTTTAAACTCAGAGATGATTGGCCTCCCAAGTGAGACCCCATATGTCGTTCGACATAACATCTCCGTTCCCTCCATCAGGGATCGAGGGTTACGTACGTAACCGAGACTTTCCACATATACAAGATTTTTTTTTTTTTTTTTTTTTTTTTTTGCAGTACCATGTCAATTGTAGATGCAGATAATTTAGCATGAATTAAAGGTTAGTAATTTAATTAAAGGGTTAGTTCACCCAAAATATTATATGAAAAATCTCTGGTGCTTTACACATTGTTAAATTAATTGATGTCATAATAGTTTGTCTTCACCTGTTTAAGGCAAATAAAAGCTACTGCATGCACTTTTAAGAATGTTTACATGAGGTAAAAAATAAACCATGTTCAATTTGTATATGAGCTGGATTTATTTGCTACTAAAGATAGGCCTATGTTTTTTTAGAAAGTTTTGCAATGGATTGTCTGTTTATGGTACAGAAGAAAATGTAAATCTACAGAAATTTCTGTTTTAATGTTGAAGGAAATGTCTGTAAATTTAACAGAAAATGTCGGTAACGCTTCAGATTACAGCCCGCAATGTACCGTGTAATTAAACTAAATTTACAGCATACCTATTTGTAACTATGGAGTACCTCCACAGTACCTACTCGTAGCTATAAGGGGACAATATGTAATGTTTGGGGAATAAGGGAGCAATAACCTAAAAACATTATAAAGTATTTATACTGTAAGTTTTTTATAACTAAAGGGTACCTATTGTAAAATTACATGGTATGTAGAGACCGTGGTTTTCTGCCTTAGCATAAATTACAGCTCAACGTACGTGTAGGTATAAGGAAACAATGTGCAACGTTTGGGGAATAAGGGGGTACTGGCTTGGAAAATTAAAAGTATTTATACTGTTAGTATTTCATAAGTAATGTGTAACTATACTAAGATTACGTGGTATTTCTGACCTACTGTGTTAGGCAACGATATTATGATTTAGAACAAGTTATTGTAACAACACAAAATATATGATGCAGCATATTTTTACACTATGTAGGCTACTGTGTACTTATTGTGTTATTACAACATATATCTTACATGACATTAAATTGTAGTATACTACAGTAGGCTATAATTTAGTAATTATAATGAAGTTAAAAACCACCATAGTCTTTATAAAACTTTACCAGTTTACTAAAGAATATATCCTATAGTATTTACTACAGGTTTTTATTTTATTTTTTATGTGGGATCATGGAGATTACTGAACAACTCAGCTGAAAGTATGGGGTAATTATGCAATGAGCTTCTGATATGATTCGGTTTAAAAATTTCCATATGAAAATTTACCTGATGAAAGAGTATTGCTTATGGTCATCTCAGCAGCATCTGCAGCATTGTACTGTCCAGGTGAAATATACAATGGAAAACTAGATTACCTGTTTCCAGCTCCTCCCGGGATATAACATACAAATATGACATCATAATACACAATGCATGTATAATTACTGTATAATTGATTTTGATAGCTGTAGTGCTATTGGAGCACTTTGGGCTTCCGTATGTAGTTTGAGGCTAGTAGAATAAATAGTACTACAACATTTTTCTTAACTACTGTGCAAACATAAATCCTTTTTATATGTAGTTATTGTGTAAGTATAACATCTGCGAGCTGTAATTTAAAGTGATGCCTTGTTGCCCTTTTGTTATGTGTAGTTATTGTGTAAGTGTAATGTGCTGGCTGTAATTTAAAATGATGCCTTGTTACAGGTTGTTACGACCCAGGCCTCTGTGGCTCTCTCCGACGGCCACCGGAGGGCACCTTCACCTGAGTACTGACATTCTCATGGACTACATTACCCAGTGGCCCCGTACCTCAGACTAATCACCACCAGAATTTCCTCATTCCACGCCCTATATAAGCTGAAGCCAAACACTCACTCATTGCGAAGTCTTGTTTAGCCTGTCTTGCAATTCTGAGCATTTATCCCTGTCTGCCTTTCCGTGTATTGCCTTGAACTGTTCTGATTCTGACAATCCTCTGCCGCCTGCCTTACTGACCCTCTGCTTTGTCTACGACCTGTCTACTGTCTGCCGCCTGCCCTGATTCAAGCCTGGTAACCGACCTTGATATTGACTGTCTCTGAAATCTCTGACGCTGTTGTCTGAACCCTGCCTGTTGTCCCTACGAGTTCATAATAAACATTGCACATGGATCCGAATGTCTCTGACTTCTCGTTACATATGTAGTTACTAATTACTTGTAACACCCTAATTACGCAAATTAAACTAATTAAATGTAACACCCTAATTACGCGAATGTAATTTAAGCCTTGTTACCCTCTTAAAACGTGTAACTATGTAATATCCGGGGGCTGTAATTTAAAGTAATGCCTTGTTACCCTCTTATTACGTGTAGTTACTGTGTACATGTAACATCCGCGGGCTGTAATTTAAAGTAATCCCTTGTTACCCTCTTGTTACGTGTAGTTACTGTATAAATGTAACATCCGCAGGCTGTAACTGAAAGTGATGCCTTGTTACACTCTTGTTAAATGTAGTTACTGGGTATGTATAATAAACAAAAACCTCCTAGATTCTATGAATTTTATTGGAAACATTAATGTTTTCTAAAACAGACATACACTTCTTCATTTAAATTAAACAGTATCAAAGTTGCATTTACTTTTCCTTGTTCTTGCTTCACTTTTTCACTTTCTTTCTCTTCCTTTTCTTTTTTTCCATTGAAGAATCATTTGTAGATGAAGGGCTGGAATCCCATGATTCTTGCGGTTCTGTAGTAAATCTGTAAAAAAAAAAAAAAAATTAGCATTCATACTTTATAAGGAGCTTTTCCTTTAACTGCTCCTACAAGCTCCTTAAGTTTGAGTGGGTTTAGTGAAAATGGTTTCTTCACCATAATTTGAAGGAAACTCAGTTTTTAATTTCAGAAACAGAAATCACTTTTAATCAGAGTCAATTACTGTGATATTGTTAGGTTGTAGATAACCTGCCCCCTTGAAGTTTACTTGTCAGTCTGTTCACTAACAGTTAGCTTTTTCGGGCTCAACATGATGATAGATGAAACTCAGGTTCTGTTACCTGAGGCGTACTATGTGGATAATATGAAAATGGTGATGTTGTCAAACAGTCCACCTGCACAAAAAAATAAAGGACTACCATACATTACTGTAATGATTACAGACTAAAGTCAAAGTAAAAACGTGTGTAGTTCATGACAGGAGACATAAGATCTGAGAATAATCATTTTTCATGTCGTGATAGGTCTCGCTGATAGCATAGTCCTAGCACAGTTATCACATTGTATTGGATGTTGTGAAATTTCATAGTGAGAATTCTTAAATTGCATCCAAAATTGTTTAAGCATAGACTGCATAGAGCATGAAATACTTTTTCCTGCATTTCAGTTTATATGCTGAAATATTATCAGACATGTAAATAGACATCTTTTAAGTAGTGGATTCAGTTTAGGGGTTTATTAGAGGATAAATTGTGAAAAATAACAAATACACTAACATTTATATGCTAACATTTACTAGAAATTATGCCATGGTCTGTCTGAATACTTGATTCTGATTCTTCGCTTCGTGGCCGCATCAACACCTCGGGTGTGTATTATTTTTCTAATAATTCAATGGCCCATTGTCAATTATTCCTTACTTAATGCACAGCTAGCCATTGATTATACCTTACATATAGTTTAGGGCTCTTCAATCCCATTTTTGGAGGGCTGGTGTAAAGTTATGATAATTTTTCCTCATTGATTTTTTTTGCTGCAAAAGAAACATGTTGTTCTGAAAGTAACTAGTAACAATAAAGCAAGAAACCAACCTGAAGGACATGACACTGCAGGAGCAGTATGAATGCATGACATGGCAGCAGACTTAATCTTTTCAATTCCCTTATTTGAGTAGTCACATTCATCCTTAAGTAAGGATATCTCTGCTTTTAGAGTAGAAATCTTAGCTGATAGAAAGGAAAATAACATGAAAGAGTCACAGTCATGGACCCATTGGCAGCTTAATCCATGCCATTCGAAAAGTGTATACATTTAAATGAAACCGTATTTCTAATGTGATGAGATTTGTGCTAAATGAGAGTTGAGAGTTGGGCTAAAAATAACTGACAAACAATTTTGGGAAAACAACAACGAGGGAGAAGAAGTGAGTGTCCTAGTGGTTGCGAGCATACCGGGAGCCAATGGCAAGGCTGTGATCCCCTTACTTAGCCCTTTAGAAATTGAAGCGCTATAAGCAGGTAATATGTTAACTTCATAGATCGTATTTTCTGCTGTTAAATCACTGATTTGTTTCACACTACGATAAACATTTACTGCAACAAACATTTTACTTTTTTTGAAATGATGTACCTAATTGTTGTTGTGGTGTGTTGTGTGCTTCATTACAGCAGAGACACCTCGTGAATTCTGTCAGTCCAACGACGATCGGTAAGTAAAGCATTTGTTAGCCTTGTTAACGATTCTTTGCATAAACAACTGTTGTGTGATTTTAACAGAGGTAAATTAAGCAACAAATGAAAATACTCTTTTCAGTGTTTTCGTTACATTCCATTTATATTGTACCTCACTAATATTAATGATTAAGTAATGCAGACAAACTAGCTAATGTTTCTATTGTTCATATTGCTAACTTGAACATTTATTTTTACTCTTTAAAGTCTCAACATTATCTTATACAATTGGTGAATCCACCAAATTAGCCAAAATGTTATTAATGTAAATATAGTATCCATGTTTTTTGTCCTATTAATAATTACCATTTGTGTTTTATTTGTAATGTTAGGCTACTAGAAACATCGTTATTGTCATCGTCACCACACACTAACTGCTCTAGATTTCATTTTCAAGCAGCCCGAGGTTTTTAACAATGAATTTATCGTCTCGACATGCAAACATTGTTAAGGATATTAAAAATCTGTTTGCATTTCAACATCTTCAATGTCTTAGCATCATGTTGACCAAGTTTGGTAACAATCGCATGAATCCCCTAAGAGGAGTATTTAAAAGTTTATGACACGCACTTTTCAGGAAATAAACCTGGCTACCAACTAATAGTGGTGGACAGCAAAGTGATTGTTGTGCTGGAAGATTTGTCAGCCATATGGCATTTAAGAATTCACTGTACCAACTTTCTGTCTATCAGTAGTAGAGCTGCACACTTGATTTTTAAAAGATCGAGATTGTGATTCAAACACCTATACAAACTAATTTCTAAATGACAATGATTTGCCCGTGTCTATTAAACATTTGAAAAAGCCATACCGGAACATTCAAATCTGTGTTCGCACTGCCGTTGACACAGAGAGAAGAGTTACCATGTTTGGGTAGGAAACATCTTCACAGTCTTTTCTACCACACAGTATTATTTTTGTCTTAAAGTCATTCATGTTATCATAAAAATACTGGGATGAAAGTATAAAGATCGGATATAAACATTGATGTTTTTGGAAGTGATCAAAATAGCGCAAATCCCTTTTTGGAAGTTAACTGGCGCTTGAAATAACGTTTGTATCGATTGCATTGTTTCGCCAAAAGTGACTTTAAATTTTTTTGATTATTGAATCATTCAAAAGGTTCGATCAAAAATGCTGATTCATCCAGTAATGAAACAATGAAGTAGTTCTGTAAATCACTCAATCGTTCATTTAAACCAATTCTTCATATATATTTTGTGACGAGTTGGCTGCCCCCTAATTATCATCGCCACCCCGTCCCTTAATCGCCGCCCTTCACCATGCTCCCAACAGGAGTGGATGTGTGAGAGAGGAGGGGTGCAGGAAGAGCCAGGACTGGTGGCATGTGATGGGGCACACCTGATGTAATTGGAGCCTCATCACCGCCACTGTTTAACCCTCTGGGCTCTAAGGGGTTTTGGGGGCCTGGAGAAGTTTTGACATCCCCTGACTTTTGTGCTTTTTTCAGTTGCTTATGAACATATACATGGCTTAAGTCTAATAACACTGTAATCAGTACAAACTGGGCTACAATAATATGTAAATAGAGAAAATAACGTTTACATGTGGTTAATGAAATACTACAATTTTGAAGTCACTGAAATAAGTTCATAAAACACCTAGAGAACATTTGTTCACAAGACTTTCAAACCTGGAGCTTGTAGCCTAGAATTTTTGCTTCAAAATTATGTGAAAATCACCTTTGACAAAAACATTTTTTGTTTTAAGAAGGGCATATGAGAGTAGGTGTGATTGACCATGAATATTAGTGTGATTCACACCTGAGAAGACAAAGGCCCGCATAATAAGCTGCATAATGAGTCTTTCAGCCAGGTGTTTGACCAAGAGGGAAGAGTTACAATAAAGAATGTGAGGATAAAATAAATTTATATATTTTTAGGTTTGTAGTTTATTTAGAATATATTTAATTATCCCACAAAATAACTTGAGATTCACTTGAGAGTGCATTTAAACAGTTTATTAGGAACAATCAAAGCTGACTTTCAAAGCCGAATTTTTAGCATCATTACTCCAGTCACAAGATCCTTCAGAGATCATTCTAATATTCTGATTTGCTACTCAAAAAAACATTTGTTATTATTATTATTATAAATATTTTTTTTGATTAATTGAAAGAACAGCATCATTTGTAACAAGATTATTGTATTTATCATCACTTGTGTGCTAAATAAAAGTTTAAATATCTTTATATACTTTCTGTAAATTTAGGAAATTGTTCCTCGTCATCTGCGCCTGTTTTGTTTGGTGTGCCCCAGGGATCTATTTTGGGACCTTTATTGTTTTCCCTTTATATGCTGCCCTTGGCCCTCATTTTTCAGAAGTACAACATTTCATATCACTGTTATGCAGATGATTCTCAGCTTTACCTTCCAGTAAGGCTTGACACCACTGCTTCATTTG
Source organism: Cyprinus carpio (assembly GCF_018340385.1). Classification (NCBI taxonomy): domain Eukaryota; kingdom Metazoa; phylum Chordata; class Actinopteri; order Cypriniformes; family Cyprinidae; genus Cyprinus; species Cyprinus carpio. The sequence continues at coordinate 13,284,551 of NC_056589.1, forward strand.
ATGTGTTATTGGAATGTCTAGATGATATCAAGAGGTGGATGACGAATAATTTTTTTGCAGCTAAATGAGGATGAAACAGAGGTTTTAATTCTCGGTTGTCCAGCAGATTCCTCTCCTGCTCTGAAAGCACAGTTAGGTCCTCTCTCAAAAAATGTATGCAAACAAATCAAAAACCTTGGCGTGATCTTTGACTCTTCACTATTCTGTGATAAACAAATTAGTGCGGTTATTAGAGGAAGCTTTTTCCATTTAAGATCTATTGCAAAGTTGAAGAATATTCTTTCAGGTAAAGACTTAGAAGTTGCAATTCATGCTTTTGTAACATCACGATTAGATTATTGCAACTCTCTTTATTGTGGTCTTCCTCAATCTTCATCTCGATTACAAATTGTTCAAAATGCAGCTGCAAGACTTTTGACTTGGTCTAGAAAGAGGGATCATATTTCTCCTGTTTTGGCATCCCTTCACTGGCTTCCCATTAAGTTTCGAGTTGATTTTAAGATCCTTATGTTTGTTTATAAGGCATTGTCTGGCTGTGCACCAATGTATATTTGCGATCTTATTGTGCCATACTGTCCTGCTAGGTCACTTAGATCTTCAAATCACTTGCTTTTAAATGTTTCACGAAGTTGCTACAAATTAAAGGGTGATCGGGCCTTTTCTGTGGCTGGGCCCAAGCTTTGGAATGCTCTCCTTTATCATGTGAGGTCTGCTCCTTCATTGGACATTTTTAAATCTACTCTGAAAACACATTTTTATTCTTTAGCTTTTGGAAATTTGTAATTGTTGTTTTTTTTATAGTGTAGTCCTGCTATGAACTATGTACAGCACTTTGGATCAATTTTTATTGTGTTAAATGTGCTTTATAAATAAAGGTTGCTGTTGTTGTTGTTGTTGTTGTTGACTCCCAGCTTTTGAATGTTATAGTGTATATTGTTACACTTGGAGTAAGACTGGAGTAATGATGCTGAATTTAGCTTTGATCACAGGAATAAAATCAATTTTAAAATATATTCAAATAGGAAGCAGTTATTTAAAATAGTAAAAATATTTCACAATATTACTGCTTTAGCAAATGCAACTATCTGTATTTTGGATCAAATAAATGCAGGCTTGGTAAGCAGAAGAGAATTCTCTACAAAAACATTAAAAATCTTACTGTTCAAAAGTTTTGACTGGTATTGTGTCATGTTGAAATATATAAATGAACATCACATACCTGGCACATAATTCATATTACTTTTATATCATATTGCTGTCTATGTTATACGTTAGAACATAAAAAAAAAAATCCTGGCATTGTGAAACATTGAGGTGATGTAAATGAAACTTCACAATGTTTCACTTGATTATACATTTAGTCAGGAATTATATTTTGGACAAAGTCTAACCAGTAAAATGTGTACATGTTATATGAAAACTAATACAAGTGGATTAATAACAAAAAGACTTACTCATGTTTATGATCTCTGCTGGTTTAAGCTGCTTCATTCTTTTTTCTTAGGTAATCCAAATCTTATTCCTCTCAGCACGTCTTCTTGAGGTGAATTATGTACCGGTATTATTCCTCTCAGTGTGAAGCAGACAGTAAAATAAAAAAAAACTTGAAGAACAGTCTTGCTGCTTTGTTTGCTGTCATGTGGGCATTTACCCGCTGTGAGCTTCACGTAGACGATTGTAATATCAATAGCACGCTCGGCGCGTGGGCCTGGTTGCATTAGATATAATGAAGGGAGACGTGAAAGACTGGACATCGCGTTGTTTTAATTTGGATTACCACAGAATATTTTTTTCGTTTTGCTTCGTTTAAAAGTAGACATGTCAACCTTTCTATAGATATCTCTCTTATGTCTCTTTGTTGAGTATTTGCTGAGTTACAGTTTATTTTAATGACGCGTTTCTAAATGAAGATCACGCAGAACCAAGGCGTTATCAGGAGAAGATGCCACAAAATGCATATCCGCATTGATCGACTCCAGAAGGTTAAATGCCGAGCGCGCCTCACCTCGGGAGTCTCTTCCCCGTGCACGCATGCTGGTGTCCACAGGGGTCCAGGAAGGGTGCGTAGAGGGACTCCCGCGTGGCCAGAGATGTGAGCTGCCGGACCCGCGTTTTGGTTATTTTCTGTTAATAAAAAGCCTCTCCGAGGCCTGGCGCCACCCCCACTGTGTCTGTCGTTTGCTCCTCCCGTCACAGTGGTGGAGAATGCGGGCAAGGCGGAGCCTAGACAGCACAGTTGGGCAACACCTAGTGACGTCATTCCCTCTTGCTTGCAAAGGTTAGCAAAAACCCGGACTGGGACGGAGGAACGACGGAAACGGCCTCCCAGCCACAAAAGGGGTAAGTGATGTGTTTTCTATTGTCATTTACCCTGAGGTTGGTTGAGGCTGTCGACTAAGACCCAGTCCCTGTCCTGGTGAGGTGAGAGAGGGAGAACTGCCCGGAGAGCAATCCCCGCCCCGCCCACTCCGACAGTTTTGAGTTTGGAGCCTGGTTGAGGAAGTTAGGACTCCCGTGGGGGCGACGACCTGATGATGGGGATTTCAAGCGCCGCGGCCAGCGAGATGGATGTAGCCGCCACCCCTCATGCCCCGGACCTGCCCTTCACATACCCTGCAGCACGACGAGGACATCAGATCCCCTGTTTATTTTGGACAATTTCCCCTTTGGACACTTATTCCCTCTTTTGGTTATTTTCTGGTAATAAAAAGCCTCTCCGAGGCCTGAGCCCACCCCCACTGTTTCTGTTGTTTGCTCCTCCCACCACTATATATATATATATATATATATATATATATATATATATATATATATATATATATATATATATATATATGTATAGAACAGTCACAATTAAATCACAAAATCACAATATCTATCATGGACAAATGCACTGTGTAGCTAGGAGAGAGATGGACACCATTCAAATCTTTAAACATTTTTGAAGCTTATTTTATGTAATTTTTTTGGTGTTTCCTTTTCTTCTGACTTTGTTGGCTCAATAAGGCATCGCTTTCCAGAAGAGTGATTTGAAGCAAATGTACACTAACAAATACTACACCATTGTGTATGAACTGACCTCTATAATGTTATACTGTTAAGACACAACAACTTTAAGTGCTAAAGAGCTGATATCAACTGTAACAATTTGCAAAAAACTATTTTCACTTTATTGTTGTATTCTAGTGTCAACCCCGGAGCAGGTTACCCACAGATACCAGCTCATTCTGAAAACATTCAAAAAAGTCAGGAGTGTCACTGAATGTTTAAAGAGACACAGGGTTGACAAAACAACCTTGGCCCTAACTAGCATCATTGCTGACGTATGTATAAGCAAATATGTAATCATAATTGTACTAATACACAGCTTACTGTCTGCTCATGAGTGATCACTCCCCAATATTGCTCTACAAACTGGCTGTTAGATGGACTTAATTTAAAAGTAATGCAGTCCAATCCAACAGTCCTGCAATTAAAGAAATATGTACTGATGTTCAGTTTTAGTTTACTAATTTAGAGCTATGATTTAGCTGTGTAATAATATTTTGAGTATGTGCAGAGTTAGTGTTTTTGTTGAATTATAGTGTGTTATAATGATAGGTGTTCCTACTATTATTGTCCATTCTATTTATATCATTTAGGGTAGGCTAAATAACAGAAACACCACGCTGTATTGCACTACAGTTCAGCAGCAGCACAAACAACAGTCTCCTTAATGATTATAAAGTTATATTAACACTTCCCCATAACAAGAACATTACAACCTTCAAGGAGTATTTCATTGCAGGACTGTTATGTTATAGTGACTTGGAGTTAGTACCTAATGTACCTAATAAATACTACCCTTACGAAAATTAACTATAGGTGCATCCAAAATCACACACTTATGAACTATTCTATTTTCTAGAATAAATAGTGTGAGCAGGGTGTTCACACTGAAAATTCCAAAAAAATGGAGTGCACTTTAAGTACCTGTATGATGCACTCATTCAACCGAAAATTTTAAGTGTAAATTGTAACTTTTTCTTAGCGTCCGTTTCCATAGTGACTCGTCCATTCTTCGCTCTGTTGAGAATGTCTTGAGTCTTAACCAGGAGCATACTCCCGGACACGTTTTTGGAGCCACATACCTCGAGTAAGCAAGGTTTAGGGTTAATTAACCGAGAGTTCAGGGTTTATTTCACGGTAAGTTAAAGCTGCTTTCTGGAATACACCCCTGCAGAGTTTAGCTTCAACTCTAATTAAACACACCTGATCTAACTAATGAAGTCCTTCAGGCTTATTTAAAAACTACATGGTTTGTGTTTGAGCATGGTTGGAACTAAACTCTTCAGGGCTGCAGCCCTCCAGGAATTTGACACCCCTGAACCATAGTAACCAGGTTTTTTTTTTTTTCCAGTGCTGTCTCTGTGTGTATACTCCTCCGTGTTTGTACTGTGACTCAGACAAACTCTGATTCGTCCTTCGCCTTGTCAATCTTTAGTGTCTCATAACAAGACAACGTCTCATTGTGTCACATGCTTCCTTCACTCTTCCGTCATTGATATCTGACCACAACAACACAGAGAAACCTCTGTACCCACGAAGTATCCAATTAATAAACACACGATTACGATAGTATGGTTTGTATGTGATTTTCTTGAGATTTGGGGCATTTATATAACAATAATTATTTTGCACATATGTAATGCTAATTTGTGCAGCGATATTAAAGTCTATAAATAACATATTTTTACAACAGTAAACGCCCAAATTACACATGAGATCACAAAAAGAAGTTATTACAAACACTCGATGTAGGTTTAAAGTGAGTTTTGAGTAAAAGTGTACTAATAATCTCATAAATTGTCTTATGTAGCTTGATGCTATTGTTAGCGCTAATGTTAGCAGCTACATAACAGGTGCGGTTCTTCTTCATAATGCATTTTGTCATAATAATTCACATAAGATCGGAAGAAAATGTTTTTTTTTTTTGTATTTTATAGTAAGACTTTTGATAATAGTTGGGTAAATGTATACTGGGATTGAAGTGATGTGGCTTGGTAAACCTTTAAATACCATAACAAAGGCTAATAATGGCTGAATAAAAACAAAAGAATAATGATAAAAGAATAATGCGGATAACGTCTCATACCTGGCCGATGTGTGAGGCTCGTTTCCTAAGAACAATAGAATCATGAATGAGGCAGTATGCGAAGCCGAACATATGGAGACAGCACACAGGAGAGCTTACAGGACAGTTTACAGGAGATCACAGGGGCCATAAATCAATTTTATTAGCCTTCTCTAAAAACACACATGACATGGCCTAAGAAAATATTTCATAAAATTCAGTTTTACAGATTATATTATGAATTTTCAAATGAAGCATTAGTAGACTTGTGGCTTTAGGTTCATTATGTTTTTAAAATCATATCCTACATCAAAAAAAATTTTTAATACATTTAAAAAATATGTTTTTAATATTTTTGTTTTTATGTTTGAGCTTATATATCTTTATTATCATAACAGTCTGAGTAATTCTAAATCTTGAACAGTAAACTTTGAAGTGTCAGATTTGTGAACATATGTTATGTATTTCGTCAGAAAGACTCATGAGCAGAAACCTTTTTATTTTGGGTATGTCATTTCTGTCTCCATGCCGAAAATGGGGGTATACTAGTAAAGGGTTAATGTTCTACTTACATAGTAAAGACACATAACAAGAGTGTAACAAGGGATCACTAAATTACAGCCCGTGGATGTTACACGTACACAGTAAATACACGTAAGAAGAGGGTAACGAGATCACTTTAAATTACAGCCCACGGATGTTACACATACACAGTAACTACACATAACAAGAGGGTAACAAGGGATCACTTTAAATTACAGCCCGCATACACAGTAACTACAGGTAACAAGAGGGTAACAAGGGATCACTTTAGATTACAGCCTGCGGATGTTACACGTACACATTAACTACACGTTACAAGAGGGTAACAAGGGATCACTAGATTACAGCCCACGGATGTTACACCTACACAGTAACTAAACGTAACAAGAGGGTAACAAAGCATCACTTTAAATTACAGCCCGTGGATGTTACAGGTACACAGTAACTACACGTAACAAGAGGGTAACAAGGGATCACTTTAAATTACAGCCCTCCTATGTTAGAGGTACACAGTAACTACACGTATTAAGAGGGTAACAAGGGATCACTTTAAATTACAGACCGTGGGTGTTACACTTACACAGTAACTACACGTAACAAGAGGGTAACAACGCATCACTTTAAATTACAGCCCGCGGATGTTACACCTACACCATAACTACATGTAACAAGAGGGTAACAAGGGATCACTTTAAATTACAGCCAACACATGTTACACTTAGACAATAACTACACGTAACAAGACAGCAACAAGGCATCACTTTAAATTACAGCGAGCAGATGTTATACTTACACAATAACTACATATAACAAGGATGTATGTTTGCACAGTAGTTAAGAAAAATGTTGTATTACAGTCTATTCTACTAGCCTCAAACCACATATGGAAGCCCAAAGTGCACCTACAGCACTACAGCTATCAAAAAACATCAATTATACAGTAATTATATATGCGTTGTGTATTATGAAGTTATAGGAAGTCATGGCCTAATGGTTAGAGAGTCGGACTCGCAATCCAAAGGTTGCGATGCGAGTTCGAGTCTCGGGCTGGCTGGAATCGAAGGTGGGGGAGTGAATGTACAGCGCTCTCTCCACCCTCAATACCACTACTGAGGTGCACTTGAGCAAGGCACCGAACCCCCAACTGCTCCCCGGGCGCCACAGCATAAATGGCTGCCCACTGCTCTGGGTGTGTGTTCACGGTGTGTGTGTGCACTTTGGATGGGTTAAATGCAGAGCACGAATTCCGAGTATGGGTAACCATACTTGGCTGTATGTCACATTATATTTGTATGTTATATCCTGGGAGGAACTGGAAACAGGTAATCTAGTTTTTTTTCACTGTGTACTGCACCTGGACAGCTGCAGACGTGACTCGCTGCTGAGATGACCATAAGCAATACTCTTTCATCAGGTAAATTTTCACTTGGAATTTTTTAAACCAAATCATATCAGAAGCTCATTGCCTAGTTACCCCATACTTTAAGCTGTGTTGTTCAGTAATCTCCATAATCCCTCATAAAAAAAATAATAAAATAAAATTTAAAAAAACTAGTAAATACTATAGCTTATTTTCTTTAGTAAAGTGGTAAAATTTTATAAAGACTGGTAGTTTTTAACTTCACTATAATTACTAAATTATAGCCTGCTATAGTATACTACAGTTTACTATTTGTATCAATATCATGTAAGATATATGCAGAGGCAGACAGAGTACACAGCTTCATTACTTGAGTAAAAGTACAGATACCCCTTTCTAAATTTTACTCAAGTACAAGTAAAAGTACTACAGTCAGATGTCTACTTAAGTAAAAGTACTGAAGTACTTGTTTTTAAAAGAACTTGAGTATCAAGAGTACAAGAGTACATTTTCTAAATATTGCATTACTACTGCCACAGTGCTTACATTTATGTACAGAAACGTCCTACATGGAGTTATGAAAAAATTTAATGTTAATACCTAGGAGAATGTAAAAGAAATTGAAAGTAAAATCAAGTCATTTTCATCTTTTTAGCATGTTGCTTTATTTAAAATTTTTCACTTGCGCACAATGGCAACGCTCTGACAAACCTCTGCTAGAGTTTTAATGGAATTTTTGCACACACATTTACATTTACATTTAAATTTAGTCATTTAGAAGACGCTTTTATCCAAAGCGACTTACAAATGAGGACAATGGAAGCAATCAAAAACAACAAAAGAGCAATGATATATAAAGTGCTATAACAAGTCTCAGTTAGCCTAAACGCAGTATACGTAGCAAGCTATTTTAAATAAGATAATAAATAAAAAGAAAACAGATAGAAAAAGAATAGAGCAAGCTAGTGTTAGAGGTCTTTTTTTATAATTGTATAATAAATTAAAAGAAAATAGATAGAATACAAAAAGATTAAAAAGGTAGTTAGATTTTATTTATTTATTTTTTAAAAATAGAATTAGAATAGTGAGTGAAAAAGTTAGAGGGTCAAATAAAGATGGAAGAGATGTGTTTTCAGCTGATTCTTGAAGATGGCTAAGGACTCAGCTGCTGGGATTGAGTTGGGCAGGTCATTCCACCAGGAGGGAACATTTAAGCAAGCTTCTAGTGAAAGTGACTTTGTGCTTCTTTGGGATGGCACAATCAAGCGACGTTAACTCACATAACGCAAGCTTCTAGAGGGTACATAAGTCTGAAGTAATGAATTTAGGTAAATGGGGGCAGAGCCAGTGGTGGTTTTGTATGCAAACATCAATGCCTTGAATTTTATGCGAGAAGCTATTGGTAGCCAGTGCAAATTGATAAACAGAGGTGTGACGTGTATTCTTTTCGGCTCATTAAAAATTTATCTTGCTGCTGCGTTCTGGATTAATTGTAAAGGCTTGATAGAACTGGCTGGAAGACCTGCCAAGAGAGCATTGCAATAGTCTAGCCTGGACAGAACAAGAGCTTGAACAAGGAGTTGTGCAGCATGTTCTGAAAGAAAGCGCCTGATCTTCTTGATGTTGAATAAAGCAAATCTGCAGGACAGTTTTAGCAATGTGGTCTGAGAAAGTTAGCTGATCATCAATCATAACTCCAAGGTTTCTGGCTGTTTTTGAAGGAGTTATGGTTTATGTGCCTAACTGGATGGTGAAATTGTGTTGAAACGATGGGTTTGCTGGAACCACATGCAGTTCTGTCTTGGCAAGGTTGAGTTGAAGGTGATGGTCCTTCATCCAGCAAGAAATGTCTGTTAGACAAGCTGAGATGCGAGCAGCTACCGATGGATCATCAGGATGGAAAGAGAGGTAGAGTGGAGTGTCATCAGCATAGCAATGGTATGAAAAGCCATGTTTCTGAATGACAGAACCTAATGATGCCATGTAGACAGAGAAGAGAAGTGGTCCAAGAACTGAGCCCTGAGGCACCCCAGTAGTTAGATGTTGCAACTTTGACACATCACCTCTCCAAGATACTTTGAAGGACCTATCTGATAGGTGAGACTCAATCTACTGGAGTGCAGTTCCTAAGATGCCCTTTGTCAGTAGGGTTGACAGGAGGATCTGGTGGTTAACCGTATCAAAAGCAGTGGGCAGATCAAGCAAGATAAGTATTGAAGATTTGGATTCCGCTCTTGCCAGTCTTAAGGGCTTCAACAACTGAGAGCAAGGCAGTCTCAGTTGAATGTCCACTTCTGAAGCCAGATTGTTTTTTGTCAAGGAGGTTGTTCTGTGTGAGAAAGGTAGAGACTTGGTTGAATACAGCTCGTTCAAGTGAACCTGACTGTGCTAAACACACCGCATACTCAAGAACTGCATACTCAAGCAAATGCTCAGCTTACATTAATGTGTAATATCAGAAAAGAAAATTCAGCTAAGAATTGTGTGTACATGTGATTTTCTCTGTTTTTACATCAATCAAATCTAAATCAGCAAAGGCAATATAGCAATGTTCTGACACACCTCTGAACCTGACCGTGTTATACACGCAGCATAGAAGAGAAAATAATAATGATTAAAGAAAATCAGCTAATCAGCTGTGTTTAGGTCAGCGTACAAAGAAGGAAAAATAAAATTCAACTCATTTGAGTGACAGTATTAAGCCCCTTCATCTCACAGACATACAGGCAAAGGCAGCAGAAAAAACTTTCAGCTGAATAACACCATTCTTACACACACAATCTATGTGTGACAACTCTGTGTGTGTGTGTGTGTGTGTATACTGTACTTGAATTCAATCAAATGGTCATGAAGTCTTTGGCGGATAGCTGAATGTGATTGCTGATAGGCTGTCCCAATCAGTGGTGCCTGCACAATCCAATCACGTTTGAGAGGGAAACATCAAATTTCCAATATTTTTCTTTTTTCCGTCGCACAATTTTTTTTTATTGGATGAAAGTTTCGTCCACACGGAATCCGGCGTTTTGGAAAAAGAGTGAAACCGATGTTTTTTGAAACCGGGTCCCAGAGTGTATACATTTGAAAACGCCGCCTTTGCATTTTCGTCTGGACAGCGAATCCGTATATTTTCTGAAATGATGAAGTCATCAGCCCACATCTCGCCCTAATCAGACACCGCTACGTCATGTAACAGCAACAAAAACATGAACAAACACTGAACGATTGTCTTTTTATTAACTAACATTAACACAGATTAATAAATGTATTGTTCCATGTTAATTTGTGTACCACGCGCAAGGTTTATGAGCATAGTCCAAGTCTTCTTCTCCGTTTTTAGTGTATCTCTGTGGCAGAATTACAGCGCCACATGCTGCTCTCACATCTCTTTTCGCTTTCATGCATACGCACACATATATTTATACAAACAAAAAAAAAAAAAGATCAGATTGGGGTAAGCTCCGTCTCCGTGTGCCATGGGGCCGAAGAAGTAACGGGTACTTACGGTTATGGATAGAAATGTAGCGGAGTAAAGAGTACAATATTTGCCTCTCAAATGTACTTGAGTAAAGTCATGAGTACTCCCCAAAAATGATACTCGAGTAAAGTACAGATCCCTCGAAATTGTACTTAAGTACTGTACTCAAGTAAATGTACTCCGTTACTGTCCGGCTCTGGATATATGTTGTAATAATACAATAAGTACACAGTACATAGTGTAAAAATATGCTGCATCATTTTGTTGTTACAATAACGTGTTCTAAATAATATTGTTACCTAACACAGTAGGTCATAAGTACCACATAATCTTAGAATAGTTACACTTACTTATGAAATACTAAAAGTATAAATGCTTTAAATTTTCCAAGCCAGTACCCCCTTATTCCCCAAATGTTGCACATTGTTTCCATATACCTACATGTACGTTCAGCTGTAAATTATGCTTACATGGAAAATTGCGGTCTCTACATACCACATAATTTCAGAATAGGTATCATTTAGTTTTATATATTTATTTATATATTTATATATATATATAACTTACAGTATAAATACTTTATAATTGTTTTAGGTTATTACCTGTAACGGACTGACAGAGACGTGAGACGTGCGGATCCATATGCAAGCTTTTATTCCTTGACATGGTATAAACACAGACAGGGTCGAAACAGTAGCAAACAGGTATGGTATGGGCAAGACACAAGAATAATCCAAGGGCAAGCAATGGTCTCCGATCAGCGAACAATATCCAGAGGGCTAGACAGAAAGAGATAATCCAGGCACAGATAATAGTTCAGGCAGGGACAAACAGAGTCCAAACGGCAGGGTAATCCAAAAACAAAGGCAGAGATCGATACACAGGAAAACAGGCAAGGAAAGACTAGACTAAACTAGGAAAATAGACTGGCTCCGTATCGCAGCTAACACTGGGAGAGTGAGAAACGCAGAACAATACTCGGCAGTATGAGAGAGGAAGTCTAATGCTTATAAAGTGTGTCTGATTGATTGTAGCTGTGTGTGTAATTTGTCTCAGGTGCATGGTGTGATTATTGAAATGGTGGCTGGGAAATGTAGTCCAGGGTATACTGTGTGGTGTGAGAGTCTGTGTGGTGGATGATGACCTCTGGTGGTGAATTAACGTAAGTTCATAGACCGGATTCGTGACAGTGCCCCTCCCCAAGGAGCAGCTTCACGACGCTCTACACATTACACAATCCAGGAGGGCGGTGGAGCGGAGGCGGAACAGGGGGAGGGATGGAGGGCCAGGCCCATGTAAAGGTGTAAGACCCTAGGAATGAGGCAGGACCAGCAAAACAGGGGACCATGATGGAGCCAGCAGAATGGATGGAGCTGAGGACCACCACAGCAGAGCAGACAGGTCCGAGGATCCCCCTGGCGGAGCAGAAGACCACCAGAGCAGGACAGAAGACCACAACGGCGGAGCAGATGGAGCAGTAGACCACCACAGCGAAGCAGAAGACCACCACAGCGAAGCAGACAGAGCAGGAGCCCACCAGGGCAGAGCAGAGAACCATCATGGCGGAGCAGACAGAGCAGACGACCACCATGGAGGAGCAGAAGACCACCACTGAGGAGCAGACGAAGCAGAAGACCACCAGGCCAGAGCAACAGGCCAGCAGAGCATAGCCGATGACCACTACGACAGAGGAGATGGAGTGTTGTCCCACCAGGGTGGAGCAGAGAGAACTGGAGCCCACCAGGGCAGAGCAGATGGAACTGGAGCTCACGAGGTTGGAGCAGAAGACTTCCACGTCAGAGCAGGAACCCACCAGGGTGGAGCAGACAGGACAGAAGCCCACCAGGGCGGAGCAGATGGGGCCGGGACCCATGGCAGAGACTGGGGCCTAGAGAAAGCAGAGACAGACAACACAGGCAGTGCATTCATGGTCTCAGGGACCGAGGCAGGGAATACAGAGAGTTCATAAATGGCCTCCATAGCCATGACAGGACAGAACGAGTGTTCATAAATGGCCTCCATAGCTGTGACAGGACAGAACCATAATAAACAGATGGTCAACGAAACTACAAAAGTACATAAATAGCATCCACAGACGTCACACAACACAACACAGGACAGGACAAGAGTTCATAGACGGCCTCCATAGCCGTGACAGGACAGAACGAGAGTTTGCAGATGGCCTCCATAGCCGTGACAGGACAGAACGAGAGTTCGCAGATGGCCTCTAAGCTGTGACAGGACAAAACGAGAGTTCACAGGTCGATACCACTGACACCTCTGGAGGTTCTGCAGCAAATGCTGCCACCTATTGAGGTTCTACAGCAGTACCATCTGGGAACAGGGAGAGTTCAGCAATGATTCCTTCGCCGATATATAACCAGTTAAAAGTTCATTGCTGGGCACCACCACCACGCAAGGAGCTGAAGCAAGCCCCGGTGCTTCAGGAGGTTCTGCAGCATGCGCCGCCACCTCTGGAGAAACTGCAGCGGAAACCATCACTTCAGGGAACACAGCAGCGAGCGCCACTACCTCAGGAGGTTCTGCAGCATCAGCCACTACCTCTTTAGAAACCAAAGTGGACGCCGCCACCTCAGGAGGTTCTGTAGTGGTGTATGCAGTCCAAACATACCAAAAAGCGATCACTATCATGGGAAGCACCTTAGACAGGGGAATCAGTTCAGGAACAGAATGGCTAGAGTGAGTGGGTTTAGGGATACCAGCTGCGCATGCAGACACCAGCTGTCTATCCCTCAGACTGGACACCAGACTGGGATACCGAAGGACTGACCTTGAATATCTGGGTGCAGCACACAGGATGAGACAAGACTCTGGATGATCAGCTGTGATGTTACGAGGCTCCGGCAGATCAGCTGTGATGCGGCGAGGCTCTGGATGATCGGCTGAGCTGTGACAAGGCTCTGGATGTTCAGCTGAGACCTGACGAGGCTCTGGAAGATCAGCAGAGGCGAGATCAATCGTGACTTGCCCAGACTCATCAAGACAAATCACTTGAAAAACAAAGATGAATCAATACTCTACACGAAAATATCACCTGACACGACTGGACTCAGAAAGATCAGCTGCGACTTGACCTGACTTGTGAAGATCAGTGGTGATTAGACTTGACTCGTGAAGATCAGCGGGGACTTGACTTGACTCGTGAAGATCAGCGGTGACCTGACTTGACTCATGGAGTTCCTCATCCGTGACACCCACAGTAAATGAGGAGTCAACACAAAACAAAGCATAGTCCAAAAACTTACAGAGTGATGAACGTGGACCCTCGCGTCTAATCTTAGACCGAAGGGGTTGATTTATGCCATCACAGATCTCAATCAAAATAATGTCCGGTAAATCAGAATAGTCAGTGATGGCTAAAAACTCTATAACATGGTTTTCCAGTGATCGTGGGCCTTGCAAACAATATTCTTGTTTTGTCCATACCTGACAAATGTTCCTCTGGAAAGCTGCTGGATCCTTGTGGGGCCGATTATTCTTTATGGAGTGACAGAGACGTGAGACATGCGGATCCATATGCAAGCTTTTATTCCTTGACATGGTCTAAACACAGACAGGGTCGAAACAGTAGCAAACAGGTATGGTATGGGCAAGACACAAGAATAATCCAAGGGCAAGCAATGGTCTCCGATCAGCAAACAATATCCAGAGGGCTAGACAGAAAGAGATAATCCAGGCACAGATAATAGTCCAGGCAGGGGCAAACAGACTCCAAACGGCAAGACGGCAAGGTAATCTAAAAACAAAGGCAGAGATCGATACACAGGAAAACAGGCAAGGAAAGACTCGACTAAACTAGGAAAATAGACTGGCTCTGTATCGCAGCTAACACCGGGAGAGTGAGAAACACAGAACAATATGAGAGAGGAAGTCCAATGCTTATAAAGCATGTCTGATTGATTGTATCTGTGTGTGTAATTGGTCTCAGGTGCATGGTGTGATTATTGAAATGGCGGCTGGGAAATGTGGTCAAGGGTATACTGTGTGGTGTGAGAGTCTGTGTTTTGGATGATGACCTCTGGTGGTGAATTAATGTAAGTTGATAGACCGGATTTGTGACATTACCCCTTAGTCCCCAAATGTTGCATATTGTTCCCTTATAGGTACTTGTAGGTACTGTGGAGGTACTCCATAGTCACAAATAGGTACGCTGTAAATTCTGTTTAATTACATGGTACATTGCAGGCTATAATCTAAAGCGTTACCAAAATGGAATGTTTTTTTTTTTTTTACAGTGTTCCCCAGCAGTGGGGTAGATTGTAACAAAGGCACCCCATGTATTTGATCAGCTTATAAGGGGAGTGATATTCTTGCAGAGGTTTCAATGGGTGCCTTTTGTAGTACACAAATGTGCGTACTTTGTATAAAAGTTTGACTACTCTAGCTTGAAAACTGTGTGAGTTACAGATGCTGAAGCAAAAATTGTTACAACCATACCCGGTCTCCCCCTATATAGCACCTTAAAACAACATAATTGCTGACCAAGGTGCTTCACAGAAACCAATACAATAAAGAGAGACGTACAGAGATAAAGAGTTTAAAATATAAATCAAACAACTTAAACCATAAAACCAAATAAGAATCAACACTAGGAATGTAACTCACATAGCTAAATTATAAATAGGCCTGAGAAAAGAGATAATTCCAAGGATGATTTGAATGCAGATAAAGAAGGGGACAATCTCACATGTGGGGTATTCCATATTATGATAATTTATGTTTAAAGGCTGTTTTCCATGTTTCTAATGGTAAAAATATTATAACTGATATGTCTTTTATCCGTGCTACTACCCGCCCGCAAGGACTTAATTATCTGGTTTGCGTCACATTTATTTATCTCAAATGTGAATTTATAATAATTTTTCCACAAAATTATACAGTCTGAAAAGGTTAAAAAAAATTTCTTTCATCTCACTATACTATAATCATTTTCAGCCAGAGCAACAGGGGAAACTCTCAGACAGAAAACCAAAGTTATTTATGATATGTGGATGTTAGGGATGGGCAATACCAAACCTTTAAATCAGAATTGGCCATTTTTTATTTTATTTTAATTATTTATTTATTTATTTTTTTGACTGCCTTGAGAAAAGTTTCCTTAGCATTTTCTTTTTCCTCTTACCTTCCTTAAGTAGTTTTATGAGCACAGCACTTCTTTGTTTACAGTGGTAAAAAAAGAAAAACTCTATATCGCTACTGCAGAGTCCTGCACGGATCCATTTTTGGAGACCCACCCCTGCCCGTACCCGCAAAGTTCAGCAACAGACCCCCGACCCGTCACCCGTGATAATATCAAAATTAAATCCGCACCCACCCAGACCTGTTAATATTGGCCCGTTACCCGATACGTGCCCACGATAAATCACACACGCTAAAATCATTCCAATTAAAGTGCTTTATTTTTTTATCTCGCACCTCTCTCAACATCCCAACAGTATCATGAATGGGCTAATGTGCGCTCTGTTTTGTGCCATTCAAGCAGCCTACCATCGGCACCTAAATAGGCTATGGAACCTGATAACTGTACGCAAATAGACCTATTATTGAAAAAAAAAGAACAAGAAAAATACAACCTAAGCCTGTCACTCACATGCGCTCCTAATAGCCTTATTAGGCTAAGAGAAGCATCAACAAAAGTCGCTCTGTCGCATTGGTGGTGACGTGATGGGTCAAATGTCATATCGTATCTGCCTACTTCCCCGCCCATGAATTTTAGGAATGTCACAAAACAACCTTTTTATCCGTGCTACTACCCGCCCGCAAGGACTTAATTATCTGCCTGCTTCCCCGCCCATGAATTTTAGGAATGTCACAATCCACCCGTTTTAGCCACTTTTATGCGGGTACCCAACCTGTTGCAAGACTCTATGCTGCTGTTCCATAAGCACCACCTACTGTCAGAGAGAGTGAATTTTCTGCTGTTTTTGTTTTGTCTAGGTGTCCTATGGCATAATTTCATACATCTAAAGCCAGACCATTCTGTTTTTAAATCTCAGAATTATACAATCTAATTAAAAAAAACAAAAAAACAACGGCACATACTAAATGTGTGTAGCATCTTTGTTTGGATCATGATTAAAATGCGGTGGTTGCCTGTATTTTCAAATTCCTGTAGATATTTTTGTGGTCAGTTTGCCTGATATAGAGCAAATAAACAAAAAATAAATTAGCTTAAACAAAGAAATTGATATCGGAATTGGTCAGTTTGTGTAAAAAATCAGAAACTAATTTGCTATGAAAAACCATGATCGGTGCATCACTAATATTTATTATGGCAGTGGTTAGCAATGGGTTGGTTTTCATCAAGAAGGGCATGTGCCAAATGGCTGTGCAGATAATTCTGTTGTGGCAACTTCTGAAGGGAAAAGCCAATAGGGAGGGAGAGAGAGAGAGAGAGAGAGAGAGAGAGAGAGAGAGAGAGAGAGTTGTTGAGTAAAGTTTAAAACATTCTTTAAAGTCTTGAAGTGATTTATGTTTTAAAGGGGTCACATGATGCGATTTCAACTTTTCCTTTCTCTTTGGAGTGTTACAAACTGTTCGTGCATAGATACGATCCCTAAAGTTGCAAGGACTAAAGTCTCAAACCCAAAGAGATATTCTTTATAAAAGTTAAGACTTGTCCACACCCTCCTAAAATGCCTCATTTAAACACACTCCCACGTCTACATCACTGTGCATAATACCACCCAAATGTTTACGCAAGGAAAGAAGGCATAATTTGATTCTCTCTGTAGTATTGTTGTAGTACAATCAATCATTGTTTATTATTATTATTATTATCATTATTATTTTGTTGTTGTTGTTGTTGAAAAGAGAAGACCTTAGTTTAGCCAATGATGTGCTTTGGTTAAGTCACATGACAGACTGCCGTCGGAAACATCACTGTTATGACATATTAACCTAACCTGACATCATTACAATAGTTTAGCTAGCTAGCAAGGTCAGCTGCAATCTGTTAAGCTGTAACAATAACAACATTAATACTAGTGATATAATGTTGATTAGTAGTATATTAATGGCATTTGTATTATGGATATAATCCAATTGAAATGGCAATTTTACGTTTGATTAAATATGAATACAGGTAACATTATATCAGTGAGCATGGCCATATTCTATGGCAAGATAAAGAAGAAAATGGCAGAACTGGCTTTTCCTGCTGATGAAAAAAACTGCTTTGTGAAGTTTCATACATAAAAAAGGTGATCTTTAAAAAATTTGCATAATGCTGAATTTTCATGAACTGCAATGTTGCTCATGTTCATAGCCTTCCTCTCATAAAATTGCATAATGCTGAATTTTCATGAACTGCAATGTTGTTGGTTTATGTCAATGTTTTATGATACATAATATACAGTATTTGTTTTAACTGTATAAATTTGCAATTTAAATAATATTCATGAAAAATGTAATGCAATTAAAAATAAATAAATCATTATTCAGCAAAAAAAAAAAGAATAGAATAAATAAAAGCTAAATAAATAAATAAAAGTTGTTGTAAAGTATGTATAAGATGTCAATTATAAGTACTGTGTTAAAGCTTATAATAGCATCAATTGGATCAACACAAACAACATTTCTGAGGAAAAATATTAACTATAAGTAAACTTACACTTAATCTAAGTTTGATCCACTATTGTATGCTGTTGCCGTATGGCAACATATCATAAAGTACAGTAGGTTGACAACCAAAATGGGTAATACCGCCGCGCGTACCACCCCCGCAGGGCGTTAACTGCAAGTCAGTCGCGTGTTAAAATCATTCGCGAAACTACCGCCAGGTGGCGCAAAGGGACGGATTGCGAAATGAATGTAATTGTAAAATGAAAGGAAGACGTAAAACAACAATAACATTATAATATACATTATAACATCCTTAAAAGCCATTAAAAAATAAGATAGCATTAGGCTACAGTCTACTCATCAGAAATTTTAAGAAAGACCTTAACACAAAGGCTCTTATGCATGCTATTGTTATTTAACAGTCATTACATATATAGGCCTATATACACACACACACATGGATTAAAAGCTAAATGTTTTCATTTCGGTTCATTCTTTTTTTTTTTTTTTTTTTTTTTTAATACTTTATTTTAAAGGATTTTTCAAGTAAAAACACAGAACAAACAACACTGGCTCGGATTACACACACACACACACACACACACAAAAAAAAAAAACGTATGTAAAAGTACATTAATAGAATGCTGCACAACAGGCTAGGTGCCCAGAAGGGATATGCAGACTAGATCTTAGAGAAGTCTTTGGGGGCCGACTGAGCTGTTAACTTGTCCAAATACCCGAGAAATGAACCCCAGACAGCGGAAAACTTTTCAATAGATTCAGTCCTCAAAAGTCGAAGTCTTTCCATCTGTATGACGGAGATCATATCCTTAATCCACATCTGGAAGGAAGGGGGCGAGGGTGACTTCCAGTTCTTAAGCACAAGTCTCTTAGCCACGACCATACCCAGCATTAAGGACTGTTTCAATGCACTTGAAAGGTTAGAGGTGCGCTGTGAGAGGCCGAAGATGGCAAGTTCAGCATCCGGTGGAAGAGGCTTATTGTAAGCCTTGGAGTACCAGTCAAAAATGCTTGACCAAAATCCAGACAATAAAGGGCAAAACCAGAAAGCATGAGAAGCTGTATCTTCTGCCACCTTACACCTGTCACACATTGGTGAAACGGAGGGGAAGATTTTATGCAATTTAGCTTTGGTGTAATGTAAGCGGTGAATAACTTTGAACTGGATCAGTTGGTGTCTGCTATTGACTGAACAAGCATGTATCGTAGCCAAGCACCTGTCCCACGTGTCATCAGAGAGCTCAACTCCTAGATCTTCCTCCCAGGCCTCTTTAAATCTTACAGTAGGGGCTGAGAGGCAACTTCCAAATAAAGAAACAAATTTAGAAATAAGACGTACAGAGCCAGGAGGATTAAAAAAAACATCGAAAAAAACATGTTTCTCCGGGATGAGTTCAAAATTACAAATTTACACATTATGTCTGATTTGTAAATAACGAAAAAAATGTGCATGAGGCAAATCAAATTTCTCTCTTAACTGATTAAAAGATGCAAACCATCCCTCAATATAAAGGTCTTTAATGGAACCCAAACCCTTTTCCCTCCAGACATGATAAGTTCTATCAGACCATGGGGGTAAAAAGGACTGATTGTAACAAATTGGCATATGAACGGTGGTCTCCGGCAGGGACAGAGCTTTTCTCACTTGATTTAAAATTTTGACAGAATTTTTCAAAACAAAGCTTAATTTATTCAAATCTTTGGGCTTATCCAATTTGGAGAACAGCAGTGCCTTTAAGGAGGTGCCAACAGCCAAGTTGGTCTCCATTTGTACCCACAAGGGGGCCTCAGGGGTCTCATTACCCGGCGCCCCCTTCAGCCAGAACATTAAAGCCCTAATATTGGCAGCCCAATAATAATGTTTAAATACTGGCATACCCAGTCCACCCAAAAACTTGGATTTTTGTAGATGACTCTTAGAAATCCGGTGGGGTCTTATAATTCCAAAAATAAGACAGGATTATAGAATCCAGTTCCTTAAAGAAAGCAGAGGTAAGAAAAATAGGGAGATTTTGACACAAATATAGGAATCTAGGAAGAGAAACCATTTTAATTGAATTTATACGGCCAATCATAGACAAAGGTAAAATTTTCCAATTCCCTATATTGCTTTTGAGCTTAGAAAGAAACTCCAAAAAATTTAACTTAAATATTAATTTGGGATCTTTGGGGATTGTCAGTCCAAGATACGTGAAATGATCCCTAACTATCTTAAATGGCATATTCTCCAAAAAACCAGGGCTGTAAGCGTCAGAGAGAGGCATAAAGTTACTCTTTGACCAATTAATGGTATATCCCGATAGTCTCCCAAAGAAGTAATTAAATCTAAGAGAATGGGAACTGATCTCTCAGAGTTCCGCAAATATAATATTATATCGTCAGCGTACAGGCTAATAAGAGCTTCCCTGCCCCCCACTTCAAGACCCGTGATATCTGTATGATGCCTTATGCTTAGGGCGAGAGGCTCTATCGCAATGGCAAAAAGGGCAGGTGAGAGGGGACAACCCTGTTGCACTGAGTGCTGCAAGGGAAACCTAGGTGACCTGTCTGTGTTAGTTAAAACTGAACACATTGGCCTGGCGTATATTAATCTGACCCATGATATAAATGCCTCGCCGAACCCAAACCGTTGTAATGATGCAAACATGTAAGGCCATTCGACCTGATCAAAAGCTTTCTGCGCATGCAAGGACAGGATAGCTGCCCCATTTGCTTTTGTATGATTGGCGTATATTGTGTTGAGAAGGCGACGTACATTAGAGAAAGAGAATCTGCCAGGGATAAATCCAGTCTGGTCAGGGTGAATGATAGAGGGTAGATGATTATTAAGCCGAGTAGCTAACGCTTTAGTGATTACTTTTCTATCAAAATTCTGAAGTGCAATTGGCCTATAGTTGGCTGGGTCAGTTTCATCCCTATTTTTCTTTAGAATAAGAGAGATATTGGCTTCGTATAATGAACTAGGCAATTTTTTTTTCGTTTTTAGAACAGATTATCATTCTTAGGTAGAGCGGGGCAAGGATACCACAAAATCTCTTTAAAAATTCAGCACAGAATCCATCTGGCCCAGCCGCCTTCCCAGTTGGAAATGACTTCACAGCATTGATTATCTCCTCCAAAGTAAAGTCAGAATCCAAGTCGGCCCTAGCATCGTCGTCAAGCTTAGGAATTTCAAGAGAGTCGAAAAAATTTGTTAGATCAAAATGAGTGGCTATATTATTAGAAGTATAAAGTTCATTGTAAAAATCCTTAAAGCGAGCATTAATGTCCTTGGGGCTAGTTAACAGGACTCCCTCTTTAGATTTAATGCTATAAATCGACCTGGAAGCCTGAATCCCTTTGAGCTGTCGTGCCAAGAGCCTATCAGGCTTATCCCCCGTTTCAAATTGTCTCTGCCGCATTTTCATGAAAAGGTTATTTATTTGACCACCAAGAATGCCGCTGTACTCATACTTGAGCTTCATTATTTTGTTATAATCATCAGATGATTTTGACTTCTGATATGCCAATTCAAGGGTAGGAAGAATACTTTGTATCTCTAAAAGCCGCCTCTCTTTTTCCTTTTTGGAAGCAGATTCATAAGAAATAATATGCCCACGTATAACCACTTTTAAAGTCTCCCAAAGAGTAGAATCTGACACCTCCCCATTATCATTAAACTCTATAAACTCTTTTAGCTTGATATTAATGTATTCTACAAATTTACCATCAGCAAGCAGAGATGGATTAAAACGCCAGGAATAAGACCGCTTAGGGAGAGAGAAGTCAACAGACATGGTCAGAGGACTGTGATCAGATATCAATATACTGTGGTATTTGGAATCAATAACCTGTGAAATTAACTGAGAATCAACCAAAAAATAATCTATTCTACTATACGATTTATGGACATGAGAGTAGTAAGAATAGTCCCCTGTCAGCAGGGTGCTGAACTCTCCAAATGTCCACCAAATTCCTGTATTTAAGCAGGTTGTTTAAAACCTGTACGGACACAATTCCAGGGGGAGGGCGAGTGGATAATCTATCCAAGTAAGGGTCTAAATAACAATTCAGATCTCCCCCGACTATTATATTAGAATTACTCCCATCGGGGAGCAAGTCAAAAACCTTCTTGAAAAAATTAGGGTCGTCAGTGTTCGGACCATAGATGTTTAAGAAAGTCAGCGGGAACAAGTTTATGGTTCCAGATACAATAATATATCTGCCGAAAGCATCACCTAAAAAAAATGAAAACCCAAATGTAAGAGCGACCCTAAAAAGAAAGCCAACCCAACGAGCATGGGAAGTGAAAGGTGATTGATAGATCTGTGATATCCAACTGCACCTCAATCTACGCTGCTCTGTCGTTTTAATATGGGTCTCTTGCAGAAAAATCACATCTGCTGATAATGATTTAAGGTGTCTAAATACTTTTTCTCTTTTGATAGCATGTCCAAGCCCCTTAACGTTCCAAGAGACCAATGTCACATTTTTCCCCTCAATCAATGCTTTATCAGAAGGCCTAGGCATACACAAAAAAAATAAAATAAATTAAATCTTAGAATGGACATCCACCTTTGAAAGCATAACATGACTAGCAGCAGCCGAAGAATACATTGTAAAAGACTAAACAAAAAAAAAAAAAAAGACGAACAAAAAGACAACAAATAAAAATAGGATAAACAAGTCCGAGCCAGAAAGAACAACAACCCCCAACTTACCCCACCCGCCTTTGTGTCTACCCGAACCTGACACACAGTTCAATTCCCAGTTCCATCCAGAAAGGAGCTGCCGGGCAGTTATCAAAAAACACCTCCAAGGAAAAAAGAACGCCTCCCCAAGGCCTCAACTATGTGATCCCAGACAGAATATTGCCGCAAAAAAAAAAAAAAAAAAAAAAAAAAAAAAAAAAAAAAAGGGGAAATTAAAATAAACAAATGGGTAAATATCAATACATAAAATACGTAAAATGAGTTAAGTTAAAAAATAAACTAGAAAGGAGGTACTGACTTTTGTATACATTTTTCATCTTAAAAAAAAAAAAAAAAAAAAAAAAAAAGAGGGCTGAAAGTACTACCCCCACAACTGAAATTAAGCATTCATAAAACCAATAAGAGAACAAACCATATGACAGATTAGGCACGCAGCACAATTATAATTGTTGTAGTTTAGTGCATTGTGCGCTCACAGCGACTCGTCCGCTGTGGGAGCAACTCTACTAGCTGTCAGTCTCAAGTACAAACGCAACAGCACAAGGAAATTGCAGTCGACCATACTCGAGTCTACTCTGCGGAATTTTCACCACATTTTTCCACGAATCGCGCTGCCTTCTCCGGATCATCAAAGACTGTTGGCGGCCTCTCTCCATGCTGGTGAATCTGCAGCCTAGCCGGGTACCGCAATGTAAACTTAATTCCTTTTTTGCGCAGAGCTTGCATTACGTCCCGAAAGGCGTTCCGTTGCGTCATCACCTCGGCGGTATAATCAGGAAAGATCAGCACCCTTTTACCCTTGTATTCTAATGGTTGCATTCTCCCGCGACGCAGAATCAGCTCCTTCACTTGGAAATGATGGATGCGCGCCAAGATAGTACGCGGCCTCTCACCAGCTGCAGGCTTAGGCTGGAGATAACGATGTGCTCGATCCACTTTAACCGGGTGAGGGAAATGCTCTTCACCGAGCAGTTGAGGAATCAGCCTGGAGACAAATTCGGTGGGTTTACCATCCTCTTCGTCCTCTTGTATCCCCACAATCTTAATATTGTGCCTTCGAGACTGAGCCTCAAGGTCTAGAACTTTAGCGCGGAGCTGATTGTTTTGCTTAGATAGCTCTGAGTACTTGGTTTCCAGCACGGTAATTCGCGCCTCAAAGTCAGTAATAGCCAACTCTTGATTAGCCACCCGGGCCTGCAGCTCAGACTGCGACGTCACAAGTTTCTGAAAATTCAGCTCAAAAGCATCAAAACGGGCGTTTACTCCCCGCAAAATGGACTCGGACATCTCTTTGCAGATCTCCTTACACATAGCATAAGCAGTGTCCGGTAATTTATCAGCTTTGTCGGGCGAGCTATTAGCTTTAGCAGTAGCTGCGGTGACTTGGTCATCAGCGTTCTTAACTTTGGAGGTACTCGGCTTCGGCATTATCGAGTCACAACACGAGTTTACTTGAGAGAAAAATGTAGACACACTATAATAGCTCAAAACAAAATAAAACACGGCAAAATAATAACTTTATCGAGGCCTTTAGAGGAGCGCTGAACAAACACGTCTATACCTCGAACATGCGCACTAGCGCCCCCCATTTCGGTTCATTCTTGGTTAAAAAAAATATAATCTTCAGGTTCCATTTGCAGAGCACATATTCACTGGACACAGCAGTTATTCACCGAGCCATGCGGCGCAGCACTTTGGCATATTTTTGCTCATTATGATTTTTTTTTCCGTCGATACTGAAACACGTGTGAAATCCAAAGCCTATTTTACCTAATGAATAAGAGTTTAGCTTCAAATGGCCAACATGTTTGGATTTGTCCCGAATGAGAGAGATAAGCCCAGCCTTACCTTATGTAACGCTTTAAATTATTTTTAATTATTATTTTTGTTTTGTTTATAAGCCTATATTATTATATGCTGCAATTATATTTATCTATTAGAATTATATATTTGTAATTATTATTCTGTTCTGATAAATTTGTTAAATTTAAAGAATTTGTTGTAAAGTGATGGGAACTAAAAATATCCTGTTGTTACATTAGCCTATAGCATTATTAGGCCTGCTGTTATTATTTCTGAATGTAACAAAATGCAACTCTCACAGATTTAATTTATTTTTTAGCGTGTTTAAAAAAAAAAAATGCAGCAAACGAAAATAGGCGATTAATCGGTTAAAATGTGTTATTGTGGGTTAACAAATTTACATTATATACTTAGGAACAGAGTATGGGCCTAATCTAGGCTATGTTGTTAACTATTTACAAGTTTCATGTAGATATAATTTTATCCAGCTTTATTTTTCCATTGCATCTGAAAATTACTTTGTGCATCACATTCACTCCGCGAGCTCAAGCTGCCTACCGCGAGGCTCAGCTGTGGACGATTTCAGAATGTTTGATATAAAGGTTGCTGTCACATATTATATACAGGAATTGTTCATTAAAAAAAAAAAAAAACCATCAAAATAAATTGTTAGTTTTATGCTAACATGCAATCAAGATCTTCAGATACTATATAAGATACAAGTTCATTTAGACTATTTAACATGCACTGTGACATTTTACCGTTTCAACTTTTAAACTTCTTAAGATTTTAAAGTCAGTTTAATATTATTGAAATTCAAGTTGAATATGATATTTAAAAAAAAAAAAAAAAAAGGTTTTAATTGCTTAAATTATTTCTATGAATTAATATGTTATCATGACTTTTTCATCATATAATTTTTTGACGAGCTGTATTTGTTTTCCATTTCGGAAACCAAGCACACATTTTTTTCTTTTTCAAATCTATTAATCGCTCCTATAGCTCTAACAAGGTTTTATTTTTTATTTTTTTTTGAGGAATGTGCCACTGTAAGGGGAGTCACATCATCATTAGAGTTGTAAATTAACTTTAGAAATGGAAAATAAGGGCTAATAGAGGTTCTTTCTTTTATTCTTTATTTATAATGTTTATTCTTGAAGAAAATAAGTATTTACTCATTAAGAAAATAAGGGACGATCCAAATATTTGTAATGTACAATAATATAGGCTGTCCATTGGATTTTAAAGCATACCAACTGAGGGTCTATGAAACATTTCTATGATGCATTTTTTTTAAACAATGGCACTTAAAGTTTTCAACTAAAATATTATTTCAACCATATAGCCTGTGAATAAATAAAATGCATACTTTTCAATGAAAGAACACTGAGAGTGTAGGTTGCTTCATGTGTTTGGATTTGTACTTCAATATAATGAGCTCCAAGTTTAAGAATAGCCTACAGTGTTTTTTATTTTATTTATTTTTTTAATCTCTATTTAACAGCATTAGCTCAATGAAATACGTCTTCCTTCAAGTAGACTGAATGTTCCCCCCTTGCTAAATGTTGGGCTCATGATCAATGAGTTGTATTCGCTCAAACTGATTTTATAAAATCCAAACGTGGACGGTGATGCTGGGTCAGTTAGAGCTCCCGCTCGCTGTGAAGCGGGAGCAGCTGACGGAGGATTCTTCTTGGTCTTAAAAGCCTGCCACAAACGTCTATGTTCACAAACGTCTACGATTTTCTCAACAAAAAAAAGATTAATAATCAATTGAGAATTTGTTATTATTTTGGTCTAGTGATAATAATAATATGGGATGCGGGAAAAAAATTAATAAAAAGAGTAGGGCTGCTGTGAGTGCAGGCATGTTTCAACTCAGTAACATGACAAAACACTGCTCCTCACAGCCAAAAAACAGACCGAGTTCAGTTCAGCTGGAGGGGGCTGGGGTTTGGAGTAGTTAGGTATAGCTTGTGGGTGTTGAGATAAAGGTGTGAATCTCTTGGTCTTTCATATGGACAGTGTCTTATGAGGGTTTCAAACTTGCAGTACAGGTTTTTAGGGCATATTGGTTTTAAAACAACTTTAAAGAAAGGTTTGATCCACTTCAAATGTTGACTACTGTATAGCGCAATAAAGTTTATTAGTTATTATAACTTAATTTCAGAGGAAAGTTGCCTTAACTAAAAAAATTAATAAATAAATAAATTAAAAAAAAAAAAACCTGTTGCATTAGTGCTGGGCGATGGCCTAAAAAAAATCCCAGATTTTTTTCACAAAAAATCCGATTTACGATTTAAATCATTTTTTTTTTTGCCTCCCTACTTAAAATCAATATTCAAATGACAAATAAATAGTTCAAAACAAGTTTTAATATACAGTTGCTGGTTATATAATTAGAATATCATCAAAAAGTTGATTTATTTCACTAATTCCATTCAAAAAGTAAAACTTGTATATTATATTTATTCATTACAGACAGATTGATATATTTCAAACGTTTATTTCTTTTAATTTTGATGATTATAACTGACAACTAAGGAAAATCCCAAATTCAGTATCTTAGAAAATTAGAATATTGTGAAAAGGTTCAATATTGAAGACACCTGGTGCCACACTCTAATCAGTTAATTAACTCAAAACACCTGCAAAGCCTTTAAGTAGTCTCTCAGTCTAGTTCTGTAGGCTACAGAATCATGGGGAAGACTGCTGAATTGACAGTTGTCCAAAAGACAACCATTGACACCTTGCACAAGGGGGGAAAGACACAAAAGAGCAATTCATTGCAAAAGAGGCTGGCTGTTCACAGAGCTCTGTGTCCAAGCACATTAATAAAGAGGCGAAGGGAAGGAAAAGATGTGGTAGAAAAAAGTGTACAAGCAATAGGGATAAACCCTGGAGAGGACTGTGAAACAAAACCCATTCAAAAATGTGGGGGAGATTCACAAAGAGTGGACTGCAGCTTGAGTAAGTGCTTCAAGAACCACTACACAAAGACGTATGCAAGACATGGGTTTCATCTGTCGGATTGATGAAACCCATGTCTCATCAATCCAAAGTTGAGTAGTCCAAAGTTATGTACTCTGATGAAAGTAAATTTTGCATTTCCTTTGGATATCAGGGTCCCAGAGTCTGGAGGAAGAGAGGAGAGGCACACGATCCAAGTTGAATTGAGGTCCAGTGTAAAGTTTCCACAGTCAGTGATGGTTTGGGGTGCCATGTCATCTGCTGGTGTTGGTCCATTGTGTTTTCTGAGGTCCAAGGTCAACGCAGCCGTATACCAGGAAGTTTTAGAGCACTCCATGCTATCTGCTGCTGACCAACTTTATGGAGATGCAGATTTCATTTTCCAACAGGACTTGGCCCCACCACACAGTGCCAAAGCTTTCAGTACCTGGTTTAAGGACCATGGTATCCCTGTTCTTAATTGGCCAGCAAACTCGCCTGACCTTAACCCTATAGAAAATCTATGGGGTATTGTGAAGAGGAAGATGCGATATGCCAGACCCAAACAATGCAGAAGAGCTGAAGGCCACTATCAGAACAACCTGGGCTCTCATAACACCTGAGCAGTGCCACAGACTGATTGACTCCATGCCACGCCGCATTGCTGCAGTAATTCAGGCAAAAGGAGCCCCAACTAAGTATTGAGTGCTGTACATGCTCATACTTTTCATTCATATATTCTAATTTTCTGAGATACTTAATTTGGGATTTTCCTTAGTTGTCATTTATAATCATCAAAATTAAAAGAAATAAACATTTGAAATATATCAGTCTGTGTGTAATGAATGAATATAATATACAAGTTTCACTTTTTGAATGGAATTAATAAAATAAATCAACTTTTTGATGATATTCTAATTATGTGACCAGCACCTCTAATTCTTAATCATTTACCAGTCAAATTTATAACTGAAACAAGATGATTTAAAAAAGCAGTAATGTTATCACCTTAATGCTGGAAAGACCTTTATTTTATTTATTAATTTATTTTTTTAATACTAGCCCATCATGCATCTAACCATCCACTCAGCGTTAAGAGCTGTTCAGATTAAAAACTGGTGAGTCCGAAGTGAGTCAGTGTCATGGACGTAGGAGAGAGCAAGTGTAAATATATTTTCTAGTCTATATTTTCATCTCGTTATGCCTCTGGTTTAGGTTATGTATTTATTTTTATTTCTTATATCAATTATTTGTAAATATAGCAGACACTGTCTAACCGTGTCTACACCAGACGGTCTTGTTCATTTCGTAGGGCGAAACATTTCTCTCACTCGGCAGCAGAGTATGTGAGAGTGGAGCAGCAACAATTTCCCTCCGCGCTCCGAGCATTTAATAATCACTCTGCTCCGCGAAAACTGATACCAGAAACACTGCTCCGCACTCGCTCTGTGGATAAAGTTGAAATGTTATGTTAATAACGTAGCCTATAAAAATAAAATAAAAAATAAATAAATAAAATAACAGGAGAGTTTCAAAGGGGATTAGGCTATTGTGTGCAAACTTTTTTTCCTACCAAATGCCAAACTAATAACATTGTCAGCATTAAAAGGTATAACTGCTGCTTTCTGCTGTGCAAATTTTGTTTGTGATGAAAATAACAGTACATTTTCGTCAGTTATTTTATCTACAGATCAATGCATTTCTTACAGATTTCAAAATCAGTTACAGATGTAGCAGCACTGTTAAATTAAATTTGTTTGAATGCATTATTGCGACAGCGATTGCGTGTGAATGTGCTGTATCTGTTTAAATCATGCGTTAATCCGAAAATAATCAGTAAAAGGAAGACAAACTCCTTGAGAACTAGACTGTCGACGCTCGACTATTGCCGTCATTATAATTTTCTGATGGGAGAGATTATGTGTATCAAGCTATAGCTAAATATGTTTATCATGTGAATTCTTGCTGAATATGCAGTTATATTACGGGCTGTTGGCATGAATTGTACTCGTGATGGAGCGGTGCTGGAGCGAGTGAAAACCACGACGCTCCGACTTTTAAAAAGTCCTCTCCTAGCTCCAGTCAGAATCACTCCGCTCCGCTCCTACTCTGCTCGACAGCATGTCTCAAACGCGCGGGTGGAGGGTTGAGCCCAATCAGAACTACGGGAGCCCTGAGTGGAGCGTCGGCGGTTTTATTTTGTTGCGTCCATACAATATTTTTTAGAGTGTGAAATATAAATTTTCACAGAATGTAGCCTATTCATGACCAATATATTGAAGTTTTTCTAAATTCCAAACAGAGTCCAGACATCAGTAAAGTATCCTTTATGAACATTTTTTATAGGCTTTTTTTACAGACATGACAAAAAACACAAGAGTTTTTATATATTTTGTAGACTTCATGTGATTTAAAATGCACAAACCAGAAGCACAATATCTGCAGAGAAGGGCTGGCCATTCTCAAAACATAAAATATAAATTTTATTTCAATTTTCGTTTTTGTGTTTCAGAGGAAAAATCAGTGTTAAGACATCTCTCCATTACAGACCATTCTGAAAAGCAGAATTCATGCAAACGCGTATAAATAATGCTTTTCACACTTTAACAGAGATGTCTAGAGGGTATTTAATAGATCTGCCTCCCACGTAAGATTTTTCTAGTTACTAGTCATTCATTTGTCATTATTCAACTAATCACAGGTTTATATTAAATTTGCATCTATAATCCATAATGAGCCTTAATATATTCCGCGCTCAAGCACATGCATTAAGTTTGCCACAAAGCACAGGCAGAAGTAGCCCAATAATTGTGAAAAAGGGGACATTTTAATTATTTATTAATAAACAAATGTTTTCTTGTTGGCTGCAAGATGAAATTCACAGTGCTGCCTCTCTCCACATGGACGCGCCTTTAGAGAGAAATACAACCCTCCACAGATTACATAATGCTTTCATTCTAAATTGATTTGTTTAAAAGTAGACATTTCAAGCTTTCTGTAGATATATTTCTCATGTATGTGAGACACCACAATTTTCAGTTATTTCATTATCAGGAAAAAAATCCCGTGAACAAGAGGGCGCCTCCCTGTCATGCATGCATAATAATTTTTGCACAAACACTTGAATATGAATAATAATTCACATTTTGCATATGCATTACAAAGCAAATATTTTTTATCCTTATCCAGATTTGTAATGAAGAATAAGAATAAATGCTGCACGTGCACTCAGCATCATGCGCGCCGAGCAAATCTTGCACTGATATTTTGAGGAATATTATACAAACCTGCATTTAATTGCGGCTACAATTTATTTATTTATTTATTTATTTATTTTTACATGAAAGGATTTACATGAAAGCAAGTAAAAAGGTCTGAAGCTCTTTTTTACATCGTGTGTATTGTGTCAGTCCATTCTTTAGAGTTTCAATGATTTAGTTAAATCGTGCAGGTTTAATTTATTCATTTCTTGTTTTAATTAGGCCTAAATAATGGGAGTGAAATTATTCAGTGCCTCACGTTTTACTAAAAGAAAAAAGAAAAATTTATAAACACGCAAGCCTAGCTCACTACGCTACCACTTTTAATGCTACAATGCAAAGTAAACCACAATTTCTTTTGAATAATATAACACATAATTCATATTATATAAATAATACTGCACACTATTTAAATGTGTCAAATCTAGAATATGGTGTAGAGAAAATATAAGCACAGGCTCATAGGCTTGACATTTATCCTGAAACGCACATATCTTCATAAGGACTAAACTTTCATCTATGAATATTAAATATTTTTTCTTTCATTTTCCCTGAGTGCAGTCAAATATAACACTTTGGTGAGGCAAAGCTGATGTCTATTTGCGAAAATGTGCTTTGATGCGCTTGTTTGAAAACTTGTGATTAAAGCGCCACTCAGCGGTCAAAAGCTGCAAATGCACTTTGCACATGCCGCGGCCGTGGTACGCGCAGCGGTAGAACCAACGTTTTGGATGGCCACCTACTGTACCTTAAAATTTTATATATATATATATATTTTTTTTTTCTATTTTTTTTTAGTAGCACTTCAAGTTAAGCCATTCTTAGAAAAGAAAAAGTGTCAAATATTTTTTTCTATAGGTCTATCATAATGCATGCGGTAGAGGGTTAAAATAGGGCTGTCAAAATTAAAACGTTAATAACGTATTAACACAAATTAATTTTAACGCCAATAATTTCATTAACGCGTGATTAACGCAGTGTGCATTCTGTTTGACCCGTGGCTTAGACCATAGCTGGAGAAAGATGCACGGTGTTGCCAACTTAGCGATTTAGTGACTTTTCAGACCCATTTAGGGACTTTTTTTATTTATTTTTTTATTTATACTCAAACACAATTTCTTAAATCCCCAAACCACAAACCATCACTGTTCGCCCAAACCACTTAGTTTCCAAGACTCGTCGGTACTGCCACGTGAGGTTTCTCTTTCCTGCTGCGCATACACCTCTCACTGCGTCTGCTCTGTTCAGCAAGCAGCTGAGAGGATCAGCGTTTTCAGTTAAAACAGATATTTTGTTGCTTCTCAAATCTTACAAGCAAGTATAGCTGAAATTATAGTGCAGCTTTTGTCTTTATCTTATGTGTAGCCTATTTGATGTCATCAGATGACGGCTCGATTATAAATCAGGAATGGTCGAGACCATTGGCGTCGGACGGCTGAGCTTCGTCAACTGTCAAACAGGAAGGTAAAGTTAGGTGGCCGGGAGACTCTCGCTGACATCCAGTGGGAGCTCAATACCCAAGGCATAGAACGGGTAAGCCTCGCTGACCGTAGCATAGAGAAAGTAAAGTTATGTGGCTGGGAGACTCTCACTGACGTCCAACGGGAGCTCAATACTTGCAGCATTGAACGGGTAAGCCTCTCCGAACACAAGACAGAAAGGTAAAGTTGTGATGCCAGGAGGCTCTCGCCGACATCTGACAGGAGTTCAATACTCATCGGACGGGTAAGCCTCGCTGACCGTAGATAGGAAAAGGTAAGGTTGTGTTGCCGGGAAGCTCACACTGGCATCCAATGGGAGCTCAATATTTACGGCATCGGATGGGTAAGCCTCGCTGACCATATGATGGAAAAGGTAAAGTTGTCTGGCCGGCTGGCTCTTGCCGACGTCCGATGGGAGCTCAATACTCGCAGCATCGAACGGGTAAGCCCCGCCGACCATAAAAAGGAAAAGGTAAAGTTGTCTAGCTGGGAGGCTCTCGCCGACGTCCGATGGGAGCTCAGTACTCATGACATAAAATGGGTAAGCCTCTCCGAACATAAGATGGAAAGGTAAAGTTATATGGCCAGGAGGCTCTTGCCTGCATCCGATAGGAGCTCAGTACTTGCGGTATTGGACGGGTAAGCCTCGTTGACCGTAGAATTATTATTATTTTTTTTTTTAACGGGAGTGATTACTTTAATGTAGTTTTGATAAGCTTCTGAAGACCATCTTCCTAGAGTTTGGATCTGCTGCTTGGAGAGGCCTCTTTTGGGCTGCTGATGTTGCTGCCCCAATGCGAAAAGAATGGCTGGAGAAATTCTTTGCTGGGATGCCCGACAATTGCAGGATGGATCTGAAATGTTTTTGGAACCAGAAGCGAGTGATAGGTTTTTTTTTGAGTCATCTAAAAAATAAATAGTGGTTCATGGGGGAATTTAGCCCGATAATTTCTAAGGCGGAGTACTTGAAGATGGACTGGTATGGTTTGATTGGAGAAGAAAAAGACAGGTTGTCTAGCCGAGAGGCTCTCGCCGACATCCGACGGGAGCACATACCATCAAAAGGGTAAGCCTTACTGACTGTAGAATGGAAAAGGTAAGGTTATCTAGCTGGGAGGCTCTCGCCGATGTCCGACGGGAGCTCAATACTCACGGCATCAAATGGGTAAGCCTCGCCGACCATGAGACAGAAAGGTAAAGTTGTTTGGCCAGGAGGCTCTCGCCAACATCTGACAGGAGCTCAATATTCACGGCATCGGACGGGTAAGCCTCGACTACCATAGAATGGAAAAGGTAAGGTTGTGTAGCTGAGAGGCTCTTGCCGGCATCCGACGGGAGCTCAATACTCACGACATGGACGGGTAAGCTTTGCCGGTAGTCGGACGGAAAGGCCAAGATTGCTTGACCGGGCGGGCTCTTGCAGTATTTGATGGGAGTTCAATACTCACTGCACGGACAGGTAAACAACACCGTTAGTTGAAAGAAAACATTCACTTGACCGGGAAAGCTCTTGCAGCATCTGACGGGAGTTTAATACTCGCAGCATCTGACTTGTAAGCTTCGCCGGTAGCTGGACGGAAAAAGGCAAGGTTTGCTCGACCGGGAGGCTCTCGCGGCATCTGACAGGAATTCAATACTCACTGCATCAGATGGGTGAGCCTTGCCAGTAGTTGAAAGAGAAACACCGGGAGCACTCTTGCAGCACCTGACAGGGAGTTCAATATTCAGAACAATTTGAGTTGTCTAAAAGGGTAGATGCTATGAGGATTACTTTGCGTAATGGTTTAACAAAGCCAATAAGATGCTTCCGATAACATGTCAGAAAATCTTGGTGTGGCTTTGCTGTGCCAGTGTACCCCAAATAAGTGGCATGAATCTGGATGCATAGGCATAGTTTTGAAAGCTGAGGTGATGTCGACTTTTGCCAGCCAAGTGCTAAGACCCATAATTTTTTTTTTCTTCTCCCTCTCTCTCTTCATATTGATTGCATGATCGATGTCCTACAGTTGAGAGAGAAAAATTCATCAAGAGCAATCGAGGTGATTATGCTTGAAAACGGCAATTTATATGGAGCTGACAGATCAATTAGGAGTTTCTTACCCCAGAATTTTCCAAGTAGCCACTCCAATGGGCTAATGCAAAACTGAGAAGGCGGGGCATTGAAAGGGCTGATCATGAACCCTTGTTTAATTCACGCCACATATGTGGGAAAGCTGAACAGATTATTTCAGTGAAATGGCTAAATGTAATGGAAAAATTCAGGATTTCTGTTGTAAAGAATTGTCCAATTTGTGCCTATAATCATTAATCCTTTAGGTACATAGTTGAAATAATTTTCTCGCAAATCAATCTTTTTCATCCGTTTATCTGAGTGGAGTGTAATTTAAAATACAGGAAAAAATGCCAGCAAAAATTCAGTTCAGTTTGCGACGTGGTTAAAAATGACATCAACATCCTTTTGTGTCACAACGTCATTTAACAACTTTCAGCAACGAACGACCTGCCTTTTAGTGGCCTGTGCTGCTAGCGCAAGAGCTTGAGGCCTGCCTGCATACTAAGAGGTTGAGTTGAAGTGGGAAGCGAGTTAGGCTTTGCTGTGGTGAGATCAGGGGCACGGCCCAGGCTCGTTGGAAGCCTGCCACTGTGACCCAGCGCTTAAGGAGAGCTGGGTCTTGTGCGCCATGGGGCAATGGTGGTGTTGAACGAGGAAAGTTCAGGGCCTTGCGAGCTTTGCTCGAAATATTGGCCGCCCTGCTGGAGTGGATTTAGGAGTGAGGTTTGGCTGATTGCTGGGAGACGAATAACTTAGATCGTACCGATACGCTTTGTTTACGCTTCGAGAGGACTGAGCGTCTGAATTATTCAGTGTTTGCCTCAGGCTTAAATACGGTCAACTTTCCGAATGGAGGAATTGTAGGCATAGCCGAAAGAAAAGAGGAAGTGACGCCGGTAAAGCCTTGGCGTTGTGGAGAGCGTGTGGCTGGTCGAGCAGAGCAGCAGCTGCGATGAAGCCTGTAGCTCAGCGGTGGTGTCTGGCAGAGAAGGAGCGATCCTGGGGCTGGCAGATTGGCCGGAGAACCGAAAAATCCCCAGTATAGACCTCGTCGTCTAAATGGGAGAAGCTGAGTCTGACATATAATGGCAAAAGGTGCAAACCGAATGCTGATAAACCATCAATGGATAGAAGGTAAGTCAACTGTATTTATACCATAGTGTTGATTAACTTACAGTAGGTGGCCATCCAAAACGTTGGTTCTACCGCCGCCGCCACGTCGGCAAAGTGCATTTGCAGCTTTTGACCGCTGAGTGGCGCTTTAATCACGAGTTTTCATACAAGCGCATCAAAGCACATTTTCGCAAATAGACGTCAGCTTTGCCTCAACGAAGTGTTATATTTGACTGCAGTCGGGGAAAATGAAAGAAAAACACTGTAGGCTAGTTAAAATATTTAATATACACAGATGAAAGTTTAGTCCTTATGAAGATATGTGCGTTTCTTAGAACGAATTAAAGCATGATAAATCTCAAGCCTGTGCTTGTGCTTATATTTTCTCTACACCATATTTTAGATTTGACACCTTTAAATAGTGTGCAGTATTATTTATATAATATGAATTATGTGTTATATTATTAAAAAGAAAATGCATCGGAGCATTAAAAGTGTTAGCCTATTGTGAGCTAGGCTTGCTGTTTTATAATTTTTTATTTTTTATTTTAGTCAAACGTGAGGCACTGTATAATTTCACTCCCATTATTTAGGCCTAATTAAAACAAGAAACGAACAAATTAAACCTGCACGATTTAACTAAATCATTGAAACTCTAAAGAATGGACTGATTAATAAAACGTCTTCACGTATAAACTCAAGTTCTCTCATTATAATCAACAAAATACACACAATGTAAAAAAGAGCTTCATTAATTGACAACTTCAATGATTTTAAATGGAGTCTTCTCCACCTTCCATAAAATAAAATAAAAAAAAAAAAAAAAAAAAAAAAAAAAAATAAACAAAATTCAAACGCATTTAAATGCAATATTGTGTAATACTCCATAAAATATCAGCGCAAGATTTGCTCGGCCCGCATGATGCTGAGTGCACGTGCAGCATTTATTCTTATTTGTCTACATATTTTATCTTCATTACAAATCTTGTTTGGTTTTATTTTGGATAATTGCATGTAAAAAATTATTTACTTTGCAATGCATATGCAAAATGTGAATTATTATTCATATTCAAGTGTCTGTACAAATATTATTAATGTGCATGCAGGACAGGGAGGCACCATCTCGATCAAGTGATTTTTTTCCTAATAATGAAATAAATTAAAATTTTGGTGTCTCACATACATGAGAAATATATCTACAGAAAGCCTGAAATGTCTTTTAAACGAATCAATTCAGAACGTAAGCATTAGGCTATGTAATCTGTGAAGGTTGTATTTATCTCTAAATGCGCGTCCATGTGGAGAGAGTCAGCACTGTGAATTTCATCTTGCAGCCGTCAAGAAAACATTTGTTTATTAATAAATAATTAAAATGTCTCCTTTTTCACAATTATTGGGCTACTTCTGTGCTTGTGGCAAACTTAATGCATGTGCTTGAGCACGGAATATATTAAGGCTCATTATGGATTATAGATGTAAATTTAATATAAACCTGCGATTAGTTGAATAATGACAAATGAACGACTAGTAACTAGAAAAATCTTAGGTGGTGGCAGGCCTATTAAATACCCTCTAGACATCTCTGTTAAAGTTTTTAAAGCATTTTATACGCGTTTGCATAAATTCTTCTTTCAGAACGGTCCGTAATGGAGAGATGCCTTAACACTAATTTTTCATCTGAAACACAAAAACAAAAATTGAAATAAAATCAATATTTTATGGTTTGAGAATTATTGGGCTCAACCCTCCCCCGTGCGTTTGAGACACGCTGTCGAGCAGAGTATGAGCGGAGCGGTGTGATTCTGACTGGAGCGAGGAGAGGATTTTTTAAAAGTCAGAGCGTCATGGTTTTCACTCGCTCCACCACCACTCCATCACGTGTACAATTCATGCCAACAGCCTGTAATATAACTCCATATTTAGCAATAATTCACATGATAAACATATTTAGCTATAGCTTGATACACATAATCTCTCCGATCAGAAGGTTATAATGACGGCAATAGTCGAGCGTTACAGGCTAGTTCTCAAGGAGTTTGTCTGTTTCTTTTACTGATTATTTTCGGGTTAAAGCATGATTTAAACAGATACAGCACATTCACATGCAATCGCTGTCACAATAATGCATTCAAAAAAATTTAATTTTACAGTGCTGCTTCATCTGTATCTGATTTTGAAATCTGTAAGAAATGCATCGATCTGTAGATAAAATAACTGACGAAAAATGTACTGTTATTTTTCATCACAAACAAAAATTTGCACAGCAGAAAGCAGCAATTATACCTTTTAATGATGATATTGTTATTAGTTTGGGCGTTTGGTAGGAAAAAAAAAGTTTGCACACAATAGCCTAATCCCCTTTGAAAATCTCCTGTTATTTTATTTATTTATTTATTTATTTTTATTTAATTTTTATAGACTACATTAAGAACATAACATTTCAACTTTATCCACGGAGTGAAGGCGGAGCAGTGTTTCTGCATTATTAAATGCTCAGAGCACTGAGGGATATTGTTGCTGCTCCACTCTCACATACTCTGCTGCCGAGTGAGAGAGAAGTTTCCCCTACGAAATGAACAAGACCGTCCGGTGTAGACACGGTTAAACAGTGTCTGCTATATTTACAAATAATAAGAAATAAAAATAAATACATAACCTAAACCAGCGGCATAACGAGATGAAAATATAGACTAGAAAATATATTTGATAAAGAATCAAAATGGTAAATGATAAAGAATTATATTAAAACTTGTTTTGAACAATTGCTTTGTCATTTGAATATTGATTTTAAGTAGGGAGGCAAAAAAATTGATTTAAATCATAAATCAGATTTTTATGTGAAAAAAATCGGGGATTTTTTTAGGCCATTGTCCAGCCCTAATGCAATAGTTTTCATCTTTTTTTTGGGGGGGGGGGGGGGGTCAAGGCAATTTCGTCTGATAATTAAGTTTAATAACTTAGAAACTTTATTGCGCTATACAGTAGTCAACATTTGAAGTGGATCAAACCTTTCTTTAAAGTTGTCCTAAAACCTGTTCTGCAAGTTTGAAACCACCATAAGACACTGTCCATACGAAAGAGCAAGAAATTCACACCTTTATCTCGACCCCAACAAGAACTACCCCCAAACCCCAACCCCTCCAGCTGAACTGAATTTGGTCTGTTTTTTGGCTGTGAGGAACGGTGTGTTCTCATGTTACTGGGCTGAAACATATCTGCACTCACAGCAGCCGTACTCTTTGTATTCATTATTTTCTCGCAGCCCATATTATTATTTTCACTAGACCAAAATAATAACAAATTATCAATTGATAATAAATCATTATTTTGCGAAAATCATTGTTATTTGTGAACGTAGGCGTTTGAGTAAGGCTTTAAGACCAAGCGGAGTCCTCCGTCAGCTGCTCCCGCTTCACAGCGCTCGAGCTCTAACTGACCCAGCTTCACCATACGCGGTTTGATTTTATAAAATCAGTTTGAGCAAATACAACTTACTGATCATGAGCCCAACATTTAGCAAGACAGAAAAACATTCAGTCTGCCTGAAGGAAGACGTATTTCATTGAGATAATGCTGTTAAATAGAGAGTAAAAAAAAAAAAAAACTTATTCTTATTTTATTAAAGAACAAATACTTATTTTCTTCAAGAGTAAACATTATAAATAAATAATAAAAGAAAGAACCTCTATTAGCCCTTATTTGTAGGTTGTAGTAGATATGCGAGCGATTAATAGATTTAAAAAAGAAAAAAAGTGCGGGTGCTTGGTTTCAGAAAACGAATACAGCTCGTAAAAAAAATGCTATGATGAAAAAGTCATGCTAACTTATTAATTCATAGAAATAATTTAAGCAATTAAAACCTTTTTTATACTAGATTCAACTTGAATTTCAATACTATTAAACAGACTTTAAAATCTTAAGAAATTTATAAGTTGAAACGGTAAAATGTCACAGTGCATGTTAAAGTAGTCTAAATTAACTTGTATCTTGTATAGTATCTGAAGACTGAACTAACAATATAATATAATTTGATTTTTTTTTAAAAATAAACAATTCCTGTATAAAATGTGACAGCAACCTTTATATCAAACATTTTGAAATTGTCCACAGCTGAGCAACGCGAGAGGCGGATCTGAAGTTATATTTGTTTTGTTCACAAAGTGAATGTAATGCACAAAGTCATTTTTAGATGCAATGGAAAAATAAATCTGGATAAAAACATACACGAAAACATGCTAAAAAATAAATTAAGTTTGTGAGAGTTGCATTTTATTACATTCAGAAATAATAACGGCAGGCCTAATAAGCTAATAACAGGATATTTTTAGTTTCCTTCACTTTACAACAAATCCTTTAAATTTAACAAATTTATCAGAACAGAACAATAATTACAAATATATAATTCTAATGGATAAATATAATTGCAGTATATAATAATATAGGCTTATAAACAACAACAAAAATAATAATAATTAAAAATGATTTAAAGCGATATAAGGTAAGGTTGGGCTTATCTCTCTCATTCGGGACAAATCCAAACATGTTGCCCATTTGAAGCTAAACTCTTATTCATGAGGTAAAGTAGGCTTTGGATTTCACACGTGTTTCAATATCGACAGAAAAAAAATCATAATGAGCAAAAATATGCCAAAGTGGACCGCTGCTCGCGCCGTATGGCCCAGTGAACGACTGTTTCCAGATGTGCTCGTGAGGCACCAGCGCGATCAAAGTCACAATTCACAATTTTTGGTCACACAGTAAAGGCATAATTCAAAAATGCAAAGTGTTAGCAGTCGGAAAAATCAAGAATAATAACAGAGTTAATAAGAATTATTTGTAAATGCTGGACTGTTCTCATTTCGCTCTGCAAATGGAACCTGAAGATTTTTATTAATTTATTTATTTTTTTAACCAAGAATGAACAGAAATGAAAACATTTAGCTTTTAATCCATATATATATATATATATATATATATATATATATATATATATATATATATATATATATATATATATATATATATGCCTAGGCCTATATATGTAATGACTAAGCATAAGAGCCTTTGTGTAAAGTTCTTTCTTTAAATTTTGATGAGTAGACTGTATCCTAAGACTATCCTATTTTTTAATGGCTTTTAAGGATGTTATAATATATATTATAATGTTACTGTTGTTTTACGTCTTCCTTTCATTTTACAATTAGCCTACATATAGTTCGCAATCCTTCCCTTTGTGCCACCTGGCGGTAGTTTCACGAATGATTTTAACACGCGACTGATTTGCAGTTAACACCGCGGCCCTGCGGCGGCGGTACGCGCGGCGGTATTACCCATTTTGGTTGTCTACCTACTGTAAGTGCACTCCACCTGTGCTAATTAGGCTAAGTATCTGAAGCGCTCCTCCCGAACCTTGTTAATAAAACATCATATCTTGAAAGGGAGAGCTGGTAGTCTTAATAGGTTGCATTTCAGTCACTTTTTCATATTCATTCTGTAGTCTGACAACAGAAACAGAAAAATATATCAATGAAAACAGTTTTATTGAGAACTTAGCTGCATCAAAATACAGTGTGTGGGCATAGAGAGGCAAATAAATGTAAAAATAAATAATAAATATACATTTTGCATTTTCAGAAGAAGTGAGCTGCCCCGTCCTGCAAATAATGTAAACAGGCTTGTGTAAATAAATTGCTCATTGCGAAGAAAGAGAAGTAATGGGAACCTGGTATTTCGTTGTTCTTTTTTGTCATGTGTCTAATAGACATGAACAAGTTCTTTAAAAAACATCTATGACATTTCAAACATGTCTAGTCTTCATGCTCTATGTTGACTATGGTCTCACTAATAATAAACATACATTTGGATAAAGCATCCTTATTTGTCCATGCCCTTGTTGATTAGAGTATTAAAAACCTGAAAAGTAATCAAGCAACTGTACAGCATTAAATAGGAAAACTTATAATTCATAAATCAAAACAAACATATCAAACAATAATATAAAAAGTAAATACACAACAACATATAAATCAATGACATCATCATACAGCTCAGTTCA
This sequence comes from Cyprinus carpio, assembly GCF_018340385.1. NCBI lineage: Eukaryota > Metazoa > Chordata > Actinopteri > Cypriniformes > Cyprinidae > Cyprinus > Cyprinus carpio. The sequence goes on from NC_056589.1 coordinate 13,326,052, forward strand.
GTTTAAATAGTATCTGTGCAATCAAGTCAACGATATGGCTGGAAAAGAAGTATTCCCAACTAAGCAAGCCAGAAGCAACAGCGGCTAGGAACCAAAAAACTCCATCGGTGACAGAATGGGAAAAAAAAAACCTTGTGAGAAACCAGGATCAGTCAGGGGGCCAGTTCTCCTCTGGCCAGCTCAACCAGCAGTTCAATTCCAGGCTGCAGCAAAGTCACATTATGCAGAGGACTCAACTGGTTCCTGTAGTCTTGTCCCAGTGGCCGTCTGAGACAAGGTCTTTAGAGGGAATCTGGGGCTCATCTAGTTATCTTGGTCTCCGCTGACTTTCGGGGCTGTAGAGGTCCTCTCTAGGTGCTAATCCAACATCTGGGCTGGATATGTACTGGATCCAGGTGACTGCAGTGACCAGTTAATCACGATTAAATATTTTAATCAATTGACAGCCTTAATTTAAACCTTAAAATCTTGAGGTTGAAAAAAATATTGACATTATACTACAAAATGCAAACACATATTTTGCTGTTGCTGTATAGATCATGGCCTTCAGATCATGTTTATAATGGTGCCGGTAGTGGCAATTTTGGGGCACTTCTTTGAGACAAGGTCTTTAGAGGGAATCTGGGGCTCATCTAGTTATCTTGGTCTCCACTGACTTTCGGGGCTGTAGAGGTCCTCTCTAGGTGCTAATCCAACATCTGGGCTGGATATGTACTGGATCCAGGTGACTGCAGTGACCAGTTAATCATGATTAAATATTTTAATCAATTGACAGCCTTAATTTAAACCTTAAAATCTTGAGGTTGAAAAAAATATTGACATTATACTACAAAATGCAAACACATATTTTGCTATTGCTGTATAGATCATGGCCTTCAGATCATGTTTATAATGGTGCCGGTAGTGGCAATTTTGGGCACTTCTAAAGCACCAAGTTTAAACAATAATCAGATACATATAAACCCCTGAAGAACATGACATCCAGCATCTAATAGGAAAGGGGAATTACGATCTGTAACAGAGTGTGTTAAAAATGTAAAAGATTGGATGACCAATAATTTTCTCCTATTAAATTCAGATAAGACAGAGATATTACTTATTGGACCAAAAAACATTACACAGAATCTTGTAGATTATAATTTGCAATTAGACAGATGTACTTCCTCTACTGTCAAAAATCTGGGTGTTATATTAGACAGTAACTTGTCTTTTGAAAATCATATTTCCCATGTTACAAAAACAGCATTCTTCCATCTTAGAAACATTGCCAAGCAACGAAACATGTTACCTGTTTCTGATGCAGAAAAGCTATAGTTCATGCAATCATGACCTCTAGACTGGACTATTGTAATGCACTGCTAGCTGGTTGTCCTGCATCTTTAATAAACAAGCAACAGATAGTCCAAAATGCAGCGGCTAAAGTCCTTACCAGGTCAAGAAAATATGATCATATTACCCCAATTTTACAGTCTCTGCACTGGTTACCTATTAAGTTTCGCCTCAGTTACAAAATATTATTAGGCCCTTAATGGTTTAGCTCCTGCGTACCTAACTAGTCTTCTACCACGCTACAATCCATCACACTCCCTAAGGTCACAAAACGCTGGATTTTTGATAGTACCTAGGATAGCAAAGTCCACTAAAGGAGGTAGAGCTTTTTCGCATTTGGCTCCCAAACTGTGGAATAGCCTTCCTGATAATGTTTGGGGTTCAGACACACTTTCTCTGTTTAAATCTAGATTATAAACACACCTCTTTGGCCAAGCATTCAAATAATGCATCTCATAATTTTGGACTGCAGTTATATCTGATCAAATGCCCATTATTATTAATTTTACTTGGCTGGAACAGCAGCTACGCTAATTATGTCTCTATTTGTTTCTCTGTTTTGCCACGCGATTTACATCCCAAGCTCCAGTCTGGATCCAGAACACCTGAGAAGAGATGATGCCAACCCCTCAGAGGACCTCAGATGATGCTAACCCAGAGACAACATACAGAACTACCATATTTTGCTATAAGTTTGATTGCAAAAATGCTGTTAATAGTTTTAATTTGTCTGTTTGTTTACGTCTTTTATTGATTTTTCCGAACAATTCTGCCGTATGCACATAAACTGACAGTCACCACTGACAAGCAACTACTAAATATTGTAGAAACTTAATTTTATTTGCTTTGCAATGATTTGTATCGTTTAAAGTGCTATACAAATATAAACTTGAATTGAATTGAAAAAATATATATATATATATATATATATATATATATATATATATATATATATATATATATATATATATATATATATATATATATTTTTTTTTTTTTTTTTTTTTCATTGTTTTAACTTTTTTAGGGCTTTGATTTACTTACAGTATAGAAGCATTAACTATAATGCAAGTTCCATTCGGTAAGTAAATTGTTTACTGATGCCAAAATAAACAAGCAACTACGCAAGCAAACATAACAATACAGAACAAAGAATATGCAAGAATGACTGGAGAGGTTCTTTTAAGATTAAATAGATACTACATCATCTGAATCAAAGTGTACAACATAAACTGAGAATTCCAGTATAAACACAATTTATTACCTTCTTATAATTTCAGGAAATCTAGCTTGGCTCTATTTGCTAAACCCGCCTCATGTCCTGCCCTATGAGGTAACTGACTACATTCACAATCATTCATCCATATTAATTATGTCTATAAAGTGCAAAAGACTTTATCAGGTCACTTGCATTTGGCAGGTGCAATAGAAGTGAGTCTTTGGGATGCTTATCTTTCTTTATACACTTCTGACTTTCTATCATATGAATACAAAGGCAGAAAACACTGCATGCCAAATGATGGGAGACCCTGAGTATCCATTGCTTTCCAAGGATGGAGACATAATCATTGGAGCACTTTTTGTTATCCACACTGAAATATCATTACCTTCATTTGAGTTTACACGTAAGCCTCAGCATATATCATGTTCCAGGTTTGTTTCTTTATTTTTCTAATAACTTTTGAGCATTTTACATTTAATTTTCTTTTTTTTTTCTTTTTATAAATTGATTTATCAGGTGCCTTTATCCAAATAATGTATTTATGCATACTGACTTTTTTTTTCTTAATGAAAATGCGTTGCAGCTAATCCTTAAAATTAACTTTGTAATAGCAAAACAACCATAACATCTGGAGCCATGCTCATTTAAAAAAAGTTTTTTATGTTTTTTTTTATTGCTTTTTATTTATTTTTTTATTTATCTAGTTGCTTTTTATCCTGATGTTTTAATGTCTCCACAGTGTGAATATAAAAGATTTTCGGCTGGCTCAAACCATGATCTTTGCCATTGAGGAGATTAACAAAAGTAAAAGTTTGCTCCCAAATGTTTCTGTTGGCTATAAAATTTATGATACCTGTGGTTCAAGACTGTCTTCTATGAGTGCAACCATGGCATTGATGAATGGTCATGATATTGCAGCAGGGGACAGATGCAATGGAAAATCTCCTATACATGCTATCATAGGAGAAACAGAGTCTTCCAACACAGTGATTTTGTCCAGAACTACAGAACCTTTTAGAATTCCAGTGGTGCGTTGCAAGTACAGCAAAAGTTTGATAATACTGAAACAATACTGAGATACTGATGTTTCTGTGCTTATTATTATTATTATTATTATTATTGTTTTTATTTTCCTTTTTATAGATAAGTCCCTCAGCCACATGTGACTGTCTTAGTAATAGGAAAGATTATCCATATTTCTTCAGGACTATTGCTAGTGATTACCACCAGAGCAGAGCACTTGCATACATAATCAAGCACTTTGGCTGGTCTTGGGTGGGAGCTGTTAACAGTGACAATGACTATGGAAATAATGGAATGGCCATATTTCTGAAAACAGCCATAGAAGAGGGGATTTGTGTGGAGTACTCTGTGAAATTCCTGAGGACAGAGCATGAAAAAATTAGAAATGTTGTGGACATCATAAAACAAGGCACCACTAAAGTAATTGTTGCATTTCTTACTGGTTTTGAGATGAAAAGTCTAATTGAGCAGCTAAGTATTCAGAACATTACAGGTCTCCAAATGATTGGAGTAGAGGCTTGGATAACTTCAAAAAGTTTGATGACTACAAACAGTTTTCATGTGCTGGGAGGGTCACTGGGCTTTGCAGTGAGAAAAATTAAAATTGAAGGATTTGCAGATTATGTTATGAAAGCATTCTGGGACACAGCTTTTCCATGCTCTTTTAATACTGAATTAAATTGCAGTCGATATCAGGATCTATTTGTGCTGAAAAACTATAATGAAGATGTTCCAGAACAAAGATTTCCAAGCTATGTCTACAAAGCAGTTTATGCTGTGGCTCATTCACTACACAGTCTACTCAAGTGCAAAGAACAAGATGGTTGTGAGGAATGCCTGACAATGCAACCACAGCAGGTAAAAAAATAAAATAAAAATGAGAGTCCCTAGTGTTGCCCTTTAATGTGTTAAAAAATGCTTTAGTGATAATATATCAAAATGTTTAATTCATTAGGTGGTTGAGGCTCTGACAAAGGTAAATTTCACTGTAAAGATGGGAGATCGTGTGTGGTTTGACAGCACTGGTGGTGCAGTGGCCCAGTATGAAATTGTGAACTGGCAGCAGGACTCTGATGGATCATTCCAGTTTAAATCAGTGGGATACTATGATGCCTCACTGCCCCCTGATCAGCGCTTTGTGATTATCACTAAAAACATAATCTGGGCCAGAGGACAACTTGAGGTAAACGGCAATAATCTGTTTGTGCAGCAGGGTTTGTTTAAACTGTGGGAATGTAATAAATCCTAAATCATTGCTCTGATCTTTACAAAGTAAATAATGAATACAACATGTGGATAAATATGTATAGAAGAAGAAGAAGCAGAAGAAGAAGAAGAAACATCCACAAAGCTCTGTTCCTTTTGAAAGTACATGACATAAAAAGTCAAAGGTTTACTTGAATGATATTAGCTATTGGTCATGGTGGTCGCCATGATTTTGCCAAGTAAGACATGTTCCTCGATCAACATCTATTGATGATCCTGCATCAACATTACTGTCCAAAAATATAGACTTAACCCAATTCCTACCCCTAAACCTAAACTTACCCATAATTTATTCCTAAAATCAGTGGGAAATGATAGCTGATTAACAAGAGTGTAGAAGCACCTAACCCTGATTGCAAGCCAAAAACAGATATTTCCTTAAAATTTATCCCTCAATTCTGATTGGTTGATTGGAATGTTGTTCCAGGATCAACAAGGATGTTGATCCAGGAACATGTTGTACTTGGTGAAATCACGCTTACCAGCTATTGTGCCATTCATTTTACAAGTTAACTTTGTGAACCCCCCCCCCCCCCCCCCAAAAAAAAAAAAAAAAGTCAAAAATGATTCTGGTGGAAAGGAAGTAACAATGTCCAAACCAGGTTACATTTTCAGAATTGAAAAATCTAATCAGATTTGATTAAGCGAATAAAAAAATGCAGAGAGTGTTACTAGTATTTTGATAAACAGACTTAGCATTGATGATGATTTTCTAAAACAGACCTTTCAAACTATTGTTTTGTCCTCGAGATGTATTTATAATACACTTAACATTTGTACCATTTTATGCTTCAAAGAAGAACTAGTCTCTTCTGAATAAGACTGGCACTTAATTTAATATGCATAATGTAATTTTCCATGTAGAAGCCAAGGTCTGTGTGCAGTGAGAGCTGTCCTCCAGGCACTAGAAAGGCTACACATAAAGGAAGGCCTGTCTGCTGTTATGACTGTGTTCCATGTGCAGAAGGAGAAATCAGCACTGAGACAGGTAATCTTCAGCCCATCTCACATTTTCAAAGAAAACTAATTAGTGGCTTATTTTGTATTCTTCTTCTTTTGTTCAGAATAAAGTTTCTTATCAAAGGAGCTCAAAAATAAAATAATTTCCTTTTTTATTTGTAACTACAGTAAACACAACTTCCTTTCCAGATTCAATTAACTGCAAGCAGTGTCCAGGGGAATACTGGTCTAATGCTGAGAAAAATAAATGTATATTAAAGGCTATAGAGTTTCTGTCATTCACAGAAGTTATGGGTATAGTGTTAGTTTTTTTCTCACTTTTTGGAGCAGGATTATCCGTACTGGTGGCCATCCTGTTTTACAGCAAGAAGGACACCCCCATAGTAAAAGCCAACAACTCAGAGCTGAGTTTCCTGTTGCTTTTCTCATTGACTCTGTGTTTCCTCTGTTCACTTACGTTTATTGGTCGGCCCACTGAGTGGTCCTGCATGTTGCGTCACACAGCATTTGGGATCACTTTTGTCCTCTGTATCTCCTGTGTTCTGGGGAAAACAATAGTGGTGATAATGGCCTTCAAGGCTACACTTCCAGGAAGTAATGTCATGAAATGGTTTGGGCCTGCACAACAACGACTCAGTGTTCTTGCCTTTACACTTATACAAGTTCTTATTTGTGTGCTTTGGTTAACAATATCGCCTCCATTTCCCTACAAAAATATGAAATATTATCATGAAAAGATCATTCTTGAATGTCATCTGGGTTCTACTATAGGTTTCTCTGCTGTTCTGGGTTATATTGGCCTACTGTCTGTCTTGTGCTTCATTTTGGCTTTTCTGGCTCGCACACTGCCTGATAAGTTCAATGAAGCCAAATTCATCACATTCAGTATACTCATATTTTGTGCTGTATGGATCACATTTATTCCAGCTTATGTCAGTTCTCCTGGAAAATTTATTGTAGCTGTGGAGATATTTGCCATTTTAGCCTCAAGCTTTGGTTTGCTATTTTGCATATTTGCACCTAAATGTTACATCATCCTGCTCAAGCCTGAACAAAATACAAAGCAACGTATGATGGGAAAAACAATAAAATAAAAAAGCTATATTCTTGCTAAATGTAATTTTTTAGTACTGTCAGTGACAGATGAAAAAACACCTGTGATGATTGCCATTTTTGCGCAGCTTCATCAGAAGAGCAAGGAAGGCCAAATCTAATTTTATTTTTGTGCAACTGCTAGTCTACAACATTATGCAAATGGAATGCAGACTACATATGATGCTTTCACTATGTTCAATACAACCTCTGCTGTCAAAATAATGGGACATTTTTAACCTTGCCTATAGTTCAACAAACAACTTTGCAGGGAAATTATATGGTGTTACTATATGTTAAAAAAAGTAATAACATTTATAGTTAGAGCTACACCAAAAACAGCTACCAGGGAACACTCAAACTTGCATTATCCTGTCACAAATATATGTATGTATTCACTAGTATATATTTCTGAAGTTTAATAATATGTGTATTTGAAAGAAACTTCTTTTTTATTTTGAGGACATTAATTTTTTTTTTTTTTTTTACTATTCCCATTAGCTTATAATCATTTATAGCAACTAATGCTTCACAAGTGTTTTAGAACGTCATGACAATTAAGCACTCAAATAAAGACTTTAGTGGCCTGCTATTCTTTTGTCTGTATTTATTCACTTACTTTTTGTCCTTTGTTTGAAATCATTGGGTAGGGGTCAAAAACTGGAGTGACAAAAATAAGAAACAAAGTATGAGGACTGGTGACGTGTTGCAACCTGCAAAACAGGCTGACGCAAAGACTCCGGTGACTTGTACTTGCCCGGAAGCTAGGCTGAGAGGAGTCTCGACAAAAAACAAAAACTAAAAAAACAACATTAACTGAGGTACAGCTGGAAGCTACACCCTAGTGGTGTCAAAACATGTTTATTTGATTTTCAACAACAATGAACAAACAACTGATGTAAACTACTGTTAAATTAGGTATATCTATTTATTTATTTAACTTACAGTCTCTGAAAAGTATGGCATGTTTTAAGTGAGTTTAATTAGTAAAAAAAAATCCATTTTATAACAAAGACTAGAAATATAAATGTGCAAAAAGTATGTAAATGAGATTATATGTCTTTAGCAGTTTGTAAGTAATTGTATAAACTTAATTCAGATATGGATAATTTGATTTGGTTAATATGACATCAAACTGTTTCCTGCAGTATGACATGCAACATTTGACCTCATATATTATAATTTCCTTTTTTTATATATCAGTGTTATTTGTGTACATGATTACTGAGTGTCACTATGTAGGTCACAGTCTTATGCTCAGGCCATGATAGCTCTGACAGTATTGTGCTCCTTTGAAGTGAGTGAAGTGTGAGTGAAGTGACATACAGCCAAGTATGGTGACCCATACTCAGAATTTGTGCTCTGCATTTTTAACCCATCCAAAGTGCACACACACAGCAGTGAACATACACACCATGAATACACACCCGGAGCAGTGGGCAGCCATTTATACTGTGGCGCCCAGGGAGCAGTTGGGGGTTCGGTGCCTTGCTCAAGGGCACCTCAGTCGTGGTATTGCCGGCCTGAGACTCGAAACCCACAACCTTAGGGTTAGGAGTCAAACTCTCTTACCATTAGGCCACGACTTCCCCCAAATCACCATGAATCACCATCACCCAGGAAAGCATCAGCAAATTCAGACAAAAATAATGTGCATTCTTGGGCAAAAATCAGTGCTGCTAGCAAAATAAAATAGTCCAGAGAGGACAGAAAATATTTTTGGTGAATATCCACTAACAAACATGTTAGAGGAAATTTGAATGTCCCTCTTTTCTGCTCTGTTTTTTATTTATACAACGGTCTCAACACTACAGGGCCTTGGTTATAATTCACTGAACACAAAATAAATACAGATAGAGCAGTTAGGGTAGTACAACATAGTAGGAGAAATGGTTTTGGTGCAAAAATAACCTACAGACAAGCGACTGAGCATACAAGAAAAAAGACCAAACAAAGAATATGTATTAAGGACTGAATTGGGTAGGCTTTTTAAAGGCTTTATTAGATACAAAGTAATGAATATGAAATTTTTTGTATAATTTTCAAGTGTTTACATTTTTTGCTACCTTCTGATAGTTTGATAACATTAGACTCTTTCAAATCAGCTTGACTCTATTCCACTCCAGCTCTACCTGACTCATGTCCTGCCCTATGAGGTCACTGGCAGCGTCTACAAGAAATTATCCATATTAATTATGCCTATAAAAGAGAAAATTCTGTATCAGGTCATTTCAATCTGGCAGTCGCAGTTGAGCTCAATCACTGGGATGCTTATCTTTCTTTACACACTCCTGCTTTTCCATCACCTTAATGTGAGGGCGGAATTTTTCTTTTGCAGAATAATGGGTGACCCTAAGTATCCACTGTTTTCCAAGGATGGAGACATAACTATTGGAGCAATTTTGGCAATACACAGTAAATTAGCATTATCTTCATTTGAGTTTACACAAAAACCTCAGCTTCTATCATGCTCCAGGTTTGTTACATTGTCTGCCCTAATTTATTCTAGTTTTCAATGTATTTAATGCTGACATCTGAAAAGCTATGTTGTTTTTGGTATGACCAACATGTGATAAAAAGTCAGAGGAAAACAAATACCTTAAAGTTTATATCGGTTTATTTGTTTAGTTGAAATTTAGCTTTCTTATGTAATGTTTTTACAGTGTGAATCTTCAAGATTTTCGAATGGTTCAGATGATGATCTTTGCCATAGACGAAATTAACAAAAATGAAATTTTGCTCCCAAATATTTCTATTGGCTACAGAATTTATGATAGCTGTGGTTCAAGAATGGCTTCTATGAGTGCAACTATGGCACTGATGAATGGACCAGAGTTTGCAGCAGGGGAGACATGCAAGGGAGGGTCCTCTATACATGCTATCATAGGGGAACCTCAATCTTCTGCTACAGTAATTCTGTCCAGAACAACAGGATCTTTTAAAATTCCAGTGGTAAGGAGAGATAACAGTAAATATTTGACACTATCTCCATGCACATTCCTGTATAACTATTACAAAAGCTTTTTTGTTTTTCTTTTTTTCCCCAGATAAGTCACTCAGCCACATGTGAATGTCTCAGTAATAGAAAATATTACCCTTCTGTCTTCAGGACTATTGCTAGTGATTATCACCAGAGCAGAGCACTTGCATACATAGTCAAATACTTTGGCTGGTCGTGGGTGGGAGCTGTGAACAGTGACAATGACTATGGAAACTATGGAATGGCCATATTTCTGAATATAACCAAGGAAGAGGGCATTTGTGTGGAGTACTCTGTGAAATTCCAGAGAACAGAGACTGAAAAACTAAAAATCGTAGTAAACACAATAAAAAATGGCACTGCAAAAGTGATTGTGGCATTTCTTACCAGTTTTGAGATGAACAATCTACTTGATCAGCTAAGTATTCAAAACGTTACAGGCCTCCAGGTGATTGGTGTGGAGGCATGGATAACAGCAAGCAGTATGATCACACCAAACAGTTTTCGTGTACTGGGAGGGTCACTGGGGTTTGCAGTGAAAAAAATCAATATCCAAGGTTTTGCAGATTATGTTCTAAAAGCATTCTGGGAAACAGCTTTTCCTTGCTCACAGATTGAGAAGAATTCTTCTCAAACTGAATTAAGTAGCAGCAGATATCAGGATCTGCTTGTGCTGAAAAACTACAATGAAGATGTGCCTGAACAAAGATATGCAAGCAATGTGTACAAAGCAGTTTATGCTGTGGCTCATTCACTACACAGTCTATTCAAGTGCAAAGAAAATGAAGGGTGCAAGAACAACTTTACAATACAACCACAACAGGTATCTATCTATCTATCTATCTATCTATCTATCTATCTATCTTGTGAAGTGATTGCTAGAAGGATATAGAGAGAGCATGCGCCTAACCTGTTTATGTTGTAGCTGATTATCATTGTGTTAATGCCTTATTCATAATATTCTAAATCTGTATTTTTGCTAGGTGGTTGAAGCTCTGAAAAATGTCAATTTCACTGCAAAGATGGGAGATCGTGTGTGGTTTGACAGCACTGGTGCCACAGTAGCCCAATATGAAGTTGTTAACTGGCAGCAGGACTCAGATGGATCAATCCAGTTTAAGCCGGTGGGATACTATGATGCCTCACTGCCTCCTGACCAGAGCTTTGTACTTAACACTGAAAACATAATCTGGGCTGGAGGAAAGCTTGAGGTAAACGGCAATAACCTGTCTACAAAGTTTGTTTGTAGAACTGTAAATTTAGAGCAATAAAACCAAGAGACTGTCAGGCCTTATCAAGACTTAGAGGGTTTTGACCAATAGGACAATATGCTACCATACTGAGCAGTTTAAATAATACTGCTAAATTTTAATAACAGCACTTCAAATTGTTTTGCTTCCAAAATTATACAAAATACAGCATTTCTATAGCTTACATTATTTCATGATTCAGATAGTCTGTATGTGTATATTAGTATAATGTTTCTATGCAGAAGCCAAGGTCTGTGTGCAGTGAGAGTTGTCCTCCAGGCACTAGGAAGGCTGCACAGAAAGGAAGACCTGTCTGCTGTTATGACTGTATTCCATGTGCAGAAGGAGAAATTAGTAATGAGACAGGTAATCTTCAGCCCTTATCCGTTTAAAAGAAAACTAGTTAGTTGCATCTTTTGTTTTGTATTTGTATCTTATGTTACTTTTCAGGTTTTTTTTTTCTTTTTTTCTATCAAACAAGTTTTAATAATAATAACAATAATAATAATAATTTCCCTTTTGTCTTCTAACTGTAGTGAAAACAACTTCCTTTCCAGATTCAAATAACTGCATGCAGTGTCCAGAGGAATACTGGTCTAATGCTGAGAAAAATAAATGTATGTTAAAGGCTGTAGAGTTTCTGTCTTTCACAGAAGTTATGGGTATTGTGCTGGTTTTTTTCTCACTGTTTGGAGTAGGATTAACTGCGATGGTGGCCATCCTATTTTACAACAAGAAGGACACCCCCATAGTTAAAGCCAACAACTCAGAGCTGAGCTTCCTGCTTCTCTTCTCATTGACTCTGTGTTTTCTCTGTTCACTTACTTTCATTGGTCGTCCCACTGAGTGGTCCTGTATGTTGCGTCACACAGCATTTGGGATCACTTTTGTCCTCTGTATCTCCTGTGTTCTTGGGAAAACAATAGTGGTGTTAATGGCCTTCAAGGCTACACTACCAGGAAGTAATGTCATGAAATGTTTTGGACCTCTTCAACAGCGACTCAGTGTTGTTTCCTTTACACTAATACAGGTTCTTATCTGTGTGTTTTGGCTTACAATATCCCCTCCATTTCCCTATAAAAATTTGAAATACTATAATGAAAAGATCATTCTTGAGTGCAGTCTAGGTTCTACTATAGGTTTCTCTGCTGTACTGGGTTATATTGGCCTACTGGCTGTCTTGTGCTTCATTTTAGCTTTTCTGGCTCGCACACTGCCTGATAACTTCAATGAAGCCAAATTCATCACATTCAGTATGCTCATATTTTGTGCTGTATGGATCACATTTATTCCAGCTTATATCAGTTCTCCTGGAAAATTTACTGTAGCTGTGGAGATTTTTGCCATTTTAGCCTCAAGCTTTGGGTTATTACTTTGTATATTTGCACCAAAATTTTATATCATCTTGCTTAAGCCTGAACAAAATACAAAGCAACATGTGATGGGGAAGATTTAATCCATGTCCTATTAAGAAATAAACTACATTAACAATAATAAAAATTATACAACTAGACAGAGTGGATAATCTGACAGTGACATCACGGTTGTTGTTTTTTTAATTTATTTTTTTATGGCTCTTGTGAAGGGCTGAAATAAAGAACTTAGTGGCCTGCTACACTTTTGGCTGTCCCTGTATTTGTTTCCTTACTTTTTTGTCCTTTGTTTGCAATCAGGTTGTGGGGGACATACTAAAGTGACAGAAAGAAAAAAGCCTGAAGACTGTAACAGGTTGCAACCTGAAAAACAAGCTGACGCAAAGGCTCCAGTGACTTGTAATTGCCCAGAAGCTAGGTTAAAAGGAGCCTCCACAAACATAAAATAGAAATAATAAACACTTTAATTAAAGCACAGCGTAATTATTTAATTGTTTATTTTTGGATCATGTGTGTTTAACTGTTTTCAACAACAAAATCACACCTGATGCAGCTTACTGTTAAATTAGGTGTAATTATTTAATTGTTTATTTTTGGTCTGCAAAAAGTATGGTAGAAGTTGGTCTGTGTAAAGTAAATACTTTAAAAAAGGTGAAAAAGTTCATTATAGCAAGCCAGACAAGTAGCAGTAGCAGTAACATACAAAATCAGTAGTTAATATCACGTGTCCTGCAGTATGATATAAATTTCATATAATTTATAATTATACAATTATACAATATATAATTTATACAAAATAAAATAAAAATAACTGCAAAGCGTGGACATGAAATTTTGATTTGAGTTCAACCTTTATTAATCCTACCTGTTTATTACCTTATAATCCATTACAATGTACAAAACATTTGTTCTGGAAAAGGGATGAATGCAACAAAAATTTAGCATTACCTTCAATACTAATATTAGTCCATGGGCCCAGGCCACAATTTTCACTAATTGGTACCACCCAAGGTGGCAAATTCTAGTTTTAATTTTTATTTATTTATTTATTTATTTATTTTTCCATATCTCTAGATGATATTACAACATGATAACCTTTTGTTAGTGGTAGCTTTGTCACTGAAATCAGCCTTTAATGACACTAACCGTTGAGCCAAAGAATGAAAAAATCTTGTAACTTTACTTGAACAGAACATGTCATACAAAGAAAAACAAAATGATTCTACGTTGTTCTTATTTGGTCATTGCAAATTTTTGTTTTTTCATCATCATCATCATCATCATCATCATCATATTCAACCAGTTTCATGACATCATTATACTCCTCCTCCTCCTCCCTCAGGTTTGTAGCTTGCACATTTCTGTGCACTTTAATTTGTTGGCAAGACAGGAACAGTCAGTAAACACTTGGACAGCCATTGGTGCTGGTTGTCCCCACATCCAGTCTAACATCAGCATACCTGTACAGTCGTGGCCAAAAGTTTTGAGAATTACATAAATATTAGTTTTCAAAAAGTTTGCTGCTAAACTGCTTTTAGATCTTTGTTTCAGTTGTTTCTGTGATGTACTGAAATATAATTACAAGCACTTCATACGTCTCAAAGGCTTTTATCGACAATTACAAGACATTTATGCAAAGAGTCAGTATTTGCAGTGTTGGCCCTTCTTTTTCAGGACCTCTGCAATTCGACTGGGCATGCTCTCAATCAACTTCTGGGCCAAATCCTGACTGATAGCAACCCATTCTTTCATAATAACTTCTTGGAGTTTGTCAGAATTAGTGGGTTTTTGTTTGTCCACCCGCCTCTTGAGGATTGACCACAAGTTCTCAATGGGATTAAGATCTGGGGAGTTTTCAGGCCATGGACCCAAAATTTCAACATTCTGGTCCCCGAGCCACTAAGTTATCACTTTTGCCTTATGGCATGGTGCTCCATCGTGCTGGAAAAAGCATTGTTCTTCACCAAACTGTTGTTGGATTGTTGGAAGAAGTTGCTGTTGGAGGGTGTTTTGGTACCATTCTTTATTCATGGCTGTGTTTTTGGGCAGAATTGTGAGTGAGCCCACTCCCTTGGATGAGAAGCAACCCCACACATGAATGGTGTCAGGATGCTTTACTGTTGGCATGACACAGGACTGATGGTAGCGCTCACCTTTTCTTCTCCGGACAAGCCTTTTTTTCCAGATGCCCCAAACAATCGGAAAGGCGCTTCATCTGAGAATATGACTTTGCCCCAGTCCTTAGCAGTCCATTCACTATACATTCTGCTAAAGATCAATCTGTCCCTGATGTTTTTTTTTGGAGAGAAGTGGTTTCTTTGCTGCCCTTCTTGACACCAGGCCATCTTCCAAAAGTCTTCGCCTCACTGTGCATGCAGATGCGCTCACACCTGCCTGCTGCCATTCCTGAGCAAGCTCTGCACTGGTGGCACTCCGATCCCATAGCTGAATCCTCTTTAGGAGACAATCCTGGCGCTTGTTGGACTTTCTTGGACGCCCTGAAGCCTTCTTTACAAGAATTGAACCTCTTGATGAACCTATAAATTGTTGATTTAGGTGCAATCTTAGTAGCCACAATATCCTTGCCTGTGAAGCCATTTTTATGCAACGCAATGATGGCTGCACGCGTTTCTTTGCAGGTCACCATGGTTAACAATGGAAGAACAATGATTTCAAGCATCACCCTCCTTTTAACATGTCAAGTCTGCCATTCTAACCCAATCAGCCTGACATAATGATCTCCAGCCTTGTGCTTGTCAACATTCTCACCTGAGTTAACAAGATGATTACTGAAATGATCTCAGCAGGTCCTTTAATGACAGCAATGAAATGCATTTGAAAGTTTTTTTTTGGGATTAAGTTAATTTTCATGGCAAAGAAGGACTATGCAATTCATCTGATCACTCTTCATAACATTCTGGAGTATATGCAAATTGCTATTATAAAAACTTAAGCAGCAACTTTTCCAATTTCCAATATTTATGTAATTCTCAAAACTTTTGGCCACGACTGTACAACTAAGTGGAAGATATTTCTCATCCATTTCAGTGAGGTGTCTAAATCTCTAGAAATTATCTATACATATTTACACTATTTTATTATTAGTTATTAGAAAATGTAATTATTGTATTTATTATAATCATACCTTTGTCATCAGTTGTCCATCCATGTCCTTTTGGTTTGGGTATGTCTGGCTGTCCTTCCAGACAGTGCCTCCAGACAGCTGCCTGGTAATTGGCATGCTGTATATGCAGCTTTATGCAGTCCCTGCAAAGGGGGAAGTAGGCTGGACAACACTTCACCCCTTTTGGTGCAGAATAGCAGGTAACGTAGATCATTGACATCACATACACTAGACGATGGTGCATACATCCTGCAGACAATGATTCCATGTTGCTGTATAATTACTCTGATACATCCCAGGATGTTCCCAGGAATTTGAAGGAGTCTTGGAATGTCCTATTTCCTTTCACAAGTTTGAGAGCAGTAAGTTTTCCTCGTGCAAAAACACTGATGCTATCACAACCAGTAAAGGCATTTACCCCTATAAGAACATCACACGTCATCTCCAAGAAGCTGAGCAAAGTTGCTGATGTAAAGGGACCTTGTTCAATTCTGAGTGCCAAATTTCCGATAAAGGGGGCAGTTTATCTTACAGTATCCAAGACAAAGGATCATGACATCGGTATCCTCACTCACAATAACTGTGGTTTGATAGCCATTCTGGCTAGCATGATTTGCATGTAGGAGCATATGGGTATCCGCCTCCTCATTGGAAGATTTCAGCTCTTCAACAACATTCCAGTCTTTTTTGGTCAGACAATAGCATCTCTCTCCAAAGTTTGCAAATAGCTGCTTGTCCTAAAGCTTTACTCGGTTCTCTGCTAGCTTCCACTGGTCCACAATGAATGTTATCAAGGCTGTTTTACTGTCTGTATTACTTAACAGTTTTCTCCACTGCACTACAATGTGTCCCAGGGCAATGTTCTTCCATTGAGTGCTACTTGCTGAACCACGATTGTATCTCTCAGCATTCTTGATTGATGTTTTCCAGTACACGTCAAACACCACATCTATCTGCTTACTGTTTCTTCCTTTGTGCAACGTTAGGTTCAGCACAGAACCAGCAATCTCTCCAAAAATCTTGCCGTCACCTTTTAGTTTCTGAACAATGCTCATTCCATCAATGATGCATGCAGGGTGTTCTCCAATATCTCTTACTGATGATGCTGATTACTCTAACTCTCTTGCAAGAGCAGCCTTATTAGTTTTCCGCAATGAGCCATCTGGATTTGAGAGTGCCCAAAGCAATGGACCAAGTGAATGAGCCAGGACATCTTTAATGTGAAGTTCTCTACTTTGTGAAGCAATGATCATATGCCCAAAGAGATTTCGGTCAGCTTTCAAGACCACCTCTTTCTTCTGTGCTTGTTTTACTCTAGCACTTGTCGTGATGCTTGAGAATGTCTTCAGATTCTGTTTTCTCATTTTGTCATGGAACTTGGTTGCAGGTGACTCTTTCTCTAAATGTTCACTTCTAAACATCTGATATGCCTGCTCTCCAGTCTGGTGAGCTTGCAGCAGATCACTGGCTATGTCTGGTGACACAGCGATTCCTGTGGAAAGACTAATGATATCAGACTGATCTAGACCTAGAGGGTTTACCCAGCTTCTCTCCATAAGTTCTACAAAGGCATTTTCATCTGCCATATCCTTCTCTATCCTGGGCTTCTGCAAATTTTGATGACTTAAACACTCTGTAGACCCATTCCCTGTCATGTTTCTAAGTTGCCTCAGATACTGACTTCTGTTTTCTGAAGTGAGATAGTATCTGGTGACTGCTCCAGTTTTTAGGCTGAAACCCTTGGTTCCACCAGCAGTCTGGATGTCCTTGTTTATAGTCTCCTCAGTTGTCTGGTCTACCGGAATCTTTCCAAAGGGATTGTTCCTGCCCAGCTGGACAGAAAAACCACCCTCTATAAAGTGTGCATGAACACCATGATGATCCACCTCCAGGCGAGACATTTGAGCATAGTAGTATGTCAGATATCTGGCATAGTTTAGCTTCCCATAAGCAAAACACCATGGAATGGTTGCTCTAATTGCTGCAAGATGCATCATCCACTTTCCCTCTCTTGACGCTCAAATAAGACTAAGCAAAATCTCAACCATGTCCACATAAGACATCCAGAAGGCAGACAGGGGGCCATTGTTTTCTCTAAGGTAGCTGAGGAACTTACTGAATCATGTCAGAATGAGTTGACATAAATCTTGCTCGAGGGTTCCCTCAAATCTTGTCTGAGATATTTCTTCATACATTCCAAATGAATAAGATCTTCCTGATGATTCTGTTCTAACCATGGATGAAAACCTTTCCATGCTAGTCTCAGGAAAGCATCATAGAGCAGCTTGTGTAGTCTTACTGTTCGATTATACCTGTGACCATCAATAACCCCTGAAATTGACACATCAGCTATCACTCCTGCCTCTACACAAAGATCTCTTAGACCAGCATCTGCAAAAAGTTTTCCAATTCTTGCCATGAAAGTACAGGTGGTATGGAAGACCCCCATTCTAAGGCTGATGTTCTTAAATAGCATATAATGCCTGGTCAAAAACAACAACAATTTTGTTGAGCTGCAGAGACTTCATGATGCTTATCGACTGGCGAAGTACCTCATGTACATATAACGGTGTAGCAGGAGCATTGATTGTGGGCAAATAGCCTATACTATCTTCTTGTAAACTTGTTTCATTGTGGGTGAGGATGTTGAACCCAGTCCAGCTGCAAACATCTTTGTTGGAAGAATGAGCCAGTAGCCACATGTGGTTTCTGTCTGCTGCATCCTGTAGAAAGGAGGCATGATCAGTGTCAACCATCTGTATAACAGGAGGATTGGCACGCTCTCCTGCATTGTAAATGGGAAGTACCATCTCTACTGCTTCAAGGCTTCTCTTCTTGGTTTTGGGGATGCGAGGTAAAGCTCTGGTCTCAGCAGGATGGTCAGCAATAGGCTTTGTTTGCATGGCAATTCCATTCACTCTATGTGATGTCCCTTCACCACTGATTGTCTCCTCTAGTCTGTCTATTAGGGATGGTAAGATTCACCGATTTGCATCGGTGCATCGGCATAAAAGCTTATGATGCGATGCATCGATTTAAATAAGCGTGCATCGTATACAGTTGGCATTTGTATCGCGATGCATCGTTTCTAATATATCTGCATCGGTAAAAACCGATTTATTCATATATAATTATTAGTAGATGCGCTATTCTTTTACTATTTATAAAGCGACCAATATTTTGTTATGTAACTTTTAGATTGATTTCTCCTTTCTGAACTGTTGCGAAAGCGCGTTCTCTCATCACCACTGCAGCTGCTATGTGATTATGACGTATCACAACAATACTACGGAGACCGATAGGTGTCCTCCTGAGAGTTACCACCTAGAACGGATTAACATGGCAGACTCGGAACTCTTTCTTCCACCAAGTCATTTTAAATCCAGTGTTTGGAAACACATTGGGTTTTATAAGTGAGATGGAAATCTTGACAAAACCCATGCAATTTGTAAAATATGTCACACCGCTATAAAATATACAGGCAGTACGACTAATTTAACAACACACTTGAAGCGCAGACACAATGTGAGTGCAGCAGAGACTCCCTCCCCTTTGGAATCAGCTGTTGCTAGTACTAGCAGCTGTGGTACCGCTAGCAGGACGCCGGGTGAGCAAACAATTACAACTTTTTTTCCCTCCCCGCTGGCTGTCAGCTCTGCTCGTTCCAAAGCAATAACTGACGCGATCGCCTTTTTTATTTGTAAAGACATTCAGCCTTACAGCGTTCTTCTATATATATATTTACATTTTTGTTTACCTATTTGTGAAAGGTTTTTATTTGTATTGCTTATGTTAAAAAAACAGCACCTGCTTTCTGCTTACTGAGTTAGCCTGCTGAAATCACATTAGCCTGCTGGCAAGTTACAGAACATTTCTTTATTGTTTATCCCTGAGCAGCATTCTTAAATTGTTTCACCTGTTAAATGTGTGAGCTGTTAAAAGTAACTAGAGACAAGACAGGAAAAAAATATCTGTTTTTATTTAATCTTTTGGTTTTGTAAAAAAACTAATCTTTTGTTTGTGAAAGAGCCATGTGTAAAAAGTCAGATGGCACTTAAGATACTTTAAGATAAGATTTCTGTCGGAACAAAATAAATAAAAGTTAAATATCTACATATTGAATTGCACAGCATATTATTTTTCTCCATTGCATTGTATTACACTGAATCACATCGTGTTGAATCGAAACGAAATCGTATCACACCGCATCGTAATAGCAGTGATTCGCATCGCATCGGTAGCTGCCTATATGCATCTTTAATGTATCGCATCGTTGGCTATGCATCGAGATGCGTATCGCATCGGCCTCAGTTATGGAGATGCACATTCCTACTGTCTATATTGTCACATGCATTGTTGTGAACAGAGCAGGCTTGATGTTTTGTGGTAGTGGGATGGCATCTCAAGTTGCTGCTTGCTTCTGAAGGCAAAGGGCTGTGTCAATATCTTCTACCTGAGAATATGAAACACCATGGCCAAGTTTATTCAGTATCTTTATCAGTTTCACATTTCCCATGAGTGAACTGACAGCAAAGGTCAACACAATATGTATTGTAGGCTTGACTTTGCCACAAGTAACAGCATAAACAAGGTCTTGGCTGAATGAAGCTGTGAGCCTTTGCACCCTCTGGGATGGGTTATTACCTACAGTAGGTGGCCAACCAGAGTGTGCTTTCTACCGCCGCGAGCGCCGCCACTTCTGAAAAGTGCATTTGCTGCTTGAATGGTGCGTTAACTACAAGTTATCAAACAAAGGCATCAAAGCACATTTTCACAAATAGCCGTCAGCTTTGCGCTTCAGCTTTGGTGCGCAAGCAGGAGACTTTGAATAAAAAAATCATGAAGGTGGTAAGAGAGATGGCTGAGTATAATAAGATCCATCTCGAGCTGCAAGCACTGACAAATGGTTTAGAGTCTTTGAAGCTTAAAGCTCCAATGTTTCAGGTGTAAGAGTTTCTTTTAGTTTCTTTTGGGGGGAAACATGATCATGTTTCAAATATTTCTTTTATTTTTATTTCTTTTTCATTTCTCTTTTACTTTTCTAACCGTTGAAGGTATTAATCTTTGTGGTTTAAGACTTGATGTATGCGTTGCTTGTTTAAAGAGTGTAAAAGGACACGGTTGCATTTTCCAACATGCTTGGGCGATGAAACTGAAACCGAGCAGTGTTGATTTTGCAATGCATGAAGGTGTGACTTCTGTGGTTGAACCGAGCACACTTGTACCTATGCAGAAAAAGGTGTTAAAGATATTTTTGTACTAACGTATATATGTTGCTGACCACCCCTGCCATTCTTCCCTTTGAACTTTTGACACTCTGTATTAGATGTCATAAAGGTCAGATACTATGCTTGTGTATGAATACAGGTGATTACCAAATAAGGGAGAATGTAGGGGAGGAATATAAAAGATATGCAAAGCTATAAAAGGGAGAGAAAATCTGAGTGCGGGGCCGCACTTCGATGGTGAAGACTTACTCGCTTTTATTTTTTCATTTTTGATTGCTTATGAGTTATTGTTCATTAATAAAACGAAACCATGACAAATGGTGATGCGAAGAATTTTATTAAACAATAAGGTCTCTGAGTAATTCATTTATGAATAATAAATTATTATAAACTGAATAATCCTACGGGCTTCAAGTAGACCGAACTCAGCTTAGCAGTTGCGGGTGCCGGGGAGGACTCCACCTCTACTCATCACAGATCTGGACTCCAGTGGTAAGAACAGATTAATTATGACTGTCAATGAGAGTAGGGAATGTGCATTAGATATTTAGTGGATTTCCCGCGGGATAGAAATACAACATGGTGCCCAACGTGTGAGGCTCGATTAGTAGGAAAAATTCAGGAATAATAATAATAGCGAGAAGTGTCGGTCTAAAGTCCTTACACACCACGTCCACAAAAAAGGTCCAGAGGGACCTAACGAACACACTGGCAGTCCAGAGGGATTCGTGTGTATAGAGAGACAGTCCAGAGAGACTTAAAAGAACACACTAGACGTCCAGAGGGACTTGTGTGTAGAGAGTGATGGCCCAGAGGGACATACTTCAAATTATGTGCGCACAGGCTTATGAAAAGACCTGAAACAGAGAGAATAAGAGCTCAGGGATTGAGCGTTGTGTGAATAGAGACCCAAGTCTGACATAATTAGAAGGGAAAATTATGGCTCAGATGGCGACTATTTCCCTAGTTTCCCTAGGTGGTAAACTTAGCTGGATTAATCCCACACAGTGTTTATGCGGATCCGGCCCCTTACCATGGGGAGAAATCAGGATGATTGCCTCAGTGGTAAACATGAGGGTTTGTTAAGGAGCAGAAGTTCCGCCCTTTATTTTCTCCAGCACAGGCGGGAGAGAAACGTTCCCCAAAGACAGAGTGTTTGACGAATCTGGGGGCGAAATTAGAGATATAACGACCCGAGGTTGGGATGCCTTTGATGAAACAGATCAGAGAGAGGGATCCGAGAGAGGATCTATAGCTCCTAGTTTTAGACCCCAGAGAGAAGGGGGTGAGACCGCTCTACGTCCTAGTGCATGGATAATCCCATGAGTCCCGACGGAGAGACTTCGTCAGGATATAGAGAACCGCTTAGAGTATACTTTGCTAGAGGAAGGGGATTAATAGACCTAAAAGAAGGGTACCTCGAACGCGAAGAAGAAGCTAGTGTCTTAGTAAACGCGGCGAATAAGCGCCTCCAGCATGGAGAGGGGGTGGCCAGAGCATTTAGGAAATACGCAGGGCAGAAATTCCGTCGAAGAACTGACGGCGATGCGCACGATAGACATAATAGCGGAAAATATGCCGAATGTGTGCAGATAATGATTATCATAGTGTAGTGATGCCTATAATATCAGGAGGTATTTTTGGATTTGACCAGGTTAAAATGGGGGTAGGCATGATTAAGACATTATTAAAGAAAACTGACCAGTCCGACTGGCCGGGGATGTGGATAGTCTGTCATCCAGATGCCGCGTTTATAAGGGATATAGCCAAGGGAGTGAATGCAGACAGAGAGGTAGGAGAAGGGGGGTCAGGCAAAAGAGTCGATAGGGAGCAGACGATGCATACCGAGACTGAATTTTCAGAGATCCTGATTCCGACTGGCCCTTATTAAGGCGCACGAAAGCGTCTAAGGGGAGAAAAGACCCAGTAGAAAACCCCTTCCCCAAATTAAAACACGGCAGTAGTTATGATACCTTCCAATTGGGAAGAGGATATTATAGACCCACACACGCTAAGAGCAGGAAAAGGGAGACCGCCTTAGATAGGACCTCCAATATGTCCAGGGATTAACCTGTGGACAGATATGGGGTCTCCTGAACGGAGGAGACTCTACCCAGGTTTTGGCAGATACCTCATTAACTCAACGAACTAAGCACGCTATATTAGCTCAGAAAGACCTGACAAATAAAGCCGCGCTGGAAAGAATAATTAAAAACGACGTTGGTGAAAGTTTATTTCAGGAATATTATTCTGACGCAGCAGAGGAGAGTAAAACCTCATCTGGCAAATTAGAAGATGAGGATGAAGACGATCCAGATTATGAGACTCTAGTGACAGAAAGGCCAGTAGGGAGCCCGACCCCAACCCCCGTTGGAGGGTTGCAGGTGCCCAGACGGCTCCGTTTCAGAGATGAAACCCCCGAAGTAGAAAGTCAGGATGTGCGACAAATAGGAAGGCCGAGTAAAGTGAGCACACTAAATCAACATTTAGAAGCGCTGCATCTAGGGACACCAGGCCATTGAAGACCAACTATGACTTTTCTTCAAATACCACCTCAGAGTCAGGCTGAAGATAATTCGTCGAGGTTAGGTGCAACCCTAGAAGAGTTAATGAGGAAAGACCAAGAAATGAAACTTTTACGAAAAGCTAAGCTAAAAAATACTACGGTGAAGGGAAAAGTTCGAGAATTGGTCCGGTACGCAGAGCAGATGCGGATCTCAGCGGAAGCTGTAGATTCTCATATTTTGGCTGAATTTGGTCTACAAGGCGGTAGACAATTAGCTAAAACACTGGAAGGTTAAATGCCGACCAATAAAGAAGAATTAGAGCAAGAACAGTTTGAAGAGAAGTGGCGTACCGTAGGCGCATTGACAGCATGTCAGGAGGTAGCGCAAAAGGGTGTAGAAGGAATTTTGAAACATATTTTTCACGGAGTGAAAAAGAATGCTCTATTAGGAGCTAAAGAATTTCTCTTATATGGCCCAGAAACATCCGCAGAAGAATTAGAGAGTGCTCTGATTCTTTATGACCGTAAGACAGAATTAATTCAAATGGATAAAGAGAAAACAAATGTCAAACCACCGCGACCTAAAGAGCAACCTAGGCGAACGGGCCGCGAGAGAAAGCCAAATAGTCTATATGAGACAGAAAATAGACCCTCACCACAATATGAACATAGAACAGAACAAAAGTGGAAAAGAGGAGAAGAAAGAAATAATCCTAGAAATCAGAATCGCGGTGGAAAGAAAATTAGAGAGCAGTCCAGGCCTAGGGCAGAGCAGCAGGGAAAAAGTAGAGAGAAAGGAGGATATATTAGCCCTGATAAATGGGAAAAAATGTCAGCTGAAGAGAGAACACAAGTCATGGCAGAAAGAGAAAAGGCTAGAATGCCGGCCAGAATAGGCAGAGTGAGAGCTCAGAGCCCTCCCAAGAGTGAACAAAAGAGGGCAGAAGGGACCAAGGTAAAGAGAAAGAGGGGTAATAAGAAAAACCCGGACACAGTCGAGCCATAGGAACTTACGGCTCCCATGAAAAGCGCTCTGTTGAAAACGAAAGAAGTTAATAATAGATTATACAAAACGTATGACGGTACAATGTTTAAAGTGGACACTGGGGCCGATCTAAGTGTCATTCGGGGTTCTGAAAAACATGATGAATTAATAAACGTAGTGACTGTAGAGGATAATGATGGCAATTCACGAGATAAACGCGTTTGGAGAAAAGAGGGAATCAATGTAATCATTGGACAGGACAATCTCCTTTGCCCCGAAGACCTAATAAAAATAGGAAAGGTTGGGTTGGTAGATAGAAACAAAGAAATTGAAAGAATTGTCTGGGAGTCAGAGTTAAGCGATAAAGGGGGGCTGGAAAAAATCTTGCGAAAATATTTTGACAGTTATGCACGAAGCAAAAATGACTGTGGCCGGGTACATGCTGAGTTCGAACATGTAATACAAGGAGGGATCCCCCCTCCCCAGAAACAATATAAAATAAATAGCGCTGCAGTAAATGACATTCGAGAAACCATCAAGGAGCTGACAGAGCAGGGAATTATTAGAAAACTACAAAAACACGAATTATCGCCGACGAACGCTCCTTTGCAAGCTGTCCCAAAAGCGGACGGAAGTTGGAGGCTAGTAACTAACTTTAAGGCCTTAAATAAAGTTACAGTTCCAGATACGAGGTATTTGATCAACTGTAGCGAGACCTGTGCAGACATAGGCAGAGACAGGAACTGGCTGTCTAAGATTGACTTAGCGAACGGGTACTGGAGTATCCCCCTAGCGGAGGAGAGTTGTAAGAAAACCTGTTTCACTTTCGATGGAGATCAATATGAATATCGATTTCTCCCCCAAGGCTATCGTAATTCTGCCAACGCCTTTCAAAGCAGTATGTTAAAAATATTGGCAGGATTACCTGTTCCTGTATAAATTGATGATATCCTGTTAGCCATGTCTAGCGAAGACGAGCATTTGGAGCTGCTAGACCGCACCCTAGGCCGGATAGCGGCAGCTGGTCTCAAGCCGAGCTTGAAGAAAATGGAAATCGGAAAACACGAAGTGGATTTCTTAGGTTTCAAGCTAGGGAAGGACACAAGAGCCCTAACATCGAGCATGTGAGTTAAGTTAGAGCAGATGGCAAAAGCAGATCCACCCAAAACCGAAGGCAGCTGCAATCCTTGTTGGGCACGCTAAATTACGTCAGAGAATTAATTCCCAAATACTCTAGAGAAGCGAAAGTGCTGTATCAAGGAACTAGAGAGGGAAAATTGCAGTGGACTGAGAATATGGAGAATGCTAGGCTGAGGTTAATTCAGATGGCATTGCAAAGTGGAGAGCTAGAGAGACGCGAGGATCAGGTTCCGTTGTCAGTACATGTCACTGAGCAGGATGGCGAAGTTGTTAACCCTCGCTAACTACGGAGGAAAAGGTCCCATAGCTTTTCTTAGTCATCAGCAGGAGCCGTCAATGAAAAAGTTCAGTGAGAACGGTGCTGAGCACGTCCTAGCTTCCGTGACAAAATGGTTGTTACAGCTAAAAGCGATAGTGAAAGAACAACCAATAATAGTCTTCTCCATGGCAGGGGAGCTTGCCAGAATAAAGAAAAACCTTGTTGTCAACCAAGCATGAGTAAATAACCAGAGTCACTGGGAATGGTATTAGGCGGTAATCAATTCGATTGGCAAATGATTAAGCTCAAAAGAGAGGAAAAAATGACTAAATATCACGACAAACACCAGAATCTCCCTAAATATTTCACAGATGGAAGTAAGAGGAAGGTGAAATGGGGATATTTAGTTAAACAAGATGGAAAACTGATCACTTCGCAGAGCGGAGAAATAACGGGGACAGCCCAGCTCGCTGAGGTTTTGGCAGTCGCGAAGGTGCTTCAGAAAGCAGTTGAATTTGGACACAAAGAGATAATTCTGACTAGTGACTCTGAGTACATAGTACAGGGAGTACAGAAGGAATTAGAAACATGGAGAGTGAATGGTTTCCACACTGCTCGCGGTAAGCCAATGGCACATAAAGAGCAGTGGGAGAAAATCAATAAACTTCTCCAAGAAGTAGATGTGCATTTTTACCACCAGGTGTCGCACACAAAACAGACAAGTGAAGCAGCAGACGGGAATAGGGAGATCGATAAACTGATCAGCAGAGTAAAGCTGCAGGAAATAACAGAGTTATTCCAAAAAATGCATGATGAACTCAATCATCTGAGTGTAAACATGGTTCAGATGGAGCTCAGATTAAGGAACTTGAGTATCCCTAACTGGCGCACTTATTAAAGGGAAGTTAGGAAGGACTGCAAAGTATGCAGGAAATTTATGACTTCAAAGGGGTGCAAGGACAGTGAGCTACCCAAAGCCTATCGATCGCAGGAAGTTAGTAATGACTTCGCCGGGCCGATTCGGCCCATGACTAAACAATGAAACTGTAATTTTTTGCTTGCGATAGATAATCACAGGAAGGAAATAATGATTTGGCCTATGAAATCTGCTCTGGAGGAAAATGTAGTGAAGTGTCTCTCAGAGTGGATAAAATGGCGAGGAAAAATGGAAAGCTTGCGAGCAGACGGAGCCCACAATATTTCCGGAAAGTTAGTAGAGAAGTTTTGTAAAGATAACAAAATAATACTAACAAAAAGCGTAGCTTACAGACCACAATCCAATGGGATTGCGGAGCGCGCAGTTAGAACCCTTAAAGAATGGTTCGCAAAAAACAAAGAGCGTGGCGAATGGGATACTTTGATTGATTTTTGTGTCTGGGATTTTAACAGGTATCACAGACCCGAGCCCAAAGAAAATAAAATAAAAAGGGGGTCTGAGAGTA
Source organism: Cyprinus carpio (assembly GCF_018340385.1). Lineage (NCBI taxonomy): Eukaryota > Metazoa > Chordata > Actinopteri > Cypriniformes > Cyprinidae > Cyprinus > Cyprinus carpio. The sequence continues at coordinate 13,353,231 of NC_056589.1, forward strand.
ACGCAATTTCGATTCTCTGTATGCATGTACTGTACATGTGGAAGAATGGACAATAAAGCAGACTTGACTTGACTTAAAATGAACTGTAACTCAGTGAATACTCAACGAAGAGACATGAGAGAGATATCTATAGAAAGCCTGACATGTCTACTTTTAAACTTTTAAACTTTGCTGCCGAAAACAAATATTCTGTGATAAAGTAATCCATATGAAAACAACGCGATGTCCGTTTTTCACGTCTCCCTTCATTATCTTCTAATGCGACCACGCCCCCGCGCTGAACGCACTATTCAGATTCTAATGTTTCACTGAAGCGTGCGGCTTGAGTACGCCCACACAACAGACGACAACACAGTGAGACTATTCTTCAAGTTTTTTTTTTATTTTACTTTTACTTCTTGATGAGAGGAATAAGACATAATTCACCCCAAAAAGATGTGATGTGATTGAGTAGAAAAAAAGAATGAAGCATTTTATTCAGCAAAGATCATAAACATGAGTAAGTCTCTTTTTATTTATTTATATACTTGTACAAGTTTTCACATACATGTAAACATTTTACTAATTAGACTTTTTCCAAAGACTTTTTCCAAACTATAATTCCTGACTAAATGTATAATCAAGTGAAACATTATGAAGTTTCAATAACAATATACTATACCATTCAAAAGCTTGATGTAAATAATATAAATGTAAATAACAAATGTAACAAACAATGCTATTCTTTCAATTTATCCCCCTCCCAAAAAAAATGTATCCCCTTTTCATATTAATAATAATAATAATAATAATAATAATAATAATAATAATGATAATAACAATAAATGTGTTTTTCTTTTTTTTTTCTTTTTTTGTAGAAAATCAGATTGTTAAAAGGATTTCTGAAGGATTGTGTGACTGGAGTAATGATGCAAAAAATTCAGCTTTGAAAGTCAGCTTTGATTGTTCCTAATAAACTGTTTAACTGCACTTGCAAGTGGATATTAAATTGTGTTGTGGGATAATTAAATATATTCTAAATAAACTACAAGCATAAAATTATATACATTTATTTTGTCCTCACATTCTTTCTTGTAACTCATCCCTCTCAGTGACACAGCTGACTGAAAGGCTCATTATGCAGCTCATTATGCAGGCCTTTGCCTTCTCAGGTGTGAATCACAATGATATTCATGATAGTTGACGCCTACTCGCATATGACTTTTACCAACAAAAAGTGTCTTAGAAAATTTAAATCAATATATTGTTTTCTGTGAGTGAGTAAACAAGATGATTTTCACATCATTTAGAAAGAAAAATTCTAGGCTATAAGCTCCAGTTCTCAAAAGTCCCGGGAACCAATGTTCTGTATGTGTTTTATGGCCTTATTCAAGTAATTTAACATTTTTAGTTTTACACTAACCACGCATAACATTTTTTTTTCTCAAAAACACAATCATGTACATACATGCTGCTCACATATTATTATAGCCCAGTTTGTGCTGATTACAGTGATATTAGACTTTAGCCATTTAGACGTTTATAAGAAACTGAAAAAAGCACAAATGTCAGGGCATGACAAAACTTCTCCAGGCCCCAAAAATACCCCTAGACTCCAGAGTGTTAAGAGTGTTGTAGGCTTCTGTGGCAGCTTGGGTCCAGGACAGAGACTTGGGCTTATGTCGGAGGAGGCTTGTAAGTGGACTGATGATGGAGCTGTAATCCTGGATGAAGCGGAGGTAGAAATTGGCGAAGCCGAGGAATCGTTGGAGTTCCTTTATAGTAGTGGGTGTTGGTCAGTTCCTGATGGCATCCACCTTCCCCTCGTCCATCCGGATGCCACTGCTGTCGATGTTATAGCCAAGGAACTTCACTGAGGGCTGATGGAAGGAGCACTTTTCCACTTTCAGGTAGATTTGTGATTCCCTCAGGCGTTTCAGGACCTCCACAACGTGGTGACGATGTTTGGCCATGCTCCGGGAGTAAATCAGGATGTCAATGTAGACCAAGATGAATTTGTGGAGAAACTCCCAGAGCACCTCATGGATGAAGTCCTGGAATACGGAGAAGGCATTGACCAGGCCATACGGCATCACGAGGTACTCGTAGTGTCCAGTAGGTGTTATGAAGGCTGTCTTCCACTTGTCCCCCTTACTTATCCAGATGACGTTAAACGCGCGGTGAAGATCCAACTTGGTGAAGACAGTGGTGTTCCAGGGCTGCTGGGACGAGAGGAAGTGGATACCTGAACTTGACTGTGATGTTGTTGAGAGACCGGTAGTCGATACATGGCCGCAAGCCTCCGTCCTTTTTTTTCCATGAAGAAAAACCTAGAAGCAGCCAGGGAAGTTGATGGACGGATGTAGCCTTAAGCCAGAGCTTCCTCCATGTATTCTTCCATGGCCTTCTCCTCCGGGATGGAAAGGGGATAGATCCTTCCCCTTGGCACTACTAAGTGGCTTTCCAGTTATTGAGTGGATCTGGTAGGTAGACAGCGTTTCCGTGGTCTTGAGATTGAGCTGACGCCAGAGGGAGCAAGAGATGAAGTTGCCTGCTGACCCAGAATCGAGGAGTGCATTGACTGGAATGGAACCATCAGCAGCAGTAAGTGTTACAACAGTGGTGAGTGGCTTCATCTTATTTATGGAAGGAAATATGGCACTCACCATAGGACGAATAGGACATATTGGGCATGTGGAGATGACATGCCCCGGAGATCCACAATATAAGCACAGATTCTGGTTCTCTGCCATTCAGTAACTGTCAGACGAGTTGAATCCAGTTGCATGGGTTCATAGGCTGGTTCTGGAGGGCTGACAGATTCTGGTCAGCAGAGGGAGATGTTGTGCTGAGGCTGGCCCTGGTGCTCTTCGAGACACGACTGCATGCGAGTGGCGAAGTGAATGGGGAGTTGGATGAAGCATTCAAGCCCGATGGTGTCCTCATATGCAGCGAGATGCAACCACACTCGAGGATCCAATCCTTGACGATATGTAGTCAGTAAAGCTTGTTCATTCCACCCACTTGTGGCCGCGAGGGTTCTGAACTTGAGAGCATAATCATAATCACAATCATTGTTTCAAATTGTAAAGTTTCTCACCAATAGACGAATCCCAGGCGGGTTTTCCGAAGACTTCTCTGAAGTGGTTGACAAAGCTGGAATACGACTGGATAACAAGATTATTCTAGGTCCAAATGGAATCGGCCCATTTAAGTGCTTTACCTTGTAACTGGGAAATGAGAAATGCTACCTTGGATTTTTCGGTGGGGTATAAGTGCGGTTGCATCTCCAGGACCAGCGAGCATTGCAGGAGAAATCCGTTGCATTCCTTCCTGCCGAACCAGAGAAGGGAGCTGGTTTGGCCATGGGATTGGTGTGCACTGAAGGTGAAGAAGTGGTGGCGTTGTTACCGGAAGTGCTCGCTGGTGGTGAAGGTGGTGGATAGATTTCAACGCATGACGTTTACAAGGTCCTGAAATGGGTCTGGATGGCTCATACTTGTGTCAGGCGGTTTTGGTCCGGTCTTCTGTTACAGTACAGACAGGTCAGAGATGGGAGATCACAGGTAAGGTTGTTTATTGACACAAGCAAAGGGAATAGCAAACATAGGTGAGTCAAACTGAAGTGGCAATCGTGAATGATAAGTGAAAGAATGATGATACTGTCCTTTGTCCTTTGGGCAGAGTGAAGATCCAAGTGGCAGTGGAAAAGTTGAGATGTAGAATGATGACAACACATACACACACACAAAGAACACAGGAGGTAACTTGGGATTGCTGGAGACAGGTAAGTATAACACTGGTAGTCCTTGAAGTAAGCATGTCGGTACGTCCTAGTTGCTAATGAGACCGGACAGTGGGTGTGTGTGTGTCTTTTATGTGCCAGTTAATTAGGGTGCTGATGAGGTCCAGGTGTGTGTGCTCAGTATTCTGGTGAGGGAGTGCGCTGTGATTGGATAGTGTTGGAGCCTGGCGTGTCTATGACAGGCACCATTTACAGTTCCAAATGAAATATTAGTCTTATCTGTATGAGCAAAAATGACGGCGTACTTCGAGTTGTTTCCACTGTTATGAAGAACAGAATGAAGGGGTCGCACTGGTGCCTCCGCACATTAACTTCCACACACTTAAATATACGCCTAACAGTGCACTTTTAAATGTTTGAACTAACATTGTAATATGCTTTAAGTGCTCTATATTTACAGGCCACCTAAATGTAATTTATATATTATAGGTAATATCCCATTTTTCGTGTCACAGGTTTAGCCTATTATTCTTGATTTCTCACAACTTTTGTTCAAGGTTTTTTTTATTATTATTATTTATTTATTTATTTTTATGGTGTGAGTCAGAGAAAGTTGGGACGCAAATAAAGTCTCATGAATCTGCAGCCTTGTACATATCGATATGTATGCTTGTACAGTGGACCAACAGCCAAGGTCAGGTTTTTTTTATTTAAAAACTTGCATTAGCCTGTAGATTGAAATGAAAGCCCCTTAATACAACATAAGAAAATTGTGTAGTTTTAATGGTTTCATAATGAATGTTTAATAAAAATAACATGCAGTAAGAGCCTTTGTGTAAATTACTTTTTTTTTTGATGCATTAGGCTGCAGCCTATACGACTAGTAGGCGTTTTGGTTGGCCACCTACTGTACTTTGGATGAACCTGTTGGTTCACTGCTGGTTATATTTACTTTATATAATTGTGTATGTGACAAATAAAAATCTTGAATCTGTTAGAAGTGTCTGAAGAAACTCCACTAGAAATGTTTGAGTGCTGTTTATCATCTCAAGATCTGATGCATGTGGTGGCCATGTTTGAGTAATATCTTGGTTCCGAATATCTCCTCTGATCTTCAGTGCGGAAGATCCACACACTCATCAATCTTTTTTAAATTACTCTCAAAGTTGTTATTGTATAAAACAGGTATCAAATGAAAGAGTGGACACTCTGCTGCACAGTGACGCTAATACCTTGCTTGTAGAACAAAGATGGTCTGAGTAATCTTGATTTGAAAATGCATCAAATTAAACAAAGTTGTAATCATTAGTCATTTCTTCACTCATTTTCATAGTTGAATAAGTCATAGTTGAATAAGCTGCGAAGTGCTTGCAGCCTCCAAGGGTAACACATATCAAAATAAACAGCAGGACTCACCTTTTCATATGCTGCTAGTGACAATGAACATCTGTACAATGAAGTATGTTGGAGTAATCTGTTTTGAAACTAACACCAGTCGTTGTTGTTGCATAAAGTACTATTACATATCAAGTACATACATATTTTTTCAAATTGCTAGGTCATGGATTTCCCACCATCATAGTTCTGATATCAACAGATTACAGACAGTCTTGTCTATCCATATCCAAAAAGATCTCCCCCCTAACGTCAATATCTTTTGAGATAGATATACAAATATAACAATTTAATAGATGCAAAAAATAGTTTTCTTTAATATGAAGGATAATATAAAACGTATACAACAAATATCGTGTAAAATTATTACAGATCTGGACAGCCCTGCCTGTCCTGAAAAAAATCAACATATAGCTTGTATGGCTACCTCTTACAATAGACTTCATACGAACCTGCTGTACAGATACTGTAGGACGATAATGGCAAAATTGATTGTCCCAAAAGATTAGTAAAGCTACTCATTTGAAATGGTTACAATGTTTCAAAGTATCACTGTAGAGATCATTAATCCACTCTAACTTGCCGCATGTCCCAGAGAAATGTGCCCTAATCAAATCACTGAGGTTGATTTGAATAAATGCATTTACCTGCATTGTTTTTGAAGACAAAATACTTGGCAAGACGGTATCTTTCAATAAAGATTTGTTTGAAAAATGCCAGCATGTTTACAATAATTCACAAAAGAGTCTGTTGTGAAATGTGAAGAATAGACAAAAACCTTGTCATTCAGTCACTCAGGCATTATTAACAATAAACTTCAGCCATACATTACTAATTCTCTGATCTTAAGTAAGGCTATGCAAAGTTTTTGGAGTTAGAGTTTCTTTTTATCCACTGAAAGAACAATATCTGAGTTTGACATTATTGATTGACATCTTTATCCAACAGCAGTATCGCTCTTGTAATGGACAGACATGAGTTGTTCACAAAACACCTCCTCTAATTACATTCGACAATGACACAAGTTAGAGGGTGTATCGAGGAGCATTGTGACATCATGTTTCTCCCAATTTCAAAACCGGGCATTTCAGAAAATAATAATTCATATTTTAAACTGGGGAATTAGTTTAAAGCAGAACAGAGAGTACCTGAAAAACTATACTTAGTATACTTAGCAAAAGTACAAATACTATACAACAAAAATTACTCCATTACAAGTTACAAGTCACCAATGCCAATAAAACTTGAGTAAATGAGTATTTGATTGTAACAGTACTATTTTGCTCATACTTAATGTAGGCTCAAAGATGCACTTGTCATCAACACCTAAGAGAAATGTAAGTGAAAAACAAGAAACAGCTGATTTATGAGGAGAGCAATCAAATATTTATTTTCTAAAATCAAAATAAAACTGAGCACCTGAAAATGGCAATGAATCAATGTCTACAAACTCTAAAGTCTCAGATAAGCTCAGTTACTCAGAAGGGGCATAAGGTAACTAGTTGCAACATGCTTTCTGTCAGAGACCGTAACATACTGATTATCAGTGGCAGCTGGTAAAAAAATGTCTAGGTAGGGCACCATATCCAAAAAGACTGTAACTTACCTGTGCTCTGCCTATCACCAAGATCTCTGTGTGCTCTAAGGACGGTGGACTGGAAACTGGGTGTCTCAGATAAGACTGTTCTCATGCACTCTCTGCCACATTCACCTGAGTTGCTTCCTTGGAGATACCTCTGTTAATATGAGTTTGTGTTTACTTAACAAAAGTGAAGTTTACGTTACCTGCATTTTCCCTAGTCCTCGTCTTTGGCACACAGTGACAGTGTGAGCCCTAAAAGAGAAACATTATGGAAACCAAGAGACCTTCTGAACCAGATCCAGTCACCAAACTCATCACGATGCTTCGCACGGCACTCCAACCATAAGTCACTTCACCTGCCTCCGCCTGTCCCATGGTCAAACCAGCAGTATATTTGGGTGAGGTGTCAGAATATAACTGATTCATATCGCAATGTCAGTTGTGTTTCAGAATGCTTCCCCATCAGTTCCCCGGAGACCGTGCGAAGATATCCTTCATCTCTGCGCTGTCAGGAAGAGCTTGTCAATGGGCCAAATCTCTATGGAGCTCAAAGTCTGGTAATTTGATCTCTTGACTCTTTTATAACCCATTTTAAAGATGTGTTTGGTATTGGTGCCTCTTCTCTCTGTGCATGAAGAACTTTTCAGACTGCGACAATCTGAATGGACTGTCCATGAATACACCATTAATTTCCCCACGCTAGCGGCATCCAGTGGCTGGAATGAGATTGCACTCCTCTCAGCTTACTGATGTGGATTAAACCCCAAACTTCGTCAGCAGATGGTGATTTTATGAGGACTCTGTGGCACTGAAGAGTTTCATGCTTAAAGCCCAACATGTCTCATAACACTTATTTGCAGTCTCCGTTGAGGAAAATGCTTCTGACATCACACCCTCCGAGTCTCCAGCACCAGAACCCATGCAAACGGATCAGTACCATCTATCCACCACTGAACGCCAACGTCGCGTACAACAGAAGCTATGCTTGTATTGTGGAGGAAATTATCTCATCCAAACCTGCCCAGTCCATCCTCCACGTCCAGTGGTGAGTACTGTCCAAATCACCTCTGTAATTAATAACCCTCGATATCATGATGCTGTATTAATCTATTCCAATCTTTCCCAGTAAAAATCCTCTTTGACTCTGGTTCTTCTGGAAATTTCATCACTTCACGCCTCCTACCTTCAAGATTCCATGTCAAACAAATCCCACACGCTATCAGATCACCACAATTCAAGGAAAACCGCTGGACAATTGACTGGTGCAGTGGAGAACTCCGGAATTAACCCTTTGCATTGGTTGTCTGCATGAGGAGACCCTATCATTGCTAGTGCTGGAGGACTCTGTTGTCAGTGTGTCCTGGGATGCCCTTGGATGGCTAAACACCAACCTAACATCAACTGGAGCTCGGGGGAATCGAACAGTGTAGTAACTTCTGCATTCAATCAGAACTTGTTCCTTTATTGAGAAGTGCCATCCTGGGATCGACATCCATTGAGAGCCCAGAAACTACTGCAAAAATCAACCTCCCAGAGGAGTACAGAACATTCCATGACATCTTCAGCAAGACTGCTGCCACAAAACTTCCACCACACCGGCCATGGGACTGTGCGAAAGACAGTGGAGTAATTTGGCTCCAGTGCCTGGAGCCAAATTACCAAAGGGTAAAATCTACTCATTATCCCGGAGTGCCAGGCCATGGATGAGTACATCTAGGAAGCACTTCAACAGGGATTCATTTGACCATCCACCTCTCCAGCGGCTTCTAGCTTTTTCTTTGTGGCCAAGAAAGATGGAGGACTTCGTCTTTGCATTGCAATCTAAACTCCTAGACAGTAAAGTTTGCTTACCCCCTTCCTTTGGTACCAGCCTCACTCGAGGAACTGCGTGGAGCTCACCTGTTCTCGAAGCTAGATCTCCGCAGTGCCTATAACCTAATCTGCATCCATCAGGTAGATGAGTGGAAGACCGCATTCATTATTCCATCAGGACATTATGAATATCAGGTTATGCCGTATGGGCTCTCCAACTCACAATCTTTCAAAATTTCATGAACAAAATCATCCATGATATGCTCCAAAAATTTGTAATAGTCTACATAGACGATATCCTCATCTACTACCCCAATCTCTTTGACCATCTCAATCATGTTAAACAAGTACTCAGCCGGCTCCGATACCACCTACCTGAAATTGGAGAAATGTGAGTTCCACCAACCTACCATCCAGTTCCTTGGCTACATCACGCCAGAAGGCATCCAAATGGATTGAACCAAAGTTGAAGCGGTGAAGAATTGGTCACAACCTTCTACCATCAAGGATCTTCAGTGCTTCCTGGGGTTTGCAAATTTCTACCGTCGATCCATCTGTAAGTATAGTGAACTCTCAGCTCCCTTGACCTCTCTCCTATGCCAGAAACCAAAACACTTTGTTGGACACAAAATGCAGTTGAAGCCTTAGACAAGCAAAAGTACAGTACAAGAACCTCCAAAACCCCACAGAGACCAAACCTAAAAACACCATACAATGTTGAATTGGACGCTTCATCTCTAGGAGTCAGAGCAGTGCTGTCCCAGCGGAGAGGTGCACCCCCAGTACTCCATCCATGTGCCTACTTCTCAAAGAAGCTATCCCCAGCGGAGCATAATTATGACATCGGCAACAGAGAACTGCTCGCCATTAAGCTGGCCCTATAGGAGTTGTGGCACTGGCCGGAGGGAGCAAATCATCCATTTGAGGTCATAACTGACCACAAGAACCTTCAATACCTCAGAGAAGCAAAACACCTAAACCCCAGACAGGCTTGATGGGCACTATTCTCAACTCAATTCAACTTTCTCGTCACATACCGTCCAGGCCATAAAAATATGAACGCTGATGCTCTATCAAGAATTCACTCACCTGACCCTGTATCTGAGGATCCGGAACCTGTGCTCCCTCCAGACCTATCATCTCTTCTTTCGACGATGACATCAGTGATGCCACTGAAGAAGAACCTGCTTCACCGGGAGGTCCAGAAGCTGTCACTGATCCTGTTCTCCCTCCTTCCACAGAACCGGATCTGCCTCCTACACCCGTGGTCACCACGGATGACACCATCCGGGAAATCCTAAATTCCAGGCGACGAGGTGGCCGTCTACAATATATCATCGACTGGGAGCAGTACGGTCCCAAAGAGAGATCCTGGGTGGACAAAGATGACATCCTCGACCATTCAATAACTGCCTAATATCACCAACTCCATCACAACTGTACAACCCCCAGTTGTCGTGGTTCCAATACAACTCACTATAACAGCACAATAAGGGGTACTGTAACGGAAACACCATCTACAGCCATAGAATTAATCACTCAGCCATGCCCTCAATCACCAGAGTACTGAGCACCTTCACCTCATTATCACGCACTATAAGAGCACACTCACCACTCTGGTTCATCGGCTGGTCTAAAGGTTACTCATTCAGTGTCCTTCTCTTCGGCTCTGCTAAAAGACTGTTACTTACCTGTGCTCTGCTTACCCCCAAGATCTTTGTGTGCTCTAAGGATGGTGGACTGGAAACCGTCATGCACATCATTCATGCACTGCCACATTCACCTCCACTGCTTTCACTGAGATACCTCTGTTGATATGAATTTGTTTATTTAATAAAAGTGAAGTTTACGTTACCTGCATTTCTCCTAGTCCTCGTGTTTGGCACACGGTGATAGTATATAGATCACTACAAGTCAAGCTGCAATACCAAACACAACCACACAGAGACGCCAAAAGACCACTATACCAGTCGCCTTAACCTGACTGTACCTGTATATACCAATCCATTCAGAAATATTAAACAGAACAAAACACAAATTTACAAAGTAAATAAAAACATTTTGAATTTGTAGAATATGGTGATTTGTAGGCAGCTCGACATCACCAGTGAACAGTTCCTCTGTCAGAGTGAGTGTTGATGCCCATATGTATATAAATACCATTGACCATAGCAAACTCCTATAATAGCACGCTTCTTCAGCAAGTGTCCATTATTAACAGACATGCGAGCATACTGAAATGTGCTTGTGCAAAAAGCTATCGGAGAGCACAGTCTGTTACATTAATAATAATGTGCATCTCATAATGTACAACATATTTATAGAGTTTGTTCCCACCATTCGCTGCAAGAGTTAAAGTTACGTATGATGACGAAAGCATGTTTGTGCTAGCCCTCCTGGAACTCATATACCCTTTTTCTGCCAAGGCAGTTTGAGTGCTGGTTTCGGAGCCAGAGCCTAGTGTCACGGACCTGCCGGGCTCCTCCTCTTTGGTTTTTCCTGTTCATTGCATCTCCCCTACAGATGAGGGAGCACAGGTGTGGCGTGTTGCACGGTTGATTGCTCCCAGGATCACGTGTGATTGCTTCTAGTATCTTGGGCTTTAAAAATCTCTCCAGACCTGGTTGAGGACGGCCGCCGCTTCTCCTTCTCTCCTGTACCGTTTTGACGTTTTTGTTTCTTTATGCACAACACCTCATATCGCTTGTTGCATACACTGCATATACTGACTTTATTTAACTTACATTGTTCATTCTTTATCTTTAATAAAAATATTTCTTTATATGAACAATCCGCGTGGTCTTCCCTCTCTGTTTACATAGCCTAGAATAGGCAGGATGTAACAGATTTGGGGGCTTGTCAGGGATCTCAAACGACATCAGTAAATATTTTTTTTTTCTTTAATGCTTATCACTAGGTTTTGATTAGCCTAGGTTTTAAAAGCTTTAAATATAGTAGATCCGTTTTGTTTAGTTGCGTTTGATTTGGAAAGCGCTGTATACGGATCCTGTGAAGATCTGATACAGTTCATTGAACTGAACGCGTTGTTTTGAATCATTGGGAATACGCATGTGGATTAGTTTAAAAATTAATTGGGTTCAGAATTTTGTTGTTGTTGTTGTTGTTTTTTTCGTTGTTGGAGCGTGAGAGGAGGATAATCTTTGTTAATTTATGCCTGGGCTGTTTTTGAAATGAGCCAGGTTGAAGAATCGGCGGTGGGCTATTGTTTGGTAAGTGTGGGTCTGCACTGCGCGTTTACAAGATTGAGTTTATTGATAAAGTTCTGGATAACATAATTATCGGAGCTTTGCGAGTGCCCATCAAGCGTTAATGGCTTGTTTGTTATTTTGTTTTGTTATTTTAGTTTATTGTCTATCCCTATCATAGGTAAAAGTCACAGACGCCTACTCCAACCTCAAACTGCATTTTGACGATTAACATTAGGCGCCGCTGATATTGTGTAATAAAAATCTCTGTCCTTGGGGTATGCATGAAGAGGATCGCTGTTTTTTTTTTTTTTTTACAGGACAGTTCCGTTTGTCTCATCTTGATGCGCAATGTTGTGGCCACACTTGTATTGTAAAAGGTGAGCTTGTTTTTCTTTTGTATTTATAAAGATTGTATGCTGTAGAACTCGTTCCATTTGTATGGCTAGTTTGGAGGATTTTTTTTGTAGCTGCATCTGTGGAGGTTTTGAATAGTTTGACAAAGGATCAGTTGCGTCAAGTTTGCGAACATTATAAATTTGACTTAGGTTTACCCAGAACAGTGAAATTGGCCCAGATAAAAGTGTCAGTTCAGGCGGAATTTGAGCAACAGAAAGTGTTAATAGAAATGAAACAGAAAGAAAGGGAAGTGCAGCGGGAAGCTGAATGTCGAGAGAGAGAAGCTCAACTTGAGGCAGAGCGAACGAAAGGGAAGCTGAGCGTCAATTAGAAATGGAAAGAATAAAAAGTGAACGTGATGTGGCTTTAGAACGGCTGAGACTGGTCGCTGAAGGTAGGCTTTCATTTGATGGGGGTGAGGGTACTGCTCCTAGGGGGTTTGTGCATCCCCCTGATATATCCAACATGGTTAGGTTGCTTCCGAAGTTCAATGAGAGAGATCCAGATATTTTCTTTTCTTTATTTGAGAGTGTGGCTGATGACTGATGGCTGGTCTGACTCTGAGAGAACGTTGTTACTCCAAAGCACAAGAAGCGTTTATTGTGTTGCCTGTGCCAGACAGAAAAAAACTATGTAAAAGTAAAAGAGGCAGTGCTTAAAATTTACAAATTAGTTCCTGAAGCTTATCGTTTGCGGTTTCACAGCTGGAGAAAGGAAGACAAACAGACGTATACAGAGGTAGCGAGAGAGCTGAATAGCCACTTTAATCGTTGGTGCTCTGCAGTGGGGGTCGCTACTTTTGAAGAGTTGTCTAACTTGATTGCTTTAGAACAGTTTAGAAACATCCTTCCTGAGCGTATCGCTACACATATATCTGAGCATAAGATGAAAACAGCAGCGGAAGCCGCAGTCGTGGCTGACGATTTATGTAACACCTGCAACAACTGTTTGCAATAGGTAGTCTATTTTTATGGACCACTAGGTTCCTGCTACACCCTCCCCTCCAGAATCTATGCACGTCCCGTTGCATTAGCTCTTACTGGCTGGCATGTAACTGGCACATCAAAGGTTGGGGTTAAGGATGCTTCAGCAAAGTTAACTCCATTTAGAGAGTTTGTAAAGGCAGTGGTTAGGCCATGAAAAAGTGCTTGGGCAACAGATATTAATGGATTTCCCAACTCTCCATACTGCAGTCTTTCGGGCTTTTCTCTTTGCCTTTGGGAACGTCTTATTGAACGTTCTGGCTCTTGAGACAGTTCAATCTTTTCAGCATTGGACGAAGAATCAACTGGTATTTCAGTTTCCTCTCCAATCTCCACTTGATCACTCTCTTGCCCTTCCTCAGCTCGACTTTCAGGTAAATTTCCACTTAGCTGATTCTCTGTCAATTCACCTTTCTCTAACATTTTATCCGATTCAGTCAAGTGATTCACAACTTCTTCAAGCATCTTTTCAGTGTGTGAATTGTCCCAGCCTACCTCTTGTCCTACAGGATTCATCTCCAGAGGCAGTTTCTTACTACCAGGAACTGTTGAGGACAATTGAGGGCAATCAAACTGCTGAGGGCATCTCACCGGAGGGTTCAAGGTAGGAGTAAGAGTACCAAATGCTTCTTGATGAGACCTTTCAACAGTAGGGATTCTCATCCAGTACTCTGGAACTTTATCTTCCATTGTCTCTGCAGTATGTTCTGCACCTTCCTTATTAGAATTTTCATCTCTGGCCTGTTGACGTGTTCTAGGCTTTGGAATGGGTTTTGGTAAATTAGACACCATCTCACTTGTCACAGGGAGAAATCCACAGGGAAGCAGAAGATCTTGATGAAAGGTACGTACTGATCCTTCTTTTCCTTCAGGTCTTACTGTGTATACTGGAAGTTCACCAGCCCGATGTTCTACAATGTAAACAGATGGCTCCCATTTATCAGCAAGTTTGTGTTTTCCTCGCAAACGGACTTGTCTCACCAAGACTCGATCACCAACTTCCAGAGTAGAATCAACAACATGCTTGTCGAACCTCATCTTGTTCCTTTCAGCATTCTTGAGTGCATTGCGGGTAGCAATTTGATAACTCTCTTCAAGGTGCTTTTTAAGGTTCGACACATATTGAGAGTTGACAGTCGCATGGAGGTGGTAGGAAGACCAAAAGCTAAATCAATGGGTAGTCTGGGCTGCCTCCCGAACATCAGCTCATGAGGAGTGAATCCTGTGACATCATTCTTCGTACAATTGTACGCGTGAACGAGAGGTTTAACGAAGTCACGCCACTGCGTTTTCTGTACGTTACTCATGCTACCTAGCATGTTCAAAAGTGTTCTGTTAAATCTCTACACAGGATTACCACGTGGATGATAAGGTGTGGTTCTTCCTTTTTTAATCCCAGAGATGGCACAGAGCTCTTTAATGGTGTGCGATTCGAAATCAGGACCCTGGTCACTGTGTAACCTTTCTGGAAATCCATAGTGGACGATGAAATTGTCCCATAGAGCTTTGGCAATGGTTCGAGCCTTTTGATTGGCCGTTGGTATTGCCATTGCATACTTCGTAAAATGATCTGTTATCACAAGTATGTCTTTGGTATTCCTTTGATCCGGCTCCAAAGAAAGAAAGTCCATACACAGCAACTCTAGGGGTCTAGTTGTCCGTATGTTGACAAGCGGATCTGCTTTCTCTGGGTAGGCTCTTCGAATCACACAATGAGGACAAGTTTTTATCTTTTATTCAACATCAAATGCCATCTTTGGCCAGTAAAACCGGGACCTTACTAGATCAATGGTATGATCCATCCCCATGTGGCCCATCCCATCATGGAGACTTGTCAGGACATTTGCTCTTTGGGTAAGACCAACTGATAAGTCAGAACACCATCTAGGAACACAAAACTTCCATAAAGGTAATCGTGGAACTTTTCCGTCACAGCCCACTTTAAAGCAAGGAATTCGAGTTTGTGCACTGGATAGTGACGTTCGCTGAGTGACAAACCTCTACTTGTGAAGGCAATCGGCCTCATGCTTCCCTCCTGCTCCTGGTACAACGCAGCTCCCAAACCTGTGGTGCTTGCATCCGTGTGTAAGATGTACGGTAGTTTAGGACCCGCAAAGCCCAAGATAGAGGTTTCACTATTTTGGAGAAGTCTTTGATAAATCTCCTGTAATACCCTGCGAATCCAAGGAAAGACCTGAGTTCCTTCAAGTTTGTCAGACTTGGCCAGGTTTTTAGTGCCTTAATCTTGTCAGGATCCGTCTCAACACCATTTGCAGACACAATGTGAAAAACATTTTTCAGGGGACAGCTTGAGACCGTAGTCTTTCAGACGTTGAAGAACTCGCAGAAGCCTTTTCTCGTGCTCTTCTAGTGTTGCAGAAAAGACTATGAGATCATCTATAAAGACTAGAACCTCTTTGAGATTGATGTCTCCCATGCAGCGCTCCATTAGTCTCTGGAACGTGCTGGGTGCATTTGTGACCCCCTGGGGCATCCTATTAAATTCCCACAATCCCATGGGACAAACAAAAGCAGTCTTCGTCTTATCTCCTCCACCTCAATCTGATAGTACCAGTACTTGAGGTCTAAAACTGAGAACCACCTAAACCCAGTCAAAGCAGAGAAAGTCTCTTCTAGATTAGGGCGGGCATAAGCGTCCTTAATGGTCTGGACGTTGAGTTTCCGATAATCGATGCAAAGTCTCACCTCCCCATTCTTTTTCCTCACCACCACAATTGGGGAAGAGAAAGGAGACTCTGACTCCCTTATAACTCCAGCATCTAACAATTCTTGTAGATGTTTTCGAACAACTTGGATGTCTTTAGGGTGAATAGGACTGGCTTTGTGTTTAAACGGCGTCTCGTCATGCAGTCGAATATGGTGTTTGGCCTTAGTGGTGTGACCAAAATCAAGATCATGGCATGCAAAAACTTCATGCATTGAATTAAGCTTTCTTGTCACTCTTTCTTTCCATTCAGGGGTCATCGGCGAATCGTCAAGATTGAATTCAATTTTAGAGTCGTCTAACAACCTTGTCTGATCAACAGGAGGTGTCAACACACTATCTTGACTCCTAGGTAAGACACTATGAATAGAATTCACTTCAGCAACCCGGATCTTCGATGGAATGACCACATCGTGCTGCAACTCATTTTTCAGTACAATGGGTAAGCGGTCTCGTTTGACAGGAAGGGTAAGCAAACAACTTGACACCATTATTCCACCAGGTAAAGATGACGTATGTGGAGCTTTCACAATAACCCATCTGTCATTCACTGGACTAGCCATCCGGACTGACCCTTCAAGAACTACTGTCTTCCCTACAGGAATGGTTTCAGGGACTTGACAGTTCAAACCCACCCACCCCAGGGTATCAGATGCACTCTGCTTGTGCGTGAACTTAAGGACTTGTAGGACCGCTCTGTAACCTTGATGAATGGGTTGATGACTCTACTGCTTCGAAGAAGTATACTCAGAATATAGAGAGTTGAGTGTGTTAGTGCCTATGAGCACTTGAGCATTAGGTCTGCCATCTGGAATGATCAACACAAGGGTCTGCACTTCGGTGTCTGATCCTACGTATTCCTTTGGAAAGATTATCAATGTTTCAATGAAACCCAAGTAAGGAACTTGACAGCCGTTTGCACCTTTAATTTCAAGCAAGTTGTGCAAAGGTTGAATGGTTTGATTTGTAAAGATGTCTTGGTAGAATGAAAAAGGAAAAGTGGTCACTTGTGACCCAGTGTCAAGAAGACAATTAATCTCTTTGTCAGCAACTATCACTCTTGCTGTGCATTTTGTCCCAACAAGGCCAGGTGGAAGCCTTTTGCATTCATGGGTGGGATTATGGTCAGCTGAGGCAGACATGGTAAAGTCATCTCTGGGACGCTGAGTAGTTTCTCCAGTTCCTCTTTGTCCCGTAAAAGGAACTGGAACTAGTTTAAATCTTGGGAGTCAGGGGACTTGTTACTTTTCTCCCACTGCAACCGCTTTTCTCTCAGCTGGCGTTTCTTAGCATTGACCAGGGATGGATTTGGATCACCCTCACATTGGGATGCTATATGGCCATCCTCACCACAGTGAAAACAATACCAGGGTCTTGGCTTAGTTGGCTTGTTATGTTGCGGGTTGGCCTCTCTGTTTGGCTTCGGCGCAAATGTCTTAGCTGATCTCGACTGCATACTGGGCTCCTTTGGCTTAGACTCTTTACATTTCTTAGACTGTTTCATTGTGGCAATCTGGTGTTGTAGCTCAACTACCAATCGCTTTAGTTCTCCCACTTCATCACACTTCTCAACAGAAAACGCAGGACTGACAGCGTGAAGATTTGACACAACACGTCTTGTGGGTCCAGAGGACTGCTTGGCAATACCTAAGTGTTGGTTCATCCGCACTGCTTTGATGGCTTGCTTATCTTCCGCTGTTCTCAACAACAGCAGTAAATCAGAGAACGTGGGTGGATTGTTTCTTTTCCGCTCTAACTGGAGCTTCAACAGATGCCGGTCATGCTCATCAGCAGAAACACTACCTCTTTTTATGGCTGCATTCAAGATCTTTTGTAGCCTGTGCAGAAATGCGATGGTTTCTCACCAACATTTTGGAATGTGCTCATAAACTTTGCAAAGAGCTCGTCTCCATCCTCCACAGTACTAAAAGCTGAATGTAGGAGCTCAAGATAATCACTTGGAGGAGAATGAGTTTTTGAAAGAAGTTTCTTCTGTTCATCAAGTCTGCATTTATTTGATCAAAAATACAGAAAAAAATTTTAATATTGTGATATATTATTACAATTTAAAATAATTGTTTTTAAATTTATTATACTTTAAATTATCATTTATTTCTGTGATGCAAAGCTGAATTTTTAGGATCATTATCACATGATCCTTTAGAAATCATTCTAATATGATCATTCATTATCAAAGTTGGAAACAGTACTGCTGCTTAATATTTTTTCAGAACGTGATACTTTTTTAGGATACTTTGATGAATAAAAAGTAAAAAAAAAAAAAAAAAAAAAAGAAGCTATGTTTTTAAAATATAAATATTTTGTAATAACAATATACACTACTGGTCAGTAATTTGGGGTCAGTAATTAGTTTTTTTCTTTTTTTAAATAAAATCAATAATTTTATTCAGCAAGGATGTGTTAAATTGATAAAAAGTGATAGTAAAGAAAATATATTATTAGAATTTTTTTTTTTTTTTTTTGAATAAATGCAGTTCTTTTTAACCTTTTATTCATCAAATATATTAGACAGCAGAACTGTTTCCAACACTCATAATAAATCAGAATATAAATGCAGGCTTGATGAGCAGAAGAGACTTCTTTCAAAAACATTAAAAATATTAATTTTTCCAAACTTTTGACCTGTACTGTAAGTGTTTCACAATATCAGCTGCAGGTGGAAGGAGACTGTCTAACATTGGTCGTGAGTGCTGCACATCCGAGAGTGTGGGGTCAGTCAAGAGGAATTCAACATTTGTGCACCAAGTATCGTAGTCTACCTCATTAGCAGAGTATGAGGGTCTTCCTGAGAAGGGTCTCAAGCGCATAGAAGCAAGGGAATGTGCAGGGGTATCCTCACTTCTCACAATATGCTCCACAACTAAACGCTGCACTTCAGCTGGAGTCACGTCACTCACTGTTATTTTTAATGGTGCGCCTGCATCAGCATTGGGCCTTGAAAGTGATGCACCAAGCTGTGGCAGAGAAACGTTGGACTTTGTCTGGAGGGGGACTGACTCATTTGAAGGTGTGACATCACGTGGGGATACCGTCGTAGTCTGCATTGACTCCACTATTATTTTCAAATCACCTTCATGATCAGACTCACTAGCTGGGAACTCAGTTTGTGGAAGTGATACAGCAGGGGCTTTTAATTTAGCTAACTCTTGCTGCAAGAGCTCTTCCATGGGCTTGCCTGTTACTTTTGAGATTACTCGTAGCCCTCGGGCAGCAACCTCGCGCTCTCTCTCATGAAGCCAATAAGGAAGTGACTAAAACTGCAATTCATCGACTGGCCGCTTGAGGCTTGCTGCAAAAAGGAGTCAGTCCCATAGACTCCCCATGTTAAAATGCCCAACTTTACAGCAGAAAAAAACATGTTTACAGCCTTGTTCAAAAAATGATTTTGGTCTTTATTGCTAATTTTACCCTTCATGACAACTGTGAGTGGGGTGAATTTTTTGTATAACTCATCCGTTTAAATGATATTAAGCCTTAAAGTTCTGCATAATTAAGGGCGTGGTCACTTGAGTGACAGGTGGATTGCCGCTGCTGACAATGCCGTCGCGCTAGGTGGGCGTAGCTTCAGCAACCAGCTCCCGCCTTTTTGCCCATTTTCGATTTTCTGGGAGAGTCGCGTGGTGACGCGCTGCCAAGATGGCGACGGCCCGCTCTGCACACTTTGAGCTTCAAAACCGCTCTTGAGGAGTCTATGGGTGACGTCATGGACACTACGTCCATATTTTTTTACAGTCTATGGTAGCCCTTCAATGAAAGTCTGAGTTGCACTGCTGCTGGCTGCAGGTGTATACACACTGGTAAGGGACTTAATACTGTAAGTGACATCAGAAGAAGTAGGGCTCTGCAAAGTACAGGGAAGAGAAGGTTCTAATGACTGCATTGCAGAGTCATATCTGAATTCAACGATGAGCTGTTTGTGAAATTTAGTCTCAGGATCATCAATACGAATGAATCGTTCAATTGAGCCATAACCCGACAGATATTTCAGCACTTCTTCATCTCCCTCAGTGTGGGTGAGACCACTGATTATCACAGCGTTGCGGACACAAATGCCTTCAGTGTGCACTACTTCCATTTCTAAAACTAGCTCGGTAAACCCCTTTAGCAAGTTCGTTCTGTATTATCTGTACAACCAGGCTCCTGGCTGGGCTCGCCAAGTTTTGTGTAACACCTGCAACACCTGTTTGCAATAGGTAGTCTATTTTTATGGACCACTAGGTTCGTCTAGGGAGCCTGAGATAATCGTAGTTTAAAGATATGTACAGATAAAATGAATCAGGACTTCTTTTGGTATCAGCCGACTATTTACTATTTAACATATAAAGATAATAATGAAATAAATTAGTTGTAAACACTCAAGAACAATTACAAGAAAAATAACATCAATACAATGAATAATATATCGGTATGAAAAAATATACAAAAGTTACATCTCACAAAACCCTATAGGTGCACCTTTATAAATAAACACACACTTATATGTGTCAAATAAATTTTGTTCACATTCATCCAATAGTTTGGTATGAATATAAAACTCAATCAGTCAATCAAAAATTAAATTCAAGCTGAACAGTTCTCAAATTTTTCCAGTCAGGGTTAATTTTCTTTTTCCTCAAAACAAAAATTGAAGGAAAACGATTTTCAGGAAAAAAAAAACACAAAAGTCCAGTCCTTTGAGTCTGATCCAAGGCAAGGCAAGGCAAGGCAAGGCAAGGCAAGGCAAGTTTATTTATATAGCACATTTCGTACACAATGGTAATTCAAAGTGCTTTACATAAAAGAAGGTAAAATAATCATGAAGAAAAATAATAACAAAAATAAAACAAGCAATTTTAAAAACATAAAACAAGCAATTTTAAAACATTGGAAATGATTTAAAAATTGACTTATTTAAAATGAATTTAAAACAGTTAAAAAAAGAAAAATGATTTTACATAGAATACAGTGAATATGTAAAATACAGTGCAATCAATTCGGACATCGCACAGTGCTCATTCAACAAATACACAGCTAAACAGATGAGTTTTGAGTCTAGATTTAAACCCTACTATTGTTTTAGCACATCTGATCTCTTCTGGAAGCTGATTCCAACTGCGGGCGGCATAGTAACTAAAGGCGGACTCCCCTTGTTTTGTGTGAACCCTTGGTATTTCTAACTGACTCGATCCTAATGATCTGAGTGGTCTGTTAGGTTTATATTCAGTGAACATATCTGCAATATATTTTGGTCCTAGGTCATTGAGTGATTTATAAACGAGTAAAAGTACTTTAAAATCAATCTTAAATGTAACTGGAAGCCAGTGTAAGGACCTGAGGACTGGTGTGATATGCTCAGATTTACTGGTTCTAGTCAGAATCCTGGCAGCAGCGTTCTGGATGAGCTGCAGCCGTCTAATGGTCTTTTTGGGGGAGGCCGGTGAGGAGACCATTACAGTAGTCCACCCTGCTGGTGATAAAGGCATGAACAAGTTTCTCTAAGTCTTGACTGGAAACAAAACATCTAATTCTTGCAATGTTTTTTAGATGATAGTATGCTGATTTAGTTACTGCTTTGACATGACTACTGAAACTAAGGTCTGTCTCCAGAATCACACCAAGATTCCTGACTTGATTTTTAGTTGTTTGTCCCCTTGAGTCAAGGTATGCATTCACCTTGAAAACTTGATTGCCTTTGTTTCCAAATGCAATAACTTCAGTTTTTTCCTTGTTTAACTGAAGAAAGTTCTGGCACATCCAACTATTAATTTCATCAATACATTGGCAAAGGGGGTGAATGGGGCTGTAGTCATTTGGCGATAAGGCTAGGTAAATCTGGGTATCATCAGCTTAGCTGTGATAGGCAATTTGGTTCTTTCTCATTATCTGACTTAGTGGGAGCATATACAGGCTAAACAAGAGCGGTGCCAGAATTGAGCCTTGTGGGACTCCGCATGTCATGGACGTCCACTTAGACTTAGGCTCTCCTAGACTCACATAATAACCTCTCCCTTCTAAGTATGACCTGAACCATTTGAGTACCATCCCAGAAAGCCCGACCCAGTTTTCCAGTCTCTCTAGTAGTATGTTATGATCGACAGTGTCAAACACAGCACTGAGATCTAGCAATACCAGCACTGATATTTTGCCAGAGTCAGAATTTAAGCGAATATCATTTATTATCTTAATGAGCGCTGTCTCTGTGCTGTGATGCAGTCGGAAACCAGATTGAAAATTGTCCAGGTATCCATTTGAGTATAAGTATTTGTTCAGCTGATTAAAAACTACCTTTTCTATAATTTTCCCTATAAAAGGAAGATTAGATATTGGTCTATAATTGCTCAAAATGGTGTTATCAAGATTGCTCTTTTTCAGGAGGGGCTTTACAACTGCAGTTTTCAGGGAGTTTGGAAATGTCCCAGAAAGAAGTGAGGCGTTCACCACTTCTAAGAGATCTGCTTCTTAACAGATCTCTTTTGAAAAAAGATGTGGGAAGTGTGTCAAGATAGCAGGTTGACGATTTTAGGTGCTGCACTATTTCTTCCAAAATTTTGCTATCAATTGCTTCAAAAATAGACATAGTATCTTTTTGATATTGCGTCCAGATCTGTCTGACCTCAGCATTACTTGAGGATGTGCTAATTGCCTTCCTGATATTAATGATCTTCTCAGAAAAGAAGGAAGCAAACTTATTACATTTGCTAACTGAGAGCATTTCACTGGGAATCTGACTTGGGGGGTTTGTCAGTCTCTCAACAGTGGCAAAAAGAATACAAGTGTTGTTTAAGTTACTGTTTATAAGGTTTGAGAAGAAATTCTGTCTAACTGTGGCTAGTTTCACATTAAAAGCATGAAGGCTGTCTTTATAGATGCTATAGTGAATTTCAAGTTTCGTCTTCCGCCACATCCACTCGGCTTTTCTGCATTGTCTTTTAATAGTCTGAACTGCTGTTGATCTTCTCCAAACTGATTTCTGTCTATTTGTTTTCTTACTGACTATTATTGAAGCAATATCATCAATAACATTCTTAACTTTTGAGTTAAAGGAATCAAGGAGAATATCAACAGAGTCTGCAGAAATGCTTGGTGTTAGAGATATAGCCTCCATAAACTTTGTCAGCTAGTGTTCTCGTTAATGCATCTCCTTCTGACAGAGACAGATCTAGATTCAGTGGTAGCAGAGATCAATATATCAAAGAAAATACAGAAGTGATCAGATAGTGCTACGTCCTTAATAACAATGGATGAAATGTTTAGACCCCTACTGATGATTAAATCTAGAGTGTGTCCACCTTTGTGTGTGGGTCCATGCACATGCTGAATCAGGTCAAAAGTGTTTAGAACCGTTATCATTTCTTTTGTAATTTTGTTTTCTGCATTATCTATATGAATATTAAAATCCCCCTGCAATGGTAAAACAGTCAAACTCTGAGGAAATCATTGATAGCATTTCTGTGACCTCTTCAACAAAGGCTGGAGAGTATTTTGGAGGCCTGTAAATAATGATAAACAGAATGCGTGGAGCACCTTTCAGCACAATCCCTAGATATTCAAAAGACAAGTACTGACCAAATGACATTTGCTTGCATTGATAGACATCTTTAAATAGAGCAGCTACACCTCCACCTCTCCTAACAGTCCTGCAGACACTCATGAAAGTAAAGTTAGGAGGGGCTGCTTCATTGAGGACTGTTGCACTGCAGCTGTCTTCTAGCCATGTTTCATTTAGAAACATAAAATCCAGATTGTTTGTGGTTATAAAGTCATTGATTAGAAATGATTTATTTTTTAGTGAGCGAATGTTTAAAAAATGCTAACTTGATGGCAGTACTTTGTGTCTTTACATCAATCTTAGTTTGATGCATTATAGGCCGCAGATTAGATGAGTTTGCCCTTGAGCTTGAAAAGACCTTAGACTTTCTATCACGTGATAAAACTGAAATAGAGAAAGCTACAGGCACACTGGGTTCCCGCTTGTTCTGTAAACATTTGTGAATGTTGCTGCTATTATAGCGGGGACCCGACACATATCACTGAAAGCTGCTATCAGTTGTTTTTGGTTCACCTACAGCAGATGGATATGGAGGCGTTTCGGAGAGCTCTCACAGGAGCAGGGCCCACAGGCTTTGGTGGTTGGGGGGGCCCGCCGTTTTTTTGGTGATATTTGCGGGCTTGCAGCAAATGAGTGAGAGAGTTTAGTCCCAGCATACACCAATTCCTCCATTTTCTGTGAGAAGCACAGAAGTGGAGATGCTGGAGAGAGGGATAATGTGTCCGGTGAGAGGGGCTGTGTCTCTGGTGTTTCCAGTGACTGTGATATGTTGTCCTGGCTTCCCTGGATTCCCTGGCTGTTTTCCAGAAGGTCGTCCTTGGGTGCTGAGTCTTGTATCTGTTTTGATACATCACAGTCTGTCTGTGAGGAGCTCTGTGGGCAGGGCTCAGCCGGGATAGTGTCCTGTGGCTGGATGGTGTTATCAGTGTCCTTGTGGGATATGTCAACCACATGATGACTCGGACCTGGTGTGTGTGTGCTGAATGAATTGACATACTCTGCTGAAGGATGGCGTAAGCAGGAGTAGATATTGTCCTTAAGCACTCTAGCTCCAAGTTTGTTAGGGTGGAGGCCATCCGGTTTAAACAGTTGTCTATGGCCCCAGAACAGACTTTGTAGCCATGTGTTCAGCCCAAGCAACCGTGAAAACATATTTGTTCCCCTTGCTGGAAGTGGTCTACTGATGAACGACTGAACTTTGAGTCTTCGAAGTGTTTCAAAGAGTTCACTGAAGTCCTTCTTAAGGAGTTCTGACTGCTCTTTCCGAAAATCATTCTTCCCCACATGGATGATGATTCGATTTGCAGTCTTGTGCTTCATCAGAATGTTCTGAAGTTCCTTGTTCACATCAGAAACTGTTGCTTGAGGAAGGCAGCATGTTGTTGTAGTCCTGCTACCGATGTTTCTGATAATAGAGTCACCCACTATCAGAGTCCTGGGCTCGGCTGCGCTCTGAGCTGAATGCCGCTGTCTGCTCGACCTTGAGCGCCTGTTAGTAGCAGTGTTAGCTGCTGGCTGATCCGATACATATTTAATCACATTTGGGGATTCCTCACCGCATTCATTAATGCTTCAAATCTGTTCTCAAGATGTATAGGGGGTGGCAGAATACCAGTATTCACAAGCCTTGTCATAGTCGAATCTGGGGTAGAGGATGCTACAGCAGCAATACGAGAAACTTGTGACAATCTGATGTCTCGTGTTCCTTTGGGTCTCGCTCCCTGTTTGTGCCATCGATTAGTGTGCCGATCAGTTTCGGCTTGTTCCTCTACACTTGGTATAAACTGTTGAGATTCAGAAGATTCATGGGACTCACCGGCTGTATGCTGAGAGGGTCCATGACGACGGTCTGCTGAGTGTTCCGCCTGTTTTGGAAGTCCAGCAAGTAACTTTGGTTCAAGAACCACAATCCTTAGTAGAAGTTTGCAGCAGTTCATGCAACAAGTATATTCAACAGGAGGCATTTTCTCTCTCTTCTGTTTGAATGTAGGCAGTTGTTTTCCCGTCTCCGGAATGTAAGCTGCTGGCAGTGGGAGGCAAAGTCTTCTTTTTGTAGTATAATTCCAGTGCCAAAGAGTTTTTAGTTTTAGTGTTTGTGCCAAAAAATCTGTTGTTTGAGCACTGTGCTGATCTGCTGAAGTAAAAATCTTAGAAAAATCTGAGAAAAGTACAGACATAAAAATCAAAAAACAAATAATAAAAAAATAAAATAAAAACTCTAGCAAAGCCGGAAGCAAAGAGCAAATTTTGAATCATTTGAATTCAAATTTTGAAAATTTGAATCACTATCTCATGTGATAGGAAAAATATTGAAGGAAAGAAATGTGAGTGAAGATCCCACCTCAACTTTGAAGAAACAGAGTTCACAAATTGGGGTTTAGGCCTACTCAATCAGATAGTCTAGTGTCCAGATCCATGGGGCTCGCCATCAAAGGAAATATCCAGGAATTATTTCCACAGGAACAAAAACCTGACCTGTATTTTAGGTCAAAATGATAACAAAATTACTTCAAACTTCTATCTTCTTATTTCAGAGGGGAATAATTTTAAGACAGAAGCAACATTAACAACAAACAAAAGCAAGCAATAACCAAAATAAAATTACAAATGACCACCACATAAAGTAAGTTTAGATAAAACTCATATTAAACCATATATACACTTTATCATAAACTCAAGACTTCACTTAAACACATGCTTTCTAGAACTTCGGCACACAATTCCATGTAACTCATTTACAGATCGTTATTAAACCAGCATTTATCTCACTTCAACCATAAACATAGAATTAGTGATGTCTTTTATAAAATATTTGGTCTCAAAATAACGATGTTCAGACACATTACCCACAGGAGCTCTGCTCTAACGCTCTTCTCAAAATGGAGGATTCAATTCTTTCTCTGCCCGAGAGCACGTTCTAGGAAGAGCAGGCTTAAAGGGGCAGTACTCTATTTTCACACACATGACGTAACCAGATGAAAAACTCAAAAATAAATTAAAACACATACAAAAACAATTCCTTTTCATTTCTTTCTTTTCAGAAATATTTTTTCTTCTTTTTTTGTAATCAAATAAATTATAAATTTTAATAAAATCAACATAAATGAGCACTATTGTGTGTTATGTAGTGTATCTCTAGTCACTACTATGTAGCTAAATCACTTGTGCTACATTTAGTTTTGACACATAAGTATAGTTTAAAGGAAAACAATACAGGTAAGGTTTATCAGGAACAATGTTTTGGATGTTTCAATAGAGTTTTGGGGTCTTCTTCGTTAGGTTCATCATTTGGTTCATTTGGGTCACCTACTCAGAGTAGAATAGATTCACATGCTAATCAGCCACAAAAGGGCGCTGTGAGTCTTTGCAGAGATTCTAGGTTTTCTGCTTTTACACCTGCCAGTCAGGCTAAGAAGGATGCTGATGTGGGTCAATATTGCTTGGACAAGGGGCACTGGACACTGTTGTTAGGGGGGTCACACTTGCTGTATCTGAGTCAGGTATACCTAGTTTTGGTGGCTGGGACTGAGGCTAAACCTGAAGGGGTTGTGACTTCATCTCAGCTATCATGCCTGAGCTCTGCTGGGGCTAGTGAGAGTAACAGTAGGGCTGATTCAGTTGAAACGGGTGGAGGGCATCCATCTCCTCTTGGGCAACAACCTGGCTGGAGAGTGTGTCTGGTGTGATATACCCCCCCCCCCCCCCCCGTAATTATTCAGCATCGCGTTAGTTCAGTCAGGCCATGTAAGTCACACTTGCATCAGCTGACAGTCAGCTGTTCCTGACGTGTACTAATCCAGTGTTGACACCTATTACATGCAGTCTATTTAAATTCCCATTCTTCAGCGTCTCTTCCATCGCATCGCTGCTTGCAATTAACTCCCCCCTCCAACCCCAATTCCACCAACTGAACCTAAAATCCGATCTAACTTTGTCCTTTCTTTCAGTCTCTTCATTGGAAGCAGTCTCTATCACATTTCCTTTACAACTCATGTAATTGTGAATTGTAATTATGTATGCATATAATGGTTCTGTTCTGTACCCCATAACCATACCGCCAATACTATCTGTATGCAATATAATTGTCATAAATATACTTGACGGAAGTGGTCCTGATTGAAGTTAAGAATATTCCCTCTATTCCAGCTGACAGTGATGTTAGTTGTCAGAATTTGTCTGTCTTTACAGCTTGTGCAGTGACACAGATTATGAGCCATGTCTCTAATGATGATGTTTCTCAGACTAGGGAGTTAAAGTCTGTTCTTTTGCCTAATCTACCTCCTTCTCTCTCCCATAGTGATTTTGTTGCAGCTCAGAAGGAGAATGCAACATTAAAAGATCTGTTCATTGTGGTTTTGCCACCTGAGGAGTTGCGCAATGCAGCAAGGGGTTATTTTGTTCAGGAGGGCTTGTTGATCAGGAAGTGGTCTTCTCACACTGAGGAAGGGGTCGAGGACCCAGTGTTTCAAGTGGTAGTGCCATTTAAGTTTAGAGAATCTAAAGACAGCTCATGGGGATGAAGCTGGGCACTTGGGGGTAAATAAGACCCGGTGATGTGTCAGTCTACCCGATACCCTGCTGCCTATGCTTTGCATACAATCTCTACTAGATCTGTGGTGAAAGCCCTTTCACAGTTTATTTCAATCTTTTGTATCCCTCACATTATACAGAGTGATAGAGCCACTAACTTTACATCACGCATGTTCAGAGAGGTGCTTGAGCAGTTGTGTGTGAAACATCAGCGTAGTAGCGCTTATCACGCCCAGAGCCAAGGTGCTCTGGAGCGTTTTCATCAGACATTGAAGTCACTTCTCAGGGGTTATTGTGTTGAGCTTAACAGAGACTGGGAGGAAGGTCTCCCATGGCTAATGTTGGCGGCACGAGAGGTAACCCAGGAGAGCACAGGATTCTCACCTAATGATTTGTTCTTTGGCCACAGAGTTTGTGGGCCTCTAGCAGTTTTGCAAGGGGAGCTGAAGTGTCCTTAACTTGTTGGACTATGTTAATGGTTTTCGTTGTAGGTTGTTTTTAGCCTGTGAGATGGCGACTAACAACCTGACTAAAGCCCAACAGAAAATTAAGAGTTGGTACGACCGTCGGGCTGAGCCAAGGGTGTTCAGTCCTGGTGATCAGGTTTTGGCATTATTGCCAATAGCCAATTCCCCTTTCATTTCAAATTACACAGGTCCCAATAGGGTTGTGCGGCAGGTGTCAGACCTGAATTATTTACATTCTACACCAAATCGTAGGCATTCCACACAGCTCACATTAATCTTTTGAAGTCCTATTACAGCATGTCTTCAGTCTCGACTCCTAGGGCCTCTTCCTACATGGTGGCAGCAAGTAGTGGTGAGGATGTGGTAGGTCCTGATAACTGTGTGTTGCAACCTCGTTTGAGTAACTCTGAGAAACTGGCAGAGTAGAATACTTTGTTTGGGCATTTGTCAGATGAACGGGCATCAGAAATGATGTCTCTGTTGTCTGCTTTTCCCTACTTGTTTTCAGATACACCATCATGTACTCATTTAATTGACCATGATATTGATGTCGGTGATGCGGAACCAATAAGACAGCGGTTCTATCGGGTGTCACCAGACAAACAGCGACATCTAGAGGTAGAGGTGAAGTACTTGTTAGATAATAGGTTGGCAAAGCCAAAAAAAATATTGGTCAGTAAACCTGATGGGACATACAGATTATGTACCGATTACCGTAAACTGAATAACATCACAAAATCAGATTCTTTTCCACTCCCAAGGGTTGAAGATTGTGTTGATCTGGTAGGATCCACAAGGTTTTTGAGTAAATTTGAGGTTATTAAAAAAAAAGGTTATTACCAAGTCCCTTTGTCATCTCGGGCTCAGGAGGTTTCAGCCTTCATAACACCATCTGGTTTGTATTCCTACTCTGTTATGAGTTTTGTTTTACGAAACGCACCAGCCACATTTCAACGACAGAAACCGTGTAGTTTCTGGTTTGCAGGGGTGCGCGGTGTACCTCGATGATGTGGTCGATTCTCGTCCAGAGTTAAATTGCTCAAAAAGGGGCGGTACTCCACAGAACATGACTTGATGCTGATTGGACTATATATCCAGGGGCAGAACAAGCAGTGTAGAACAATGACAGCTGTGACAGAAAAAAAAACAAACAAAAAAAAAAAACTTTGGTGCACTTTGGTGGTGCGTTGCCCAATCGCCCTAATGAAGACACTGTCAAGGATCTAGGAAGGAGGACCCAATTGCAGTGAGTTAACAATGGTTTATTGATAAAACAGACTGATACAAGAGGGTAGTGAAGTGCACAAATACCACAACAGGAACAGCTAGGGAAGGCCACTGGGTCAGCTTCAGAAAACAACTCCCAGAATACATTGGCAACAGAGGGGGCAGCAAGACCAGGCTGATGGAGAAGACCACACAAGGCACCATAGAGCAGAGCTCAGACATTTGGTGACCGCCGACTCTGAAGCTGACCAAGTGCCAGGCAGGTAGAACCAGGGCAGGACACACGGGAACAGGTCAGAAACTCCAACACAAGACTAGACAGGACAAAGCTCCACAGAAACAAGTTAAACCCAAGATAAGGGAAAATATAAACCAATAAACTAATAAAGAGTAAAGTAACAAAATAAGAAATAATTACCAATTTAACCAACTTAAAGAATCAAACAAAACCAAGAATCAGGACTAGAAAAACTAAATAAATATTACAAGTAAAAGCAAAAGCAAAAACAAACAGATTACTAACCTAAGGAGCAAGACAAGAAGATGGAACTACAAGGACTAGACAAAACAAGGGCACAAGACCAACCAGACAGGGAGACACAGGCACATATTCAGCCACATCCACAGACAGCTACAAAGACGGTGACAGAGGGTGTGAAAATGGCCACGAACTAGCAAACACAAAAGGGTAAGGGGCACAATAAATAGGGAGGAAAACACATGAGGAACAGGTGAGCACAATTAGACTAACAAGGCTAACAAGAGGGTGACGTAGAAAGGAAACAAGGAGGGGCTAAGGGAGCACATGGCCGAGAAAACAAATTAACAAGGCCATGTGCTGACACAAGACAAACAAGAAACAAAACACAAAACCCAGTGACAGTGCAAAACCCTGACAGAAACTGCCCCTGCTGATTATTAAATTTTTGTGAGTATAAATTTGTTCTTCACCCGCTGATTTTTTTAAAAATAAAATGTAGATCTTCTCAGTTGTGTGAAAGAATGAGGTAATAATCAAAGTTTTATAAAATGTTATTTACCTTTAAAATAAAATATCTGGTAACACTTTATTTTAAGGTGTCCTTGTTACACGTTACATGTACTTAATATTATAATAACAATTAATTTTGCATAATTACATGCAAGTAACCCTAAACCAAACCCTAATCCTAACCATGTAAGTACATGTAGTTAATTAATATAACTCAGTACTTAAAGGAATACTCCACCGTTTTTTCATATTAAACTATGTTATTCCCTTAACTAAGACGAGTTGATACATACCTCTCTCGTCTCAGTGCGTGCACTAAATCGCTCTGTCTTGCGGCGAAACTTTGTTAGCACTTAGCTTAGCCCAGTTCATTCAATAGGGGCCAAGCAGAGAAGCTACCAAACACCTCCACGTTTTCCCTATTTAAATACAGTTACTCGAGTAGTGTAACTCGACCTAGGACGGTGACACAAAATAAAACGTTGCGCTTTTCTAAGCATGTAAAATGGATAACTATATTGTATGGCGGAATACCACAGCAAGTGCTCGGGAGCACTTTGACTTGGCGCAGTAATATCTTCACTCGTGAAAAGTCCTCTCACCGGCCCCCCGCTCCCTCTCTCCTCCCTCTCATTTCTGTCAATAGAACCAACGTGACCTGCACCAGTAGTAATAATTTGAGCAGAGTTGATGAAGTATCAGGTTGTAGGAAGATAGTTTTTGGACAATCATGGTTATAACGTGCATCGTAAAGGGTTGTGATAACAAGGAGAAGGTATATAGTGCCGTCATGTTTCACAGAATTCCAACTCACCACACACAGCCGAGAGCTTGGTTAGCTGCTTTGAACAAGAATCCAAAAATACCGTTGATGACTCTGAAGAAGTGGCGTGTTTGCTCCGAGCATTTCACACTGGAGGACTATACCTGCACAGGAACACGCCTAAAGGATGAGGCTACACCGACAATATTTAAATCACTAACACAACAAAGTGGATCATCACCCAACGCTGTAAGTGTACTTTTGCATGGTATTTGGTTGTCCTGAAAGTGTCAGTAACCTTAGCTGAGTAACATAAGTTAGCTGTGAAATCAGTGCACTTCTGAGACAGGCAATAAGAAGTGACTGTTTGATTTACATAAGGACTGAGCTCAGAAATAAAAATGTAGTATAAGCCTAAAACCGTACAAGCCCGTAGTATAACGTTATAGTGTCAACAAATCTGATTCTCTGTATCATGAGACTGCAAGGTTACGTTTACCATGCTAATACCTTGACTAATGGTACGGGGAGGGGTATTTTTGTCTCAGGTGAAACACTGAAAGAGTAGGCTACTGTCTACTTATGTAATACCCTGTAACAATACTTTATACAATACTCACTGGGAAGAATGTAAAAAATATATAAATATAAATTTTGGTAGTGTTTTTATTTGCTTTCCAAAAAAATAATTCTTGTCATTGTTATTTCTGTCATAATTGTGTCAATTATTATACAGGCAGAGTTGAATGACATACAGCAAGATCTGCCAGAACAAGAGAAAAACTTTTTTGTTGGTGTACCTCATTCAACCCCCCAGAAGCACAGAGCTGAAGAGCCTACTGCTACATTCAAAGTGCCCTTGTCTGTACAGTTAACCAGTCCTTTACGTTCAAGCAAACCAGCTGTTGCCCTGGCTCCCACATGGACAATGCAATCGGTAAGCTAATGAATCTTCATGTTTTATACAGACTTACTGTATGATTGCAATATGACCTACATTTCTTTGACATCTGATTCATGTCTAGGACACTGCATTGACATCCACAATGATGGTCATGTGTAGACCAAGAAAAAGTCTTGGATTTGAGGTGAGTGACCAGCTTCTATGTTTGCTATCAATAATCCATAATACAATTTATGGAAACCATTACACTTTATTTCCTATCAAGTCATGTAATTGTTTACTCAAGATGTACTGGATGTGGCACTGGTATGCAAAACCAATGCATATTTTTATTATTATTTGTCTACAACAGGAAACACACCACATTGAAGCTACTGTGATGGATATGAGTGCAACATCAGTGTTTGATGTCAGCATGACCTCAGAGCCTGCTGTCGATACCGCAGACACCAGCTTTGTGCCAAATTCAAGCCCCTCCACCACCACCACGGGTAGCTTTTCAAGCATCTCTGGACAAGCCAGAGGTTGGAAGGAGAGGAAGTGGATTGTAAATGAGTCTAGACTCCTGGAACTCTTTCAGAAATGTACAACCTGTGGTGCTGCGATGTGTGACCTGAACCAAACAGTAACA
The DNA here is from genome assembly GCF_018340385.1 of Cyprinus carpio. Lineage (NCBI taxonomy): Eukaryota > Metazoa > Chordata > Actinopteri > Cypriniformes > Cyprinidae > Cyprinus > Cyprinus carpio. The sequence continues at coordinate 13,386,119 of NC_056589.1, forward strand.
CAGTTCGGCAGTAGAATCAATATAAATTGGCAATGCAGCAATGGCCATATGGGACAATGGGAGTCATGTCCCAATATATGTGGAATGGCGGAAAATAACCTTTTCGCAGCAGCTGCCACTCTCTTTACCGGCTCAACATACACTGACATAGCTGACTGGGCTGGACTTTTCAACCTGCAGTTGCCCCTGGAGTCAACTTTTTACAACATACAGGCAAGCTACCTGCTCCCAGTGATTGAGAAATCATACACACAACAGGAGAACATAATCAAAGCAAGATTAATTTGCCAAAGCGAAGACGGTGAAGGAGTGCAGCTAAGTGGAGACGGCAGAAGTGACAGCCCTGGACACTCCAGCAAATACAACACATATTCTTTTATCGATGACTCCACTAACCAGATCGTGGGGTTTGAGATGATGCAGGTAAATTGTCATTTATTTCCACAAATCTATGGTAAATTCTATAACATGTTTTTAAATGTCATCATGCATTCATTTGTGCTCTATAGGTTTCCCAGGCCTCCAGTTCGGTCGCAATGGAACCACTGGCCTTCAAGAAAGGCCTGGAGAAGATCCTGGATGAGGGCATTGATGTAAAAGTGGTCACCACAGACCGGCATCCGTCCATAAGAAAAATTATGAGAGAAGAATATCCTCATATCATTCATCAATTTGATCCATGGCATGTCGCCAAAGGTTAGTTTACTGTTAGTCTAAACTGTATAGCTATAAAACAACCCCAAATATTTTATCTCCATTATTGTCTGTTACCAGTTTTTCACAAAAGTTTTTTTTATGGGTCTGTATAATGTGTGTGGTGCACACATTTCCATGTTTCTATAGCTAATTGTACCTAATTTGGTAGTGATGAAAAAATTAAAATGAACGCAAAAGAGACTGAAACACAATTATGTATTTAACAGATATGGCTGAAATGGTGCGCCACCATAGTCTATGCAATGCATGAGATTACCCATAGTAATTCTTTTCTATAATTTTTCAGGATTTAAAAAAAAAAAATTGGTTGCAGCATCCAACAGAAAAGAATACAATGATCTTGCTTCTTGGGTCAGGAGTGTCAGCAACCACATGTGGTGGAGCTGTTGCACCTCCAAAGGAGATGCAAAGGTATCCAAGCATGCAGAAACAGCTCATCACAAAGTGATATTCTATGTTATTATATACATCAAATGCTATATGCAGCTCAAATGTACATCAAATTTTTGGTCTTCAACATGGAAGCCAACTGTATTGTATTACAGACGGTTAAAAGTGTGCCTCTGCTCTTGTGTTTTCAGGAGCTGCTCCGACGATGGATGTCTCTCCAACACCACATCACTGGGGTTCATCGCTGGGAAGAAAACGGAATGGAATACAGATGTTTCCATCAAGACTTGTCAGTAGAGGAACAAAGAACAAATTTTCAGTACCCTTCAATGAAGGCATGCACTATGCTAGCCATTATGAATCACAATGAGAATCACTCCACAAAGCGGGAACAGGCAACAACAGCAGCTGGTGGGTACTAAAGGAATGCAAATTACTGTAGTCACTGTGTATTTTCCCGTTTCTTCTCTATGTGTCATCCATACATGAACATGATCTTCAAATAAATGCTGGCACAGATATGACTGACTAATGAATTTTTTTTTTTTACATTTGCATATAAAACATAAATAGCCACAGTCCTAACTTTTGTAATAAAATTATAAATATCAAAATTATACATTTACTATACTTCCAGCACGTTAGTTCATACTATTTTTGATTTCAGGCCTCACAAGACACAATGTTGTCTTTCAAAAGCAACCAAAGCACTGGATTGCTAGACCAATCTATGTGAAGACGACTCAAAAATTCAGAGATGACCTCATGGACAGAGTGATCCAAAGAAAACTTGACCCCACAATCAGATTCAAAGACGCATCATCCCGTATCCAAATACCTCGCCTAGCTGCCAACATTGCATTGCAAACAAAGCCCAGCAAAGAGGAGGTCATACAGTCACACACCTCAAGATTCAAAGGTCCATCGGAGCCATTGTAACTCTTGCTTTACAGCTGACATGAAAAAGAACCTGTGCCATTGAAAAACCACAGGAGGGGACTTGTACTTGCATAGCAAGTGTAGAAGGCAAATGTCAGTTATTATAGTTAATATTTTTGTTGTTATATTGTTAACCTTTTCAGTGGTGAGTTTAAAATATTCTAGCGGTCCCCCCAGAGTGAGTTTTTTTAAGACGACCGTTATTTTAGAACGTTCCCCTTACTGTTTCCATGGCGACGCGTCAGGCTTGTCCCGTGACACACCGCGTCTACAATAACACTGTATGACAGCTGGATCGCTTTTATTTCGTTTTTCCTTTTTTAATTTCAAATATTCACAAACTTGCATACCATGTCATGAACAATCCGATATTCCGATTCATAAATATGTGTAAATGAAGTGTGTTTGGTCGTTTAAAAACCTTTCTAAATGATCTTGATCTGTAATGTGAGACGGGCGCCGCCATGTTTGTTCGCGCTGCAGTTCAGAGAATCCTGTCAGTCAGATTAACAGCACGTGAATTCATTAATTTCTCCCGAAATACAGGTAATAAGTGGCCGGTGAACTGGGAGAAGAATAGATTGAACTTTATAGTTACTTACACTATGTGTATCTGATATGAATAAAAAACATCTGCAAATTAAATTTGAATGGATTATTATTGTTGCTTCCATAGACATATGCGTGTATTATTCAAACTCTAAATGTATTGTTTTACTAGTATTTCTGTGTATTTAAATGTCTGAAACCTAAAATATGAATTATGTGGTTAAGAACACTACATAGTTGTGATAATATGACAAGAGCAGTGCACGTCTGTCTCTGGCTCAGCGCCAGCCAACGCGCGAAAACGCAGTTTGAATTTGGCAGTTATGCGACGTCACCGAACGTTCTAAATCCCATATGTGGGACCATATGCCCAGGGGCACGGAAATAAGAATCCCATATGTGGGACCGTACCGCTCAAAAGGTTAAACAAATTACGTATTTACCAAATTTGTGACTTCACTTATGTTTGAACAAATCTGACAAAACACCTTTTGCCTAGAGAACACATGGCCTATCCTATTTACTATGGGATTGAATTGAAATAAAGATCCTTGATGTTGCATGAGTGATTATATCAGAAGCCATTTGATTTAGCAAACGAGATAAAAGTATCACTCTAGATGTTGTAGGTTCAAAGCTTTATTTATACACATCAAATATAGGAAACTGAATTGAATACAAATGAGGAAATTGAAAATAAAAAAGTGATAGAAAGACATCTACATAACGGTTGTAATATAGAAAAATATACAAACATACAAGCTGCAGTGCAATTGTCCCACAGATGTCTGTGAAACATGTAAACATAATTTAGGTCTGAACTCAGGGCCCAGCACATATTGTCCAGTAACAGTCATATGCCTACATATCCATTGCCTCATGTAGTTCTTGAAATCCAACATAGACACCGGACTCAGAAGGATATCTTTGTCGTATAGTCCCGACCACACATGATGGCAGTGGTTTCCGATTGCCTCTGCCCAAAGTTTCGCCCTGTAGGGCCCATTCCAGCACTATCCGGTAGGAAACCAACCTATTTTGACTGAGAAGACAGAGATAGGCTAAGTATATACATTTATAAATGAAAACATGATACATAGGCATATTTCAATGGTTTCAGATAGCACTTACTCTGAGGATAGCTGGCCATCTGGTCCACTCAGGTGGGTCGTTTCCTCCAATTGACTTTGTCACGATGAAAGAAAAATTTGACGACTGCCGGGTGAATCATCGCTGCAAACGAGTTGCTTGCCGCGACACAGGCGATTTGTCCAGGGTCTTCTGGATCTACATTGACCCCCACCATCGATGGCAACACCTGGTCCCATTCTGAACAGCACAGGCTCTCAATTTCGGTCGGCATCTGTTCGCAACAGTCACACTTGCACCACCAATTGCTGTTTGCCCGTGTTCTTTCGCTGGCTCCGGTCTGTTCTGGTTCGTATCTTTTTTCCCTCTCACTGTCCATAAGAGCTAATTCCCCCTCCGTGTACTCGGGTTCAAAGAGATATGGCTCTGGGTCTGCTACAAACAAGTCATAATCATCTACAAAAATCCGCCATTGCAAATGATCTCTTGCAGTTTGCTAATAGCACAGGTGGTAAAAGTCACGTTGGTTCTAATGACGGAAATGAGAGGGAGGAAGAGAGGGAGCGGGGGCAGGTGAGAGGACTTTTCACGAGTGAAGATATTACTGCGCCAAGTCAAAGTGCTCCCGAGCACTTGCTATGGTATTCCGCCATACAATATAGTTATCCATTTTACACGCTTAGAAAAGCGCAACGTTTTGTTTTGTATCACTGTCCTAGGTCGAGTTACACTACTCGAGTAACTGTATTTAAATAGGGAAAACGTGGAGGTGTTTGGTAGCTTCTCTGCTTGGCCCCTATTGAATGAACTGGGCTAAGCTAAGTGCTAACAAAGTTTCTCCGCAAGACAGACCGATTTAGTGCACGCACTGAGACGAGAGAGGTATGTATCAACTCGTCTTAGTTAAGGGAATAACATAGTTTAATATGAAAAAACGGTGGAGTATCCCTTTAAATGTATAATTACACTGTAACAAGGACATCTTAAAATAAAGTGAAACCAAATATCTATTTTTACATGATTAATTACATTTAATTACCCATTAAAAGATTTTGATTCATGTATGAACCACCTGTGATTCACATCTACCTGCTCATGCACCCATATTTGTGTAAAGTCTTATTGACACTTTTGGGTAAATAAGGGCAAAACGTATAAGATATAATACCTTTAATTTCCTTGTGCATGGCGGTATCACTACTTTTGTAGCATGAATAAACAGAAAAAAAAAATTAGGTGCCATGCAGTAATTGCACTACTCATCACAAATGTTGGAGTAAAAAGAACATATACTTATAAGTATTGAGTAAATATTGCTAATGACTTCAATACTAAGTAACACTAATAAGAAGTCAAAAAATAATAATAATAAATAATAATAAATACAGTAACTAATTACTAAAAGTAACTAATAGTTTTTATTGTAGCGCAATCTCTTATAGGCTTATGTGTAAATTAGGCCTGTCACAACACCACATATTTCACTACATGATTATCACGGGAGAACAATCACAATAACGATATATCACAATATCTATAGTCTTATGGGAGTAGTTGTTTTAAAGAAATCTATATATGAGAGTAGCTGTTAAAGATGTTTAGACGAGCCCTTTATAAAGCAAGCAAAACAAACACTGCAAATTAATAAAAGAACACGTTATAAAGACACTTCGTATTTAATTTAATTTGATGATTTCGTAATTGCATTTTATACTTACAGTTAAACATTTGCATAGGGTCTTTGTTTTGATCTGAGTTTTTGTTGCATTTACAATGTTATGATCAGCAGGCATCACCAGCATGTGGCGTTTTGAGTGATTTGAAAAAGTGAATCATTTTGCAAATCAAATGGTTCAGTTGATTTAAAGCTTCGAAAGGGTTAATTTCTCTCATCAGTACAGCGTCAGAGTATAACAGTTTATGAAAATAACCATGTATTACCCCAAACTCGAATTAAAGAGTCAATCGAGTTTTGGAATAACTTCTTTCTGTGAACTGATGAGGCTTCTATACAGTATTCCACACAGTGCTAAAGGCTATGTTGATTATCTTTGCATTATAAATTAACATTATCCTTATAAAAAATGCCAGAGATGACTTGAACACAAATAAACCATACTGTTGCAATCATGTTTTAATTCTCTTCATGTTTCAACAGTAAAACATTTCTTTCTGCATTTTATTCAGCTACAGTGATAGCTGGATGCCTTTGTCCATATAAAGAATTTTCCTGGAATGTCATTTGTTTTATTACTCCTATGAATTTCCCTTGTGAACTTACCATGCAAAGGCACCATCTGGCGTCGGTTATGAACAAAACATATCACACATGAGAGTTTAGCACTGTGTACTTTTAAAATAACATGGTTATCGCTAATACTAGTATATCATACCCCTAATTAACATGATAATGATATATCCTTTTTTTTTTTTTTTTTATATCACGGCCATCATTAATACTGGCATATCGCAACACCCATGGTGTAAATATCAATAATTTTTTGATTTCCCATTTCTTTACCCATTTTATCCCTATGAGTTCATTGGCTGTGTTTAAAATCATTCATCCATATAAATTATGTATATAAAAGTTCAAATACTGTATCAGATCATTTGCATCGGTAGGGGCAGTGGAGCTCAATCAGGGATGCTTCTCTTCCTTTACACACTCCTCCTTTTCCATTACCTTCAGACAAAGGTAAACACACTTTGCCGAATGATGGCAGACCCCAAGCACCCACTGCTTTCCAAGGATGGAGATGTAACTATTGGAGGAATTTTTGCAGTCCACAGTAAATTAGCATTATCTTCATTTGAGTTTAGAGAAAAACCTCAGCTTCTATCATGCTCCAGGTTTGTTAAATTGAAAACTTTGAGAAACATTAGAAAATATGATTTATTAAGTCGTATTAAGTTTTATTCAATGGCATCTAGCAATGTATTTATTAACATATTTTTGTAATGATTACGCTTACTATTACACTTTATGTATAATTTTCCACCTTATGTATGCATTTATTTATTTATTTTATGTTTTTTTTTTCACAGTGTAAATCTAAGAGATTTCCGGATGGCTCAGATTATGATTTTCGCCATTGAGGAAATTAACAGAAGTGAAAGTTTGCTCCCAAATGTTTCTGTTGGCTACCAAATTTATGATAACTGTGGTTCAAGACTGTTTTCTATGAATTCAACTATGGCACTGATGAATGGTCAGGAGTTTGCAGCAGAGGACAGATGCAATGGACAATCACTTATTCATGCTATCATAGGAGAATCTGAGTCTTCAGCTACAGTAATTCTGTCCAGAACCACAGGATCTTTTAAAATTCCAGTGGTAAGGAGCAATAACACTAAATGTTTGACACAATCACCATTCTGATGACTGTTTCATTGTGTTCTGTTCTTCATTTTCTCTCTCTCCATTTCTTTCCCTCTCTTTAAGATAAGTCAGTCAGCCACATGTGACTGTCTCAGTAATAGGAAAGATTACCCCTCTTTTTTCAGGACTATTGCTAGTGATTACCACCAGAGCAGAGCACTTGCATACATGGTCAAGCACTTTGGCTGGTCTTGGGTAGGAGCTGTGAACACTGACAATGATTATGGAAACTATGGAATGAACATATTCCTCAATACAGCCCAGGAGGAGGGGATTTGTGTAGAGTACTCTGTGAAATTCTACCGAACAGAGACAGAAAAACTTAAAAAAGTGGTAGACATAATAAAACAAGGCACTGCAAAAGTTATTGTTGCATTTCTTACCAGTTTTGAGATGAACAATCTACTTGAGCAGTTAAGTGTTCAGAACATTACAGGCCTACAAATGATTGGTGTGGAAGCATGGATAACTGCAAAGAGTTTGATCACTTCAAAGAGTTTTCGATTTTTGGGAGGGTCACTGGGGTTTGCAGTGAGAAAAATCAATATTGAAGGGTTTTCAGATTATGTCATAAAAGAATTCTGGGACACAGCTTTTCCATGTTCACAAACTGAGAGGAATTCTTCTCAATATGCACTAAATTGCAGTGGATATCAGGATCTACTTCCATTGAAAAACTATAATGAAGATGTGCCAGAACAAAGATATGCTAGCAACGTCTATAAAGCAGTTTATGCTGTGGCTCATTCAGTACACAGTCTACTGAATTGCAGAGAACAAAAAGGTTGTGAGAAAGGCCTGACAATACAACCACAGCAGGTAAGCAACCAAGTAAATAAATAAATTAATACATACATACATACAAACATAAATAACGAAAGAAAAAAAGAAAACAAGCAAAATGAATAAAATCAGTGCTAGAAGGGCAGACGGAGAGCAAGACGTTATACCTATGAATCTGGAAATGTGTTAAATATTTCAAAGATGATACAAATCTGTCTATTGCTAGGTGGTTGAGGCTCTGAAAAAAACTAATTTTACCGTAAAGTTTGGAGATCATGTGTGGTTTGACAGCACTGGTGGTGCAGTGGCCCAGTATGAAATTGTGAACTGGCAGCAGGACTCTGATGGATCAATCCAGTTTAACCCAGTGGGATATTATGATGCCTCACTGCCCCCTGACCAGCGCTTTGTGCTCAACACTGAAAACATAATCTGGGTTGGAGGACAGCTGGGGGTAAATGGCAGTTATCTGTTTTGTTTTAACTGGTGCATGGAAAAAACTACTTTGCAATAATGCATAACCGCAGCTATATGCTTGTATGCTGGTTCATTATGAATACTTCTTGTGAATAAAACAATATTCTATAAAAGTGCTGTTATAAAAAATGAGCAACAATACTCAGCACCGAGACCCTTAAATCTCTAGTTGATTCACTTTGTCACTAATTGCCCTTAATTTCAATTGGTAATCATTTTTATTGACATTTTCTTGAAATTAATTCTTAAAAATCATACTGGAAATAACTGTTGTGCCTAGGAATTAATGTTTGTTTTCCAGTTGATTCACAGAGTTGACGCACGTAAATGTATATCATATTAGCTTCTTACAAACAAACTTACACTACTCTATTTTGAACAATATTTAGGTATTTTTATTCTTCAGAGTAGGTATAAATAACTATACAAAATGTTCATTTGCAACAGATAACACATATAACGTAGCATATTAAGCATGTTCAACATATAGCATGTTCTGAACCCTAAACGTTTTGTCCCAAAAGCGGGTATTATCCACTGTCAAGGAATCGTGAGTTCACGTTTTACAGAAACCAGAAAGCACCCTTGTTGTTTGTGAACACAACCGATAAGTCCATTTTAGCAAACCATCGCACAGTAATCAGGTCAGGTGACAAGGCTGCTAGTCAGGACATGCTGGCTGAGAGGAGTTTTGTCTAAAGGAGTTTCATCAAAGCTGACTAAAAGTGATTGAGGATGGACAATTTTTTTCACGGAACCTTGCTTAAGCAGCACGTTACAGTGGTGAAGGAAAAGCTCCATGTATTGCATGTAATCACAACAACAAAGTTTGTCAGGAGTCATATTGTCAGATAAGGAGAATTAGTACATTGTCAGATAAGGAGATTACAATTATTAACTGTGTTATCTGCTTTTGCCAAAAAATGATTGTTGGAGTTATCTGCTTTTACTAAAAAACAAAAAATGTTTAATATATGTAAAAAATATACTTTCAATGAACTTTTGTAAGTTATTTAGTTATTATCACTTAATCAAAAACAACCCAACTGGAGTTTGATTGATATTACTTGGAATGCAAAAAAAAAAAAAAAAAAAAAACTTAAAATAAAATAATAATACTAATAAAATCAGAGTTATTATTATTATTTATTTATTCATTTATTTATTTTGCAAATTAACTCTTCATATGTATATTTTTCAATGTAGAAGCCAAGATCTGTGTGCAGTGAAAGCTGTCCTCCAGGTACTAGGAAAGCTACACAAAAAGGAAAACCTGTTTGCTGTTATGACTGTATTCCATGTGCAGAAGGAGAAATCAGTAATGAGACAGGTAACCTACAGCCCATTTCACATTTCCAAAGAAAACTGGTTAGTTGTTCTTTATGGATTCTTCTTCTACTATTCAGGGTGCAGTTTTTTATCAAAGGAGTTCATAAATAATAAATAAACCATTTTCCTTTTGTCTCTAACTAGCAATCACAACTTTCTTTCCAGATTCAAATAACTGCAGGCAGTGTCCAGGTGAATACTGGTCTAATGCTGAGAAAAATAAATGTATATTAAAGGCTGTAGAGTTTCTGTCATTCACAGAAGTTATGAGTATTGTGCTGGTCTTTTTCTCAATGATTGGAGCAGGATTAACTGTGCTGGTAGCCATCCTGTTTTACATCAAGAAGGACACCCCCATAGTAAAAGCAAACAACTCAGAGCTGAGCTTCCTGCTGCTCTTCTCATTGACTCTTTGTTTTCTCTGTTCACTTACTTTCATTGGTCGACCCACTGAGTGGTCCTGTATGTTGCGTCACACAGCATTTGGAATCACCTTTGTCCTCTGTATCTCCTGTGTTCTGGGGAAAACAATAGTGGTGTTAATGGCCTTCAAGGCTACACTTCCAGGAAGTAATGTCATGAAATGGTTTGGGCCTGCACAACAACGGCTCAGTGTACTTGCCTTTACACTAATACAGGTTCTTATTTGTGTGCTCTGGCTAACAATATCTCCCCCATTTCCACACAAAAATACAAAATATTATCAAGAAAAAATCATTCTTGAATGTCATCTAGGTTCTATTATAGGTTTCTCTTCTGTTCTGGGTTATATTGGCCTACTGGCTATCCTGTGCTTCATTTTGGCTTTTCTGGCTCGCACACTGCCTGATAACTTCAATGAAGCCAAATTCATCACATTCAGTATGCTCATATTCTGTGCTGTATGGATTACATTTATACCAGCTTATGTCAGTTCCCCTGGAAAATTTACTGTAGCTGTGGAGATATTTGCCATTGTAGCTTCAAGCTTTGGTTTACTATTATGCAATTTTGTGCCTAAATGTCTCATCATCCTGTTTAAGCCAGAACAAAATACAAAACAACATATGATGGGGAAAGCATCAACTAAATCCAATTAATTAATTAAAAAAAGTACAAAGAACACTAGAAATTATCTAGTCGTTGAGCACACAAATTATGCAGGTTTGCCATTAACGGTGTACAGTGTAATACAATACAGGTGTAAATTCATTGTAAATTTATTATTAAATTGTTTAATTAGGGTTTATACATAATTTCCATGACAGAGTTCAAGATAAATCCTTACTACTGGAGCTGCAAGTTTGCCAGTTTCAAAATGATTAATAAACAGCAAGCAAAAACTATGCAAAAACAACATTCTTTCCGGTGCACATGGCTTTGATTCGGTCGTAGGCACGAGGCTGCAGGCAAGCAAAGTGATAAAAAAAATGGTTTATAGTGGTTAAACATGAGATATAATTAATGTTGGCAATATCTGATAGGCAATCTTTGGTGTCATTAATCTATTATTTCTTAAAAAGCAAACAGTTTTGGGTGATGGCAAAATTTCATAGTTTTATATTTTTATATAACTTTAAGCTTTTGTACTTTTGACTGAATTGCTTAGCAACTTTTAAAATAGCTATTGTGGTTTATTAAATATTACTGTTAAATAAATAATATTTTATATAAACAATAATAGTATTTATTAAAAGTATTTGGTATTGTGAAACATTTGTGTTATTGATGGTGATTTCGGTGACTGTCTTCATGAATAGTAGTAAAGAATATTATATTGAAAAAATATTGAGTGCACATTTAACTATTGCTTTATTCTGAATATGAGACTGAGCTAAAGAATACATGCTGTATCAGATCCTTGAGGTGTTCTTTTTTATTTGTTGGGGGGGGGGGGGATTCAATATCCTTTTAGCTATAGGTAATTGAATCATTCTTATTATGTATTGTTTTGTGTTTATATAAACCAGGCATGCCCAAACTCTGTCCTGTGGGGCCGATGTCCTGCAAAGTTTAGCTCCAACCCCAATTATTCACACCCGAACCATCTAATCAAGCTCTTACTAGTCATACTAGAAACTTCCAGGCAGGTGTGTTGAGGCAAGTTGGAGCTAAACTCTGCAGGACACCAGCCCTCCAGGACCAAGTTTGGGCACCCCTGATATAAACATAGCTAACCTACAAAGCTTTGGTTATAATTCATTAAATAATGAAAGCACAAAGTCAGGAGTACATATCATCTACTGTGAGTTCTATGCAGTATCAAAAATATTTACTAATGCCAAAATAGACTTTCTCAAACAAACATAAAAAAAGGCATTGAACATATAGGATTGTAAAGATTTTATTAAATACTAGGTAATGTAAATCTGAGTCCAAAGCAACAACGTCTCGGGTTACACATGTAACCACGGTTCCCTGAGAAGAGAACAAGACACTGCATACTCTAGCAGTTGCTATGGGGAATGCCTTTGGCGTGACCAGTGTCTGAAGCAAACATCTATACATGACAATAACATTGGCTGGCGATAGCTATCACAGTATAAAAGAGCGCCGATAAAACACGTCATCTGCTTCTTCGTCTGAAGCTTGCGTCCAAGGAATGGCCCTTCTCAGGGAACCATGGTTACATGCGTAACCTAAGCTGTTCCCATCCGAGGGAACCCAAACTGCATCCTTTAGCACTCACCATGGGGAATAAAATACCATGCTGCCATGCTGAGGAGAGTGCATGCCAAGAATTGAGGCGAGCACTAAGTACCAACTCTGCCAAATTAGGGAGAGTTGCATCTCCGATGCTTCCAGCGGCTGTCAGTGATGATATCCCCTTAGGCCAAATGACGGGGCTACATACCCAAACTAACTTACCTGTTAAAGGCTAGACAAAGAAAGCCTGGCCCCAAGGCATAGCTCAAAGGCTTAGAATCAGACAACAGTGTGATTCTTTTTAGGAGATATGGCCGGGTGTCTAGGGTTACTTTGCTACCAGACCCCAACCTGTCACCTAGGAAGATAAACATCAACCCCTGGTAGGCTTCAAAGGATAGCGAATTACCTGCCTGCCGAAGCAGAGCCTCAGAACACTGAAGAATGTAAGGAAAGCCTTCACTGCATCTGAGACAGAGATTTCCCATTCTCTTAAGATGGGAACCACGGAAATAACTAGAGAAGAGCCCAAGGTGAGGACCGGGGCCTAACCAACTCCAAGAAAGGGTATGGAACCTGCCATGTGTGACCCTAACCAAAAAAGGATTGTAGAAAGTGCACAGGATGCATCCTCTTTGCTCTTAGATCTTCTCAGATCTTCAATTATTTCCAAGGCAATTGTGGACTTGTTACCATACCTGTTCTCAAGCACTCTGAATATATCTCCAGCAGTGTTGTAGGTGGATAGACAGAGATCTCTTCACATGCTATCATCTATGCTGTCCAGAAGTTGGATCATTTTAACCTCAACTGAGCCGGTTGGCTCCCCCTACTTTTGCAGACTCTCCCAATCCTTCTTCCATCGATGGAAATTCCTCTTGCATGCACTGAACTTGGGTAAACTGGTTGGTTTTATTCTCAATGTTAAGGTTGCGACTGTGGAGGTAGCATGGGTATTTGGGGCACCCTCACTCAGTCTTTCATCTTCTGCTACTCTTTGTACTCTGATATGTACATGATTGTGTTTTTGAGAAAACAACTTTTATGCATGGTTAGTGAAAAACTACAATTTCGAAGTCACTGAAATAAGGTCATAAAACACATACAGAATATTTGTTCACAAGAATTTCAAACATGGACCTTGTCTAGAATTTTTGCTTCAAAATGATGTGAAAATAATCTTGTTTACTCGCTCACAGAAAACAATAGATTGATTTAAATTTTCTAAGACACTTTTTGTTTGAAAAAGGGCATATGCGAGTTGGCGTAATTGACCATGACTATTAGTGTGATTCACACCTGAGAAGACAAAGGCCTGCATATTGAGCTGCATAATGAGCCTTTCAGCCAGGTGTGTGACTGGAAAGAGGGAAGAGTTACAAGAAAGAATGTGAGGACGAAATAAATGTATATATTTTTAGGTTTCAAGTTTATTTAGAACATATGTAATTATCCCACAAATTAATTTGAAATTCACTTGCGGGAGCATTTAAACAGTTTATTAGGAACAATCAAAGCTGACTTTCAAAGATGTATTTTTAGCATCTTTACTTCAGTCACACGATCCTTTAGAAATCATTCTAATATTCTGATTTGCTACTCAACAAAAAAAACAAAAAACATTTATTATTATTGTAATTATTATTATTGTTGAAAAATGTTTTCAGGTTTTTTTGATGAATTGAAAGAACAGCATAGTTTGTAACATTATGATTGTATTTATCATCACGTGTGTGCTAAATGAAAGTTTTAATTTCTATAGATACTGACTCTGAATGGTATAGTGTATATTGTTACACTTGGAGTAAGACTGGAGTAATGATGCTGAAAATGTAGCTTTGATCACAGGTATAAATTACATTTTAAAATATATTCAAATAGAAAGCAATTTATTTTAAATAGTAAAAATATTTCACAATATTACTGCTTTAGCAAATGCAACTTTATGTATTTTGGTTCAAATAAATGCAAGCTTGGTGAGCAGAAGTTCAATCCTTTACAAAAACATGAAAAATCTTACTGTTCAAAAGCTTTTGACTGGTATTGTGTCATGTTGAAATATATAAATGAACATCACGTAGCTGGCATTTCCAAAGTGTATATTGTTTATGTACTCTGAAGTAGGGACCTACGCGGGACAGATTTTTCCGGATTTTTCATGGAATGGTTCTGTAACATCTTCTAAGCTCCACAACATCCCAGCATAAACACTCCCAATAAAATATTGTGTATATATATATATATATATATATATATATATATATATATATATATATATATATATATATAAACATATATGGCTATATTCATGAACAGAGAAAGTTTTGTCACAGTGAAGTTTTGTCTAATCATTCTTACTGACATTAGGCTAGTAACATTATAACTCATATTTTTTATATCGTATTTCTGTTTATGTTATAGAACCTTAAAAAAACAAAAAAAACATTCTGGCATCATGAGACATCTAGATGCTGAGAATGAAACTTTATAATGTTTCACTTGATTATACATTTAGTCAGGAATTATAGTGTGGAAAAAGTCTAACTAGTAACATGTACAAGTTATGTGAAAACTAATACAAGTAGGTTAATAAAAAAATACTTAATCATGTTTATGATCTCTGTGGGTTCAAGCCACTGCATCAATAATCCAGAGCTTCAAGTGGATGATTGTAATATCAATATCGCGCTTAGCGCGTGGGTGTGGTCACATTAGATATAATGAAGGGAGACATGAAAGACTGGACATCACATTGGTTTCATATGGATTACTTTATCACAGAATATTTGTTTCCAATAAGACTTGCTTAGTTTAAAAGTAGATATGTCAAGCTTTCTATAGATATATCTCTCATGTCTCTGTGTTGAGTATTTGCTGAGTTAAGGCCTGTTCACACCGGGACAAATTTCAGCGTGATATTCGCTGACGTTTAACGCCTCGTGACTAAACAAAGGGTGCCAATGTGAGTGTGCACACCGATGCGAAAAACGCCACGCGTAACAGTGTCATTTTTTAAAAAACGCCTAGGGGTCGTTTTTTTGGTTTGACGCGCCGCGTCAAAAACTATCCGACCAATGAGACTGACGCTTTTACTCACGTGTCTGGAGCTTCTGAAGTTACAGTAAAACACAACTTGGGGGCCCTCAAACACAAAACGGTCTTGCCGAGCACACATATGTAACGGCAAAGAAGATATACACCAAGTAGCATCTACACTGCCAGGAAGAAATAAGACGAGGAAGATGCAAGGCAAAATGAATGTAGAGCTGCTGAGAAAGAGGAACGCAGAAGAGAGAAAGAGGAGCGCAGAAAGCAACGAAAAGAGCAACAAAATGATGATAATTACTTGTTTGCTGTTGGCTTGATACCAGCACTAAGGAGATTGTCCCCAGTCGTACAGTCTTCGGTCAAATTAAAAATACATCATCTGTTGCATGATGCTGAGTTTTGCCAGGCCTCTTCTGCTTTTTTTCCTCAGCAGTCGCCGGTGTCCTACCATCAGGTCACCCCAAAGACCCCAACAAACTATGGCTGCTCTACAACTTCTTGACTACCCTAATAGATGTTTATTATATACATTTTAATTCTGTATTTTTTGTGGGTTTTTTTTTTTTTTACATTCAAGAAATATTGAAAATGGCTATTTCATAAATCGTTTGCTTGAACTATTGTTATTGTGACTTATTTGAACTGCTGTTTTTTTTTTTTTTTGCATATATATTGTATTTTTATTTACATTCAAGAAATAGTTGAATGTGTATGTGCACTACTCTTCACTTGCACTACAGTCATTGTGACTTATTTGCACTACCTTTTCTGACTCCCTTTTTTACTTTATGTTTGTGATTGTTATTGCAACTTGTAGTTTTCCAAAAGAAATTGTGCATAAGTGAATAATATATATAAATAAATATAATATATATCATATATATTATCTATATGACTTTCCAAAAGAAATTGATAAGTAACTTAGTAAAAGTAACCTAATTATTTGGGATTTGGCATATATTTGTACATAAGTATTCTTGACCTATTATTGAAATAGCTATGCACCTAATTACGGAGTCACTGCATTTATAGGCAACAGTTATCAATCTACAGGAACATAACCATTTTGGGCACAGCATTGTGCAGGGAATGAGAACATTTTAAAGAAAATGCTTGTAAAAATGTTTATTAAAAATACACATTTTGAAAATCACAACTTAAATTTAGCTGTAAATAAGTATTTGCTGAAGTGACCAAATACTTTACGTTTTGCAAAAAACTATGCTTTAACTTTGATAGAACATGTTATATCAAAAATATTAAATTTGCTGTGGTGAGTGCTGCCATATTAATTAATGAAGAATCAGATGCAATAGATTTGAAAGTGTATTCAAGTTCACAGAAATTGTATATATACACATACACACACACTAGCGGTTTTCACAATGGAAAATGTCATGAACATGGCTCAAATTTAAAGTTTGATTTTATCTGTTCCCCAGACCATGGTTCACATGGTCATACTGCCAAGCAACTTCTCCTGCTGGTGAGTTGAAGTACTATTTGTACAGTTCTCTGACATTTTGTGCCTCCACAGATGCCCGCTGCCTCCTACAATGTTCAAGGCCTTGTAGTGGTTGCTCACAATCATGGTCACCCTCTGTGGCACGATTCTGGTCATTTCCGTTCGGGCGCAAATAATTGCACAATGCACAAGCAGCTTTGACAACTTTGTCAACAACACTTGGTTGAACCTGTAAAATTCTTTGGAAAACCCGGAAGCGTTGACTGAGGATGCCAAATACATTTTCAGAGATGCGCCATGCCCGAGACAAACGATAATTGAAAATTCTCTTGTCTGTGGGGAGGCGGCATCCAGGGTATGGCCGGAGGAGATATGGTTCCAGCGGAAAAGCTTCATCCGCCACAATGACATGGTTAACTTTTCCCAGCTCAGGAGCACCTGGAAGTTCACTTGGTGGGGGAACATTCAGAGTTCCATCTCTGAGTGCCTTTCCCAGCAGAGAATTGGCAAAGATGCCTCCATCACTGTTGCTTCCATAGCTCCCCACATCAACCACCAGGAAGCGGTAATCTGCTAAGGCCAGCAATACAACGGAGAACGTACCTTTATAATTAAAGTAGAGAGAACCAGAGTTTGCAGGGGCCTGGATGAATATGTGTTTCCCATCCATTGCTCCCAAGCAGTTAGGGAAATTCCATCTTTCATGGAACCTCCTGGCTGTATTCCTCCACATCTCTTCAGTAGGCACTGGCAAATGTTCATCTCTGAGGCAATGCCACAATGCATCACAGGTTTCACTCACTATCGAAGCCACAGTTTACACACCAAGTCGAAAGCTGGACACAATAGTGTGGTACGAGTCCCCAGTGCTTAGAAAACTGAAACAGAAATAGACAAATACTAGTTTTTAACAACGCGTCACTTATGTTTTTACAACATTAATTGAAGTGAATAACAATGTAAACGAACTCACCATAAACACACGGCCAAACGCTGTTCTGGGTCGATTGGTTTGCGGTAGTGTGTCTGTTCTTTTGTCAGCGAGGGAGCCAGTTGTTGAAGTAAATTTTTGAACTCACTGACGGACATTCTAAAATACATTTTCTACATTTTCTAAAATACATCTCATGATACATTTTCAGCTCTTGTACCAGTCGATAAAACTCCCCATGTTCTTCTCTTCTCGTAACTATGGGATGTATCCAATATCGGCGTCTTTTCTGGCATCTTTCCTCATTCAACAGAACAATAATTTCTTCATCGCTGGAGCTGGAACTACTGGTGCTTGAAATATCCATGTTTTCTTTGTATGATTTTGACAAGCGCGTAAATACTTGCTCTCTTCTTCTGAGTGACAAGCTAGTGTCAGAAGCGTAAAGTAGCGCAGCGCCACCTTGTGTCCTGGGGTATTTCTGTTTTACATTTAGTGCCATCTAATGTCAGGGAATGAATTTGCATGTTCACTCAGCTAATCGTCAGCAAAAATCGCTTGGGTGTGAACACATAAAAACGCGTTGAAAAACACTGGCGAATAACACTTGCGGATATTCATCCCGGTGTGTACGGCCCTTTACAGTTCATTTTAATGACACGTTTCTAAATGAAGATCAACGCAGACCAAGGTGGAAGACAGCGCACCCTGTTTGTTTTCTTTATTTTATACATCCACAAAGTTTTGTTGTTATTATGTGTGTATACAAATAAAAGTAGACCCTTTACAAATTTGATTGATGTATTGCTTTTATCAGTATGATCAAAACTGAAAGTGTAATTTAAGTTATTTTCGGTGTTATCAGGAGAAGATGCCACAAAACGCGTATCTGTGTTAGTCGACCCCAGTGGGTTATGGTTGTTACTGTACGCTTTCAGATCTTTCATTCTGGTCTCCAGACTAGGTTTTTCTGCTGCTGGAATCCACATCTCTCAAACTGCTAGGTTTGTGACTGCACCTCTGATTATTCCCTTTGCACCATACAGCAACTCAAAGCCATCTCTGTTTACAGTGATAACAGGTATTTCAGAAGCTTTATCACAGCTCTTTCTGCTTCTTGGATTGCTGCTTCCATCTCATCTTTTCCATATATTGATCATAAGTTGGACAGGACAATATTCCTAACCTCTTCCAATCTTGCTTCACATTCATGGATTGTCTTTTCTATGTCAACTTGCTGCTACTTACCAAGTTCAGCCTCATCATCTCTTGACAATTCATATCAAACCACCTCATTATTCCATCAATAATCTCCAACATCCATCTCCTCATAAGTTATCTTCCTCGCCAACCTTTCTTGCCTCATAATTGAGCTTCATGAACCCCCCCAACAGACAAAATTATCTTGAATGATTCTCCTTCTGCGTCCTCGAGAAGAGAGACAAACAATAGCGGAGCTTTTTCATTAAAAAATACTCGCAATGCACACAGATCAAACAATAGCGGAGCTTTTTCATTAAAAAATACTCGCAATGCACACAGATTGCCCCCTCAAGTACATTGCTTGTGTGCTCTTTGTTCAAACACAACACGCAAAGATCCTGTGAGTCATCAGGTCTCAAATAATGAGGACACGGATCCACACACTTCTTAAAAGTCATACTAGTGCTCGCCATAATAATAGTAGAAAGAACAGCATTCTTACCAGATGCATGTTTCAAACAAAACAGTCCCTCAAGATGAAAAAGAGGATGACGTGTTCTATCGGTCCCCTTTTATACTGTGGTCGCAAAGGTAGTGACATCATAGGCTGTCGCCGGCCAATGTTATTGTTGTGTTTAGATGTTTGCTTCAGACACCTGTCATGCCGAAGGCGTTCCCCATAGCAGGCGCTAGAGGATGCAGTTTGAGTTCCCTAGGAAGGGAACTTAATTATCCAGAATTCAGTGTTTTAAAGCTTACTACATTCTAACAGTGTAAGGACATCTGGGTAACATTTTTTATGGAGACCTTAATTATAATACATTTTAAGGGTATAATGCTATTCTTAAGGCATTATAATGAATGCATAATGCATTATAAAAAAAACCTTATTATATGTTGAATCATCTCATCTCATAAATAATCATAACAACAATTATAATACTGTTAGTTTGGATATAATAAAGACTGTGATTATTGCCACTCTTTGTCTCCGTGCTCCTTCGTTCCTCCAGGGCAGCATTACCATGACAGAAGACGGCACCCAAAACAGTAAGCGGTGCCCATGTTTGTTTTCCGTTTTTGAGTGATTTCTGTTGTTTTCCTCTTTTTCCTCCGTGACATGGAAACCGCTGCACGCTTTGCCGCACTGTTGTCAAGCCCGCCAGCAGCCGCTGACACAAGCCCGCTGGCCGCTCCTCGAAAGTGACCCCCAGAGCCCGCTCCTGGAAAGTGCCCTCCAGAACCCGCTCCCCGAAAGCACCCTCCAGAGCCCGCTCCTGGAAAGTGCCCCCCAGTGCCTGTGCCTCCAGAGCGCCCTCATGACTCTGTTCCAGCCAAGATGCCCGTAATTCTCCCCAAGGATTTTGTTTTGGGGTGGGGGTTATAGAGCTCCAGCTGTAGAGGCCGGGGCGGGGGCTGGGGCCGCGGTCTCGGAGCCTGCTCTGCCATGGCTCCCCGAGTCCCCTGATCCGCCATGGCTTCCTGAGTTCCCTACTCCACCATGGCACGCTGAACTGTCTGATCCGCCATGGCCTCCTGATTTCCCCGATCTGCCATGACCCCCTGAACTGTCTGATCTGCCATGGTCTCCTGAGTTTCCCGATCCACCATGGGTCCCTGAACTGCCTGATCTGCCATGGCGCCTTCTGGGAGTGGGGAATAACGTCAGACTTGATTCTGTGTTTTTCTGTGCCACTCACCCCCCATCCCCCCCCCATGTGCTCCATGTTATGTATTTTATTTGGTCCTTCTCATTCCTGTTATGTTTATTATCCTTTGTTCCAAGTGTTCCCCGTTTAGTTCCATTGATCCTAGATGTGTCAAGGGAAGTCGTGGCCTAACGGTTAGAGAGTTGGACTCATAACCCTAAGGGTTCGAGTTTCGTACCGGCAGCGATTGTAAGTGGGGTGAGTGAATGTACAGAGCTCTCTTCCACCTTTAATACCTCGACTGAGGTGCCCTTGAGCAAGGCACTGCTCCCCAGGTGCCGCAGCAAAAAAAGGCTGCCCACTGCAGGTGTGTGTGTGCACTTTGGATGTGATAAATGCAGAGCACTATTTCCGAGTATGGGTCACCATAGTTGGCCACATGTCACATCACATATAAGTTTCCATGTGTATTTAAGCTCTGTATTTCCTGATGTCTGGCATGCTGTCTTAAATGTTATTCCTTGTGCTGCGGATGTGTCTCCTGACTCCCCTCTGTTTTCTCCAGTTTGGATATAATAAAGACTGCGATTACTGCTATTCCTTTGTCTCCGTGCTTCTTAGTTCCTTCACAGCAGCATAACCGTGACAAATACATTGTAATACTTACATATTTGTGGTTATAACTTTTAAGAGTATGATTATTTATAACACAATTAATACCATATTAAATCCACCTAATTTATAATGGATTATCTTATATCGTTGCATTGTTTATTTAACATCTGCACAGTATCTTACTACATAGAGGGCTTAGGAGTGGTTGAGTGTTTTTGAATGTTTGCTGTGAGTTTAATGTAAATTTTTCTGTGAGCTAGTTTAAGATCAGTTTCAAATGAAAAAAGAATTCAAATGAAAAAAAGCAATGTTTTATTTTATTTATTTTTTTGTATTACATTACTTTTTTTGTGATGGTCCCCTTGGTCTATTGACTATAAGCAACTTTGCAACTACAGTACATGCCAACCAACTCTTATTTAGAGTATTAGTAGACTTAGGTTATGTTAGGGCTGGTAGAATAATTTGATGTAGTTGCAAAGTTGCTAATAGTCAGTTGAATGTCTGTTGGGAAAGCATCAAAATAAAGTGTTAGCGGATATTTAGCAGACATACTACTAATACTCCAATGACTGCTAGTTCTTTATCAAGATTCTTTATTATAAGTTACTTATCAACAGTTTTCTAAAGGGTACCATCAAAATAACCATACTGATATTACAATAAAGTGAGTTCAAAGCATATGTGTACACATTAATCTGATCTGGTATCTGATTTTATGGTTGTTTGAGAAAAAAAATATTATTATTATTTATAAGTGGTCTTGTTCTGCTTTAAATAAAGTGAATTTACTTTACTCAAAGCAGACAAAGACCACTTATAAACAATAAGACCACATTATTTAGCAGTTTGGATGTTTTCATGAAGGCTTTGTATTTGTCATTTTACAGTAACAACACTAATAAGTTATTGTGCAGATCTTAAATAATGGCAAGATATAAGACTTGTAATATATTATAACTATGAGAAATATAATTAATTGTAACTTAAGTGGATGCAACATGTTCATTGTGTCTTATAAATCAGCATACTCTTAAAAACTATAACCACAAATAAGTAAGTATTATAATACATTAACATAAAACTGTTCTTATGGTTATTTATGAGATGATACAACATATTTTGAGTTTTATAATGCATTTTTCATTTATTATAATGCCTTAAAAATAACCTTATAATGTATTATAAATACAGGCTTCATAGAAAGTGTTACCAACATTTGTTAGACTCTATTTGACCAATGCCTGAACCACCTCATATGCTGCCCTGTGAGGTCATTGGCTACGTTTGCAATCATTCATCTATAATAATTTTGCCTATAAAAGTGCAAAGACTTCATTAGGTGCATTTGGCAGATATAGTTGAGCTCAATTTTTGAGATGCTTCTGTTTCTTTACATTCTCCTGTGTTTCTTTCAGCTTCAAGCAAAGGTGGGAAACACTCCTTGCCGAATGATGGGAGAACCTAAGCACCCTCTGCTTTTCAAGGATGGAGACGTAACTATTGGGGCACTTTTTCCAGTACACAGCATAGAGACGTTATCTTCATTCAAGTTTACACAAAAACCTCAGTTTCTATCATGCTCCAGGTTTGTTATAATGTTATGTGGAATTTAGTGTGTTTATGCATGTCTTTTACTTCAACACTGTCTTTATCTGTTTATTCATTTAGTTGAATATTTGCTGATTTACTGTTTTCACAGTGTGAATCTGAGAGATTTTCGGCTAGCTCAAATCATGATCTTTGCCATTGAAGAGATTAACAAAAGTGAAAGTTTGCTCCCAAATGTTTCTATTGGCTACAGACTTTATGATACCTGTAGTTCAAGAATGTCTTCTATGAGTGCAACTGTCGGACTAATGAATGGTCTAGAGATTGAAGCAGGGGACACATGCAGTGGACAGTCTCCTATACATGCTATCATAGGAGAAACAGAGTCTTCTGCCACCGTGATTTTGTCCAGAACTACAGGACCTTTTAAAATTCCAGTGGTAGGTGGAAATTAAAATAGGTTTGATCACCATATTGTGGACACATTTTATTGGTTTCCTCTATTTTTTTTTTTTTTTTTTTTTTAGATAAGTCATGCAGCCTCCTGTGAGTGTCTTAGTAATAGAAAAGACTACCCCTCATTCTTCAGGACTATTTCTAGTGATTACCACCAAGGCAGAGCACTTGCATACATAGTCAAGCACTTAGGCTGGTCTTGGGTGGGAGCTGTAAGCAGTGACAATGATTATGGAAACAACGGAATGGCCATATTTCTTAATACAGCTCAGAAGGAAGGTATCTGTGTGGAGTACTCTGTGAAATTCTACAGAACCGAGCCTGAAAAACTCAAAAAAGTGGTAGACACAATAAAAAAAGGTACCGTAAAAGTCATTGTTGCATTCATTTCATTTCTTGAGATGGGTTTATTAACTGAACAGCTAAGTATTCAGAACATAACGGGCCTCCAAATGGTCGGTGTGGAGGCATGGATAACTTCAAAGACTTTGATCACTCCAACAACCTTTCGTGTGCTGGAAGGCTCACTGGGGTTTGCAATGAGAAAAATCAATATTGAAGGTTTTGCTGATTATGTTATAAAAGCATTCTGGGACACAGCTTTTCCATGCTCACATGGTCAAGGGAATGATTCTCAGATCAAAATAAATTGCAGCAGCTATCAGGATCTGCTTGTGCTGAAAAATTATAATGAAGATGTGCCTGAACACAGATTTTCAAGCAATGTCTACAAAGCGGTATATGCTGTGGCTCATTCACTACACAGTCTACTCAAGTGCAAAACACAAGAAGGCTGTGAGAAAGGCCTGAAAATACAACCACAGCAGGTAAATAAATCAATAAATAAATAAACCAGAATTGAGCTAAACAGATAGGGATAAGTAGGTAACACTTTATAATAACTTTCATTAATAAATCATTAACAAGTACTTAACAGATCATTAGCTAATAAACAGTATATACACATAGCTAGAAATATGAGATAATGTGCTTGTTAAAGTTAACAAATGTACTTATTTAACATTACCTAATAATTAACAGACAGACAGATGGTTTTCAATGATTCAAAACTTCATTACTAAATCATTAACAAACATATAATGCTTAACTGATCATTAGTCAATGCTTACAAATGTCATTAATCTTTTAATTTATATGATTATGCACTTTTAAAAATCTTCAAATGATTTTGATTGTACAGTATTACAAGCTCTTGTAAAGTTTTGAGAACAAATGTCATTCTTCTCATTTTTAAAATGTTTTTTTTACATTTACGAAATGTTGAGAAAAAAGATAAAGGTCATAAATTTGGACTCCGTTGTTATCTTCTACTATTTACACATTTTAACAAATAATTTATTAATTTTTTTAAACATCTAAAAAAAACAAATTATAAAAAATAATTTATTAATTTTTTGTTCATGTTTTTGCAGTACCCAATCTAAAGTGGAAACTATTCATCATTTTTAAATGTTTATAAATGTTTAATAATCATTCAGGACCTTTATGGGCATTGGACTTTTAGCTGCTGTAACAACATTTGTGTAAAGGGTGGTTAGTTAAGTTTATGTACTGTAAATGCTTCTTAAAGACATAACACACGTTGTAATTTGGGTGAAAAACATGTTTTTATGGCCTCAACACTTATATTAGTATAATATATCGTTAAACAGGGTGTTCCTTGAATCATACATCAGCAGGAGAAAACAAATCAATTTTTCAAGAAAATACTTATTTATCACAACATAATATAATGTAATTGAACCATGTTCACTTATAGTAATCAAACTGACCGCTCTACACTTCTGACCCCTTACCCCAACCTTAAACCTACCAATACGACCAAACCCTAACCTTACCCATATTACACTTCAATAGCAGCGAATGTGTTGTACATTTCATTGTATAACATCTGTTAAAATCATTTGTAGATTTTCAAGAAGTACATGATCACATGAATCATTGTAATTTAATTCAGCATTGTAATTTACATTAATTATCTGTTGGTTATTAGGCAATATTTAATAAATTTAGTAAATATTAACAAGCACATTATCTCATGTTTCTAGATATGTTAACATATTAACTAAAAATTTGTTAAACATCATATAATGTTTGTCAGTGATTTATAAATGAAAGTTATTATAAAGTGTTACTGATAAGTATTTCTGGTTGACATTGTATTTCAGTTTGTCAATTACATCTAATTTTCTTTTCACTAGGTGGTTGAGGCTCTGAAAAAGGTCAATTTCACTGTAAAGTTTGGAGATCGTGTGTGGTTTGACAGCACTGGTGCCACAGTAGCCCAATATGAAGTTGTGAACTGGCAGCAGGATTTTGATGGATCAGTCCAATTTGAACCAGTGGGATACTATGATTCCTCACTTCCCCCTGACCAGCGCTTTGTGGTTAACACTGAAAACATACTTTGGGCTGGAGGAAAGGTAAATGCCAATAACCTTTATTTTTTTTATTTTTTATTTTTCAGTGTTTAAACTGGGTAGCCATACTGCCCAGATCTAAAAAAATGCAAATGCTAGTTCTGACATTCAATACAAAAGGAGGGTATTATACTATAAGTAAGTGATTATTATTAAGGGAAATAAATAGCAGTGACCTCAACCATTTTTTCCAAGAATAAAGACCAAGTTATATACTTTGATAGAGTAGAAAACGCAAAAGTGGCGTTGAAAAACATTCACACACACAAAAGTATACATAACTATATTTTTCGATGTAGAAGCCAAGGTCTGTGTGCAGTGAGAGCTGTCCTCCAGGCACTAGGAAGGCTGCACAGAAAGGAAGACCTGTCTGCTGTTATGACTGTATTCCATGCGCAGAAGGAGAAATCAGTAATGAGACAGGTATACTTCAATCCATCTCAAAGTTCCAAAGAAAATTGATTAGTTGCTCTTTTTGTGGTTTACTTTTGCTCTTCAGGGTGCAGTTTTTTTTCAAAGGAGTTCATAAATAAAATAATTTTCTTTTTATCTCTAACCATAGTAAACAATACTTCCTTTCCAGATTCAAATAACTGCAGGCAGTGTCCAGGGGAATACTGGTCTAATGCTGAAAAAGATAAATGTGTGCTAAAGACTTTAGAGTTTCTCTCATTCACAGAAGTTATGGGTATAGTGCTAGTCTTTTTTTCACTGTTTGGAGCAGGATTAACTGTGCTGGTGGCCATCGTGTTTTACAGCAAGAAGGACACCCCCATAGTAAAAGCCAACAACTCAGAGCTGAGTTTCCTGCTGCTCTTCTCATTGATTCTGTGTTTCCTCTGTTCACTTACTTTCATTGGTCGGCCCACTGAGTGGTCCTGTATGTTGCGTCACACAGTATTTGGGATCACTCCTTGTCCCTTTGTATCTCCTGTGTTCTGGGGGGAAAACAATAGTGGTGTTAATGGCCTTCAAGGCTACACTTCCAGGAAGTAATGTCATGAAATGGTTTGGGCCTGCAAAACAACGACTTAGTGTTTTTGCCTTTACACTTATACAGGTTCTTATCTGTGTTCTTTGGCTTACAATATCTCCTCCATTTCCTTCCAAAAATATGAAATATTATAAGGAAAGAATCATTCTTGAATGCAGTCTGGGTTCTACTATAGGTTTCTGGGCTGTGTTGGGTTATATTGGCATACTGGCTGCCTTGTGCTTCATTCTGTCTTTTCTGGCTCGTAAGCTGCCTGATAACTTTAATGAAGCCAAATTCATCACATTCAGTATGCTAATATTCTGTGCTGTATGGATCACATTTATACCAGCTTATGTCAGTTCTCCTGGAAAATTGACTGTAGCTGTGGAGATATTTGCCATTTTTTCCTCAAGCACTGGTTTACTATTCTGCATATTTGCACCTAAATGTTATATTATCCTACTAAAGCCTGAAAAAAATACAAAGCAACACATGGTGGGAAAAACTACATCTAAGTTCTATTGACAAATAAAACAATATGTCTATATTAATACTGCAATATATATATATATATATATATATATAATATATATATATATATATATATATATATATATATATATATATTATTGGTGTAACAGTACATGTATTCATCCCGAACCGTCACAGTTCCGTTCATGCAGTCAGACGACGAATACAGTCAGTCATAGATGATTAAATCCAGAAGGGGGCACTTGCAGTAATGCAACGCTAACCATCACCACAGGAAAGAGCAGAAGAAGAGACATTCTATGCACCAATCCAAAACAAGAATGGCGAGATCAGATGCCACGCCAGAGCTTGACGATCGCCCTGCTTGTTTTAAATTCGCAATGCGGGAAAGTTTGGTTTTTTAGTTTTATTTTGGCCGATCTTTATTCCAAAATTGCACACAAACTGCATTGTCATTATTTTCCAAAATGTTATTTGTGTGGAATTTTTATAAGGTCTGTAAAGAGGAGAAAGTAATGTACCAGGTAGATCAAGTTCACTGTTCGTGATGCTTTAAAAATAGGAAGACAAATATGTGGGGGTTTATGTAAATGTATCTTTGAGAGGAACTGACAGTCTCCAGAAATGCTTCAATGGCATTTTCTTTTCCTCTTACCTCCATATAATGCCCAAGGAAACGCTATATCACTACTGTTCCATAAGCACCACCTGCTGTCATTTTTATTCAGTCTGTCAGTTGTTTTTGTTTTGTGCAGGTGTCTTATGTAGCATAATTTAAAAAATCAAAAGTTCTGATTTTGCTTTAAATCTTGAAATTATACAGTCTAATTTAAAAACAACTGCTCATGCTACATGTAGCATTACTGTCTGTTCAAAATAAATAAAAATAATACATTTCCTGTTGTACCGAACTCGTATCGAACCGTGACCCCAAAACCAAGGTACATACCAAACCGTGTGTTCTGTGTGTGTGTGTGTTTGTGTGTGTATATATATATAAATAAATAATAATGGATATATATATATATATATATATATATATATTGTGTGCAAGAGTGTGTGTGTGTGTGTGTGTGTGTGTATGTGTGTGTGCACCTGGTGGAAGATGGAGGGTAAAGGGGTTTGGTGTCTCAGGTCTGTGACATTGAGATGTGACGTTGTAACCTGAAAATCAGGCTGACGCAAAGGCTCACTTGAATTGTATGCACTCACCTGAGAATAAATTTCATAGGTGTCTCCACAAACATGGAAAGACGCAAATAAGAAACCCTTTATTAAAAGCCCGGAAGATACATCATTTTACTGTCATAAATATCAAGGGGGTAAAATTGTCAACAACAAAGGGAATGAACAAAACACATGATGCAACTGACTGTTAAATGAGTTGTGATTATTGAATTATTTACAGTTCGTTTCTAAAATGTCACAAATATGATTTACAATACAAATTGTGAATGAGGTGCATACAAAAAAATATATAAAAATTAAAAGTTAAAGTCTCCATACAGTCATATTGAGAAAAAAGCGAACAGACAAAATTCTAAAAATGTTTAGAATTTTCAAAATTACTTCTATATCTGAATTAAGATATGTACCTGACATGTAAAGCAATGCCAGCAGTTTCCTTTTTAATTTCCTGCAATTTAATATAAAACTATTTTGAACATTTTCTTTAACTTTTCTTACTCATGGCAAAATTAAACTGACCAGATTTTCGCACTGGTGCAGTATCAAACCGATTATACCACTGGTAGGATGCTGGCATGACACAATGTTGTTGTTATTGATTTTGTGTAAAACCATAAAAGACACTTTAAGATATTATAAGACCAGACAGATAGAGAAGTAAAAAACAACAACAACAAAACAATATTAATAAATAATATATACAAATAATACTAATATTAATTATATTAATATACTAATATTAATGAAAAACTATCATTAAAAAGGTTATTTATAATACCATTAAGGTCCTAAATAGCATTTTCAAAGCATGTCTCTATTTGGAACCCTATAAAAAGGTTCTATTTAGCACTAAAAAGAGTTCTGCTATTGTCACAAGCCGAAGAATCCTTTTCTGGTACTGTTTAGAAACATTTTTCTTCTGTGTGTATGATCCCATTTTTTGGTACGTTAAAAGCCTTGCAGCTGCATTTTGGACTATCTGCAAGCGGGATAAGGCTTACTGACTAATCCCAACATACGAGTTGCAGTAGTCCAATCTAGATGTAATAAAAACATGAATTACTTTTTCAAAATTTCTACTAGACAGAATAGGTTTAACGTTCGCTAAAAATCAGAGCTTTTTTATTTTTTTATTTTTTTTACCCAAGCCTTCATAGAAGGGGTTAAATCGTCTAGATTTACTTTAAGTGTACTAAGAATCCGATGGTTGCATATATAATGAAAAAATAATAGGAGCTAGAATGGAACCCCTGGGAACACCACACGACAAAGAAGCTACCTCAGATGAGTGTTCACCAATGTTAACTCTGAAACTTTGATTGGAGAAATATTAATTAAACCATTCAAGAGCATTCCTTTTATGCCTACACAGTGCTCCAAGCGAGCAAGCAGGATAGCATGGACCACAGTGTCAAAAACAGAGCTCAAGTCTAGGAGGACTGGCAAAAACAGAGCTCAAGTCTAGGAGCACATCCCCAGCATCAGCAGTTAATAGAATATCATTTCAAACCTTCAGAAGTGCAGTCTCTGTCGAGTGGTGTTTTTTAAAACCTTATTAAAAGACCTCAAATATCTTATTTTCATCTAGGAAATTGTGTAGTTGTTGTAGAACTACTTTTTCTAAGATCCTTGAAATAAAAAACAGATTTGCAATGGGTCTATGGTTGGCTAAAACAGAAGGATCTAGGTTCGGCCTCTTAAGCAAGGGATAAA
Organism: Cyprinus carpio; assembly: GCF_018340385.1. Classification (NCBI taxonomy): domain Eukaryota; kingdom Metazoa; phylum Chordata; class Actinopteri; order Cypriniformes; family Cyprinidae; genus Cyprinus; species Cyprinus carpio. Next base: position 13,416,127 of record NC_056589.1, read on the forward strand.
CTGTGGCATGTTTTAATACATCAGGTCCAATACTAGTATCCAAACACCAATTTACCATGGTCACAAGATAGGGACCCACTGCATCAAAAACTTGCTTGAGGAAATGTGGTGGAATAGCATCAATGGAGGAGTCAGACAGCTTTAACTGACACACTATTTCTTGAAGATGTATAAAAGAAATAGGTTCAAACTGGCTGAGCTCAGCAGAACAAACAGAAGAAATGGAAGGATCAAAAGCAGGTAGAGATATCCCCAACCTGATATCATTAATCTTATTAATAAAAAAATATCTAAGAAAGTAATCACACATCTGGGTATTTACAAACAGTTGGATTGACAACAGTATTAAAAATAGTAAAAAGAGTTTTAGGTCTGTGGTAATTCTTGTCAGTGATTGCCGAGAATTACCTGGATTTTGCTGCTCTCACTGCCTCCAAATATTTTGATAATGAGTCTCTTAAAATTTTAAAGGAAACTTGGATCCGGTCCTATTTCCCGCTCTCCTACAGATCTGCCTCAGAGAACGTATGTTGTCATCTATCCAGGGCTCAGATCTAAGTTTCAGTTTTGAGGATTTTACAGGAGCAACCGGATCTAGGACATAAAAGGCTTTGCTAATAGTAGAGGTAATTAATCGAGACTGATGAGTAAATTGAGTGACTTTAGGAATATTAAAAAGCCAAGGAACATACAGAATTATGGTCAGAAAACCCATTGTCAAACACCTTAAGATCGTACAGAGAAAAGTCATATGACAGCACAAGATCAAGTGAATGTCCCAACTGGTGAGTGGGGACATTTACATGTTGTTCTAGAATAGATCAAATGCATTTAGCAGAGTAATAAATTCTTTGGCTAATGAGTCCACTGTGGTAAATGAACATTAAAATCACCAAGAATCAACAGTTTGTCATATATCAGTGTAAATCCCCCCAAAAGTCTGCATTCTCATTTAAAAAGCTTGTGTTGTGCTTTTGGGGGCGATTTATCCGAGCAACCAAAGTGGGAAATTCACATCCAATGTAAACAGCTGAAGCTCAAAACTCCGATAGTCATTAATCATAGTTGAGCGGCAAAAAAAAAAAAAAAAAAAAAAATTTCTTTAGAAAAAAATGTCTTCCCAAGTGAAGGTGCTGAATAAGTTGCCATCGATTGCTCAGAAATCGATTTTCCACTTCACGCGAAGGTGCATTACGACGTTTTGAAAGACAACACATTCTATGCAAATGAAACATTCCTCAAATTATTCCAATAACATTTATTTTAACATAGTTTGAGTTATCCGTAAAATATAGACTATTAATTAAATTATCAAATCATCAGTAATATGTTCACACAGTATGTTGTGATGGGTAGACGAACCGGGTATCCCTTGCTAATCATCCACCCTCCTTATCCCGTTGTGCCACTTGGCCGCTTCTTGACATGGATTTAACGACTTCTAAAAATTATGCAATACACTTTTATATTAATGGTAAGGTACTTTACAATCAGAATTCCCCGGTTGTAATCCCCGGCATGGCGCAGAAGGGCGTTGGTGACAGTGTGGATGCACCTCCACACCGAGGTCTTGCTTAGTCCGTAGCCCTCTCCCACGACCTCGATGAAGCTCCCTGTAGCAAAAAACCTTAGCGCTGCAAGCAGCTGGACTTAAGGGCTTAAAGCAAAATTCCACCGCATTAGCCTGGCAAGCGCAGGTCTGAGAAGGTCCAGCAGCTCCATAATGAGTTGTCTTGGGAGGCGAATTTTTTTTAATATAGCCACGTCAGGCAAAATGTTAAAAGAGCTTACTGTAAGTTTTGCCGAATAAAAAAATTGACATGGACTAAACGGCGCCGTCTTTGATTCAATACAAGGACACGTTGGATCGATGCCATAGTTGGTCGCTTACTGGACACCACCATGCTTACCCATTTATAGATCTTAGCCATTTAGAGCCAAATTGTTTGCCAGATTTTAATTATAAAAATGATTGCCAATTTAAACGCTTTAATGGCATTACGAAATAGCCTAGGCTAATTACCGCCATATTAGTTCTGATACCAAATAAAGTCAACTTCATAAATAGGCCTGTATCCATTGCGAACATATTTTATTATTAGTCTTAAAATGTCCATAACATAAAATCATTGTTGAACCACAACATTGTCAACATACCATAGTTTGACTTGTACTGTGCTGCGCTGATTTCTAAAGACTGCTGCACAGTGGCGGCGACTAGCGTCTTGAGCTCAAACAATGCTAAGAGAGAGCTTACGAATGGTCCAGACCAACCTTATGAAAGTGTGACTTACAGAAGAAATACATAGCGTACGAACGTGTTGGGAAACGTGCCTTATAACGTTAAGAGAGAGGTTAAGGAATAGGTTAAGAACTACTTAGCGATAAGAACGTTTTGGGGAACCGGGCCCTGGCATTAAACAATCTAAGCCGAGGTGGATTCTCAGGTGGCACCTCAGATCGCACCTGCCGTGCCCGGGGAAAAAGCACAAAGATGGTTCAAACACACTCCTCCATGGTGGACTCGGGGAGGCCGTAGGCAGGGAGCAGAGCATCCACATTCAAAATCAGTGTAATATTAATATATTACACTTCATCAGTGTAATATTCCAATTGAATGAAGTAATTGCCGGCCAAACCCTTCCCATGGAGACCCTGAAAAGACCTCACGTTGTTGGTAGTGCTTCAGCTTAATGGCAAGGCCACCCCATCTTTCATGCCGTTTCCTCGCTGGTAGGGAACTTGACCAACGGCAAAGGTAGCCAGGTATTGTCATCAAAAACGGAGGAGGTGAGTGATATTAACCATTTCGTGCTAGATTGAATTTCACTAGATTGTAAGCTTAACCCTTTAAATCTGCTCTAATGTCCATTCTAATATGCTAAAAATATCATACAGCTTGGATAGTCATATGTCATTTGAAAGCTCTCATTGAGTAGGCTAAAACAAGCATAATTGTTTGGGGCTTTGAATAAACTGGAGCGAGTTTTTGTACAAGAAGTCACCCCCAGACCCATATGAAAATAATATATTTATGTCACATTTTTACTTGTAACTTCATAAAACATTAATTTAGGCAAAATTAGGCACCATTACAAAATTAGGCACCATTTTTTAGAGCAGATTTTTTAAAAGAGCCCAAAATCATCTATAATTTGCCATTTATATCTAAAGATTCTCCTCATGAATTTATAACACACATAAAACTGCACTTAGTTTAGCCAAATAATCTAAGGTAGCTGTCATGTGGCGATTTCACTCGTAACTTCATGAAACATGCATATATCATAGATAACCACACGTCACAATCAGTGGTGGCATTTCACAAAACCATATGGTTTGTGTGTGTGTTGGGGGGGGGGAGGCAGAAAGGGGGAAAACATTTCAATAATTAAACACTGCATTATCAGTGTTGGTATTGTATAAGATATCCTACTTGCACTTGACATTACATTAAAATCAAGCTCAAAGTTTTTGACCAGCGAATGATGGAGATCTGTGTTTTGTCTGTCAGAATGACCGCATCTAAAGGCTGAGGCAGCATGTGCATCGCATAATACTATACTAAAAACCCCAACACGGAAACAACCCAACAACTTAACAAAACCAGCCCAAACTTACCATAATCCATCACTCTGATCTCTCATTAAGCTATAATGCATAGAAAAGAATTAGGTCATATAGCTTAGCAAAATAAATAAATAAATCACAGGTTGCAGTCCTGTGGTGTTTTAGCTTGTTAATTCACCAAACATGCTGTTACTTGTAAGCATAATTCATGTATTGTGAAACAGCAGCTTCATGCTAAAGCAAAATAAATATGATCTGCATACTTCTGACTTCCATTTTTCCGCAAGTACACTTTTGGCAGGTTTTTTTTTTTTTTGCCAAAAGACTGTCAAAAGCACTGCAAGCCTGTGAATGGTGATTTGGCACGATTCTCTCACTAACTGAGTTTTGCAAGCGTGAGGGGGAGGGCGGGTCCACCTTCTTATTGTAGCCAATCAAATGAGCCTCTCGCTGACTGTTTATTTATTCTTATCTGATTGGTTCAATAAACACATCATACGCCAAGACATTAAAATAGTTTTTTGCTGCAGGAATGGTACTTTTAACGTACACATACAGTAAAAAAAATAATAAAATTAATAAAAATATATTTATATATATATTGTATTATTATATTAAAAAAAAAAAAAAAAAAAATAAATAAATATATATATATATAAATTATATATATATATATATATATATATATATATATATATATATATATAAATTATTACAAAATTACAACTTAATTAAAACATGATATTTTATAAGTTGTGTACCATTAGGCTATGTGTTCTTACTGAATTTGGAGCTGTGTAGTTTCCTTCTCTTCCTCAACAGGCTATATGAAATATTAGTTTATTGTAATAATATATTGTAATTTTGATTATACTTGAAAGTTTAATATCTGCACTAACCTAATACATGCAGATAATAATAATAATAACATAATAATTGTACCAACAGAACCAACAGTGATATTTTTTTATTTAACATGTTGTAATAAAAGGAGATTTTACAAAATATTACAAAATATTTATTAAAATATTTATCTCTAACTTATTTAGCATTTATCATCTGTAATACTAACGTGTAACCACTAGATGGCTGTTTAGCTCTCTCTATATATAAACATATAAACATGGCTGTGTGGTCCCTATAATGGCTGGAAACTTTGGATTCCCACTTAGTTAGTTACTTGAATTTGGATATATATTTAGACATTATTAAAGACATATTTATCAAAGTTTTTACATTAGTCAAATCTGGACACAAAGAAAGCATTTTGTTACTCATTTTTGCTTCATATAATAGCTTGGTCAGTCACATGAAAGTAATCATTGTTAAATACCATGAACAGAAACATGGTCTAAAAAATTGACAAATTCATCTTTAAGTAGCTTTATTGGCATAGTAAAAAGGTCTTACAAAGTATAGCACTCTGATATCATAGTGTTGAGCATTGTCACATAACATCATTTTAATTATAAAGTTTAACATCAGCTCAGTGGTGTAAGCAGATTATGAAATTTCAATGTAAAGCCAAATCAAACAATGTTAACACCAGCTCACATTTCAATATGAGTCTAGCCTAAAGGAACACAGCTTATGAAAGGAGCATGTTTTAATTAAATTGTTATTTTTAAATTTATTTTTGTATGTGTACGTTAAAAGTACCATTCCGGCAGCAAGAACGATCCTGAACTAAATGAAGATTAATGTCTTGGTTAATGTCTTGGTCTTGGCATATGATGTGTTTATTGAACCAATCAGATAAGAGTAAATGAAGAGTCAGTGAGAGGCTCATTTGATTGGCTACAAGAAGAATATGGATCTGCCCTCCCCCTCACGCTTGCTAAACTCAGTTAGTGAGAGAATCGTGCCAAAATTGTAAGCGCAGCAGGACACATAACTGTGCTTTCATTTTGCGCTTTTATTCGTAACTTCATGAAGCATGCATAGAAAATTGCACAACATTATTTTCAGAAAATTCTCTAAATTAAAATGAGCCCAATCATACTATAATCTGTCATTTAGATAATGATATTTGTCATCAAATTACAACACGTATGTTGCAATATTCTCATGGACTTTTACGCTTATCATTTCATGAAACATACTCCAATCATGGAAAATGGAATATCATTATTTACAGTAGATTCTCACAATTGAAATGAGTCCAAAATCAAAACAATCCCTTGCATCTTTCGTGTGTAAATAATACCTAAACCCATGAATTGAAGAAATCAGTTTGAGAGCTCTATTGAAAACTTGGAAAGCAGAATGTAAAACCTATAATGTTTCTGTCTTTAACTTTTTTTTTTAAAATATATAATCAGGTATCATTTTAAAGCTTAGAAATTCAGCTTTCTAATGCATCCAACCATTTTGATCCAACCAACTTCTTACTAGTGCTGCCTAGTTCCTCTAAATCGGAGTGTACCACCCCTAGCAGAAAAAAAAAATACGCCATACAGGTGCTGGTCATATAATTAGAATATCATCAAAAAGTTGATTTATTTCACTAATTCCATTCAAAAAGTGAAACTTGTATATTATATTCATTCATTACACACAGACTGATATATTTCAAATGTTTCTTTCTTTTAATTTTGATAATTATAACTGACAACTAAGGAAAATCCCAAATTCAGTATCTCAGAAAAATAAAATAATACCAAAAAAAAAAAAAAATAAATAATTATTATAAATCTTGGCCAACTGAAAAGTATGTACATGAAAAGTATGAGCATGTACATAACTCAATACTGAATTACTGCAGCCATGCAGCGTGGCATGGAGACGATCAGTCTGTGGCACTGCTCAGGTGTTATGAGGTTGCTCTGATAGTGGCCTTCAGCTCTTCGGCATTCTTCGATCTGGCATATCGCATCTTCCTCTTCACAATACCCCATAGAAGGTCAGGCGAGTTTGCTGGCCAATTAAGAACAGGGATACCATGGTCCTTAAACCAGGTACTGGTAGCTTTGGCACTGTGTGCAGGTGCCAAGCCCTGTTGGAAAATGAAATCTGCATCTCCATAAAGTTGGTCAGCAGCAGGAAGCATGAAGCGCTCTAAAACTTCCTGGTATACGGCTGCGTTGACCTTGGACCTCAGAAAACACAGTGGACCAACACCAGCAGATGACATGGTACCCCAAACCATCACTGGCTGTGGAAACTTTACACTGGACCTCAAGCAATGTGGATTGTGTGCCTCTCCTCTTCTTCCTCTTTCATTGGCGTTTTCTCTTAAACTCAGAGATGATTGGCCTCCCAAGTGAGACCCCATATGTCGTTCGACATAACTCGTAGTGACCAACAGATTGGGAACTGCTGTCAGGTCAAGACCCCGCTGAGGACGACAAGCATGCAGATGAGCTTCCCTGAGATGGTTTCTGACTTTCTGTGCAGAAATTCTTTGGTTATGCAAACCAATTGTTGCAGCAGCTGTCCAGGTGGCTGGTCTCAGATGATCTTGGAGGTGAACATACTGTATGTGGAGGTCCTGGGCTGGTGTGGTTACACATGGTCTGCGGTTGTGAGGCCGGTTGGATGCACTGCCAAATTCTCTGAAAAACCTTTGGAGACTACTTATGGTAGAGAAATGAACATTCAATTCATGGGTAACAGCTCTGGTGGACATTTCTGCAGTCAGCATGCCAATTGCATGCTTCCTCAAAATTTGTGACATCTGTGGCATTGTGCTGGGTGATAAAACTGTACATTTTAGACTGGCCTTTAATTGTGGCCAGCATAAGGCACACCTGTGAAATAATCATGCTGTCTAATCAGCATCTTGATATGCCATACCTGTGAGGTGGATGGATTATCTCGGCAAAGGAGAAGTGCTCACAGGCACAGATTTAGACAGATTTGTGAACAATATTTGAGAGAAATAGGCCTTTTGTGTACATAGAAAAAGGCATAGTTCTTTGAGTTCAGCTCATGAAAAATTGGGGCAAAAACAAAAGTGTTGTGTTTATAATTTTGTTCAGTATATACATTTTTTTTCACTGAAAGTACAGAAAGTTTTCTGTCAAATGAAACCAACTATTTGACTCTCCTTGCTACAGTCTTTGAGTTATGAGTCGTTATTTTTGTGTATGCCACTCAGAAAAACATCAACTTCAGTGAGTCAAAAATGGCCTCAGGGCTTAAAGGGTTAAAAGCGTGGATTTGTCATAGGCCAGTAGCGACAACAAACTGTGTAAAATAAGACATAAAAGAGAATAAAACAAACAAACTGAAGATAAGACCACAAGACCGACGGCAAGCCACAGACACCAGCGCCATCTTGCCAATAAGGACTGTCAGTGAACATGTGTATCTGAATTCACGTCTCGCCATTCAGTTTGCGCTAACACTTCTAGGTTTAGTAAATCAGGAAATTCACGTGAAATTCAATCTAGACAAACTAAATACAACAATAATAAAATACAATACCAACAAAATTAAGAAATTGGCACAAATACACAGAACACACCTTTAAATTATGAAATCATGAAAATACAAAATAGACATTTTCCCTGAAATCACAAATATATCAAACCTGACCTATCAGTGTCAGCTACTCTCCCACCAAATTACCTTTGATTTATCTGAAAGACCTACAAATAAATGCTAACAATCAAATAATCAATGGAAATTTCCAGGCATCAACACAGTACATGAAATCAAACAACATAATTCATAACCCACAATTCATAATTGTAAACTGTTCACCATTTATCACATTTTAATATTAAACAATGTTAAGCTCGATACAAAATCAACATGTGGCCAAGATACAAACTAATACCACCTTATCAATGTGACTGAGATTCTAATAGAGTAACAGGGCAATTTTATTTTTCAACTTCTGGCTACAAGAACTACCAACTTTTGAATAGAGTGTTCAATAATGGGGGGTTTAGTGAGGCGTTCACCGCTTTTTCCCAACCCTCGATCCCCTATCTGTATTGTGGCCTTCTGCACCAATCCATCATCGTCCTTGCAAATTTCAAGTATCCTAGCCAACCTCCATTCATTACAAGGGACTTCCCCTTCCTTCGCAATGACAACATCAACTTGCACATTCCGTCTTGGTGTGCACCACCTTTGTCTAAGGGAGATGTTAGCAAGATATTCTATCCTACATCTGCTCCTAAACTGTTCACACAAATACTGCACCTGCCTCCACCATGTATTCACATAAAGATCTTCCTTGACGAATGTACCTGGTGGAGGGAGTGGAACAGATGACTTCATGGTAAACATATGGTTAGGGGTTAGAGGGTAGAGGTCTTCACGGAGGACCCAGGACCCGACCCGGGATCCGTATGGGTTCAGGGCTATATTTTAAATGGTCAGCCGGGTCTGGGTCGGGTCCCAATCTATTACTTCGGGGCCCAGGTCTGTTTAACAGTGTGTGTAATGCCTGAGTCGATCAGACTTTGAGAACACCCGGCCGTTATCAGAGTCAGTCAGCACTGTATGTGTGTTGTTTTGTAACTTTCAACTTGTATAATTAGGATGAGAAAAGTGTGAGTCGGTAATTTGAAATAAGGTGGGGGAAAAAAACACAATGCAATGACTTTACCTTTGACAACTGGCTTTTTTATTTAGAAGGCAGGACTTAATCCGCCATATCGTGCTTTGCCAAAAGCAAACTATTGAAGCTGGAATAATGAGTGGATTAAGCATTTCAATTGGCAAGAGAGGAATAACATGGTTGAAACTTTCTTGGCAAAGAGGACTGTGTGCATTACAGTCAGGTACAAGGGAGAAGGCTTCTTACATTAGGTAAGACAAAAAGATTAATTTTCGCAACTTGTTTATCGATCTGTTAATAGCAAATTGCTGTGGAATATGTGCCAATCGGGTCCAGTCGGGTCTGTGTCTTCTCTGCCGGGTTTCGGGTACAGCTTTCAAATAAGTGACTGTCCGCGTCGGTTTCGGGTAGTACATTTTTGACATTTCTTGGTTATGCACGGGCCAGGGTCCAACTTTTCATAATAATAGACGGGTCCAGGTCAGTTCAGTGTAGCACATTTACGGGTCTCTTTGGGTTCGGGTATGAATTTTTGGACTAGTGTAGACCTCTAGTTAGAGTCTCTAAGCTTGAGGTATCACTGAGGCCATCTACTGTCAGTGGAGGATGATTATTGACTATAGACATTGCTTCATAGAAGAACGTAAGGAAGCATCAGCAGTCTCCCAGCACTTTGTGCAAATACTGAACTCAATACACCCTTAAAGGTTTGAATCTGCCACTCCCAGATGCCTACAGCGTGACTTGAACTGGGTGCATTCAGACAGAAGTCACACTGCTTGGTTGACAGATATGCTTCCACTCTCTCTTTACTCACTTCTTTTAAGGCATTCTTCAATTCACTCTTTGCCCGTACGAGCTTTCCTACAAGGAACACACTGCTGTATGTACTGGGCTACCACCTTGCTGCCACCAATAATTCAGAAGCCATTGGCTTACAGTTCATTCAGAGTCTGTCCCCTGCCTTGATGTTTAATTTTTTGATAATGATGTGCTAGAATAAGGCGTGTGACAACATTATCCCTTGGGAGGATTGCTGGATGCCGCAATTCAAAAGGTACAGATGCATTCCTCAGTCATCCTCTTGAGCCAGCTTCCCAGGTTGCAAGGCAGCTTCTCTGGTTCCTGGCTAAGTACATACAGCTCTTTTTTAAAGGTATCCTGTTGTGTAAGTTAAATAGTGAATGAAGCCCTCCTTCTTTCCTCCACACTTAAAGGCTTCACCTTTACTAGTCTTTGAATCCGGTCAATGACATACACAGCTGTAGTCCATTTTGAGAACCGTGATAGTTGCAGTTGAAAATCCACTTGCATTATGGCCTCGGTCTTCAATACTTGGACAGCCTTGACATCCGGGTCTCCCACTTACAGCTCTAACGTACCTTATTTAGCAACTACCTCCTTCTCCCAGAGGAACCTGGGCCCCATGAGCCAGTTTGAATAAATCAGCTCTTCTATCGTAAGAGTCTCCAGGCATGGTCAGTGGGGTTTTCTTTTGTGTTGATGTAGTACCACTGTACTACCGGATCAGTGGTCTCCCGGATTATTTGGACACTATTAGCAACAAAGAGATTAAATCTTCTGCCTTTATTGTTGATATACCCAAGGACTACTTAGGAATCTGTCCAAAAATATTCTGTCAACTCTAAGCACCAACTCCTCCTTCAGCATACTACTCACAGCAGCAGAAATCACTGCTGCAGTTAACTCTAATCTTGGTATAGTGACAACTTTTGTGGGGGCAACTCTTCCTTTCCCCATGACCAAGGCACAATGCACCTTGCTTTCACACACCAGTCTGACATAGGAGCACTGACCATAACCTTTAATGCATGCATCAGAAAAGTGATCCAACTTCAGTTCAGGATCTTCCCAAAGTTTGGAGGTGTGAAGCATCTTGGGATCTGCATCTTGTGATCTGTATTTTGTTTCTCAGAAATCAATTTTTTTTTCACATTCCCAGCACGGTCGCACATACTGATGGAATCCAGAACTTATCTGTTGTTGGAAATTCAGCGGCGAATCTCCGCTCCCTAGCAAATAAATCAGACGAACTACGATTCCTCATCCGCACAAACAAGGACTTTTTAAACTCTGCTGTGCTCTGCTTCACGGAAACCTGGCTGAACGGAGCCATCCCAGACAGCGCATTACATCTAATGGGCTTCCAGCTGTACAGAGCAGACCGCGTCACAGAGTCATTGGGGAAAACGAGAGATGGTGGATTATGTTTTTATATCAATGAAGGCTGGTGTACAGACTTAAGAGTGTTAACCTTCTGAGGTCGACAGTTCCGTCGGCGTCCCACTTGCAGATTTTAATGATAACAGTGAAAAGACTCTTTCATTGTCGTTCTCTGTCATTTTAACCCTCATTTTGGGTCCAGGGGGTTTTGAAACTGCCGCCTGACACGTTGCTTCTAAAAATTACCCTGAAAACACTGTATCAATGTACAAACTGGCTACAATAATATGTAAATGCATGTATGTACGATTGTTTTTGGAAAAATAACATTTATGTGTGGTTAGTGAAGAAACCCGAACATTTGAAGTCACTGAAAATAAGGTCAGTAGGAGCTTGTAAGCCGGCGAATCTGCTTCAAAATGAGTCTGAACTCCTCTTGTTTACACATCTTGTTACAAACAAAATAAACAACAATAGAATTTGTCAAGGAAACACTTTTGACAGGGCATATGGAGTAGGCCTAAGAGCTAAGACATGATATTTGTGTGATTCACACTTGAGAAGACAAAGGGCCTGCATAAGAACTGCATAATGGAGCCCCTTCAGTCAGGTGTGTGACATGAGAGGGAAGATTTGCCAAGAAAAGAATGTGAGGGACAAAATAAATGTATACATTTTTTATGTTTCTGTAGTCAGGCTTAGAATATAAATTATCCCACAAATAATTTGAGATTGACTCAAGTGCAGTTAAAGGAACAATCAAAGCTGACTCGCTGACTTTACATCATTACCCAGTCACACGATACTCAGAATCCTTCTAATATTCTGATTTTCTACTAAGAAAAACAAAACATTTATTGTTATTATTTTATTATACAAAGTTGAAAAAGAGCTGGAATCTTTTTTTTCAGTTTTTTTTGATCAATTGAAAGAACAGCATTGTGTGTAACAAGTATAGTATTAATTATGTTTTTTTATTTATCATCAGTGTGGGCTCAATAAAAGTTTTGAGTCTATACAGGTGCTGGTCATAGAATTAGAATATGAGTGAAAAAAAAAGTGAACAGGTCGTACAATTTGCCAAAGGATGGTAAACCATACTGGAATGGTGCATTTTACACCCATCCAAGGCACACAACACACGCAGCTAGAAGTGAAACACACCGTTGGGCAGTACAGGTGTTGGTCAAATGATATTATTATTCATCAGTACAGACTGAATATTTCAAATGTTTATTTCTTTTAATTTTGATGATTATAACTGCAACCTAAGGAAAAATTTTCAGATCTCAGAAAATTTAGAATTTTCTCAAAAGGTTCAATATTGAAGAACACTTGCACTCTAATCAGCTAATTAACTCAAAACCTGCAAAGGCCTTTAAATGGTCTCTCAGTCTAGTTCTGTAGGCTTCACGATCAAGGGGAAGACTGCTGACTTGACAGTTGTCCAAAAGACAACCATTGACACCTTGTACAAGGAGGGTAAGACACAAAAGGTCATTGCAAAAGAGGCTGGCTGTTCACAGAGCTCTGTGTCCAAGCACATTAATAGAGAGGCGAAGGGAAGGAAAAGATGTGGTATAAAAAAAGGGTATAAGCAATAGGGATAACCGCAACCTGGAGAGGATTGTAAAAACAAAACCCATTCAAAAATGTGGGGGAGATTCACAAAAGAGTGGACTGCAGCTGGAGCCAGTGCTTCAAGAACCACTACACACAGACGTATGCAAGACATGGGTTTCAGCTGTCGCATTCCTTCTGTCAAGCCACTCTTGAACAACAGACAGCGTCAGAAGCGTCTTGCTTCAAAAAGGACTGGACTGCTGCTGAGTGGTCCAAAGTTATGTTCTCTGATGAAACTAAATTTTGCACTTCCTTTGGAAATCAGGGTCCCAGAGTCTGGAGGAAGAGAAGAGAGGCACACAATCCACATTGATTGAGGTCCAGTGTAAAGTTTCCACAGTCAGTGATGGTTTGGGGTACCATGTCATCTGCTGGTGTTGGTCCACTGTGTTTTCTGAGGTCCAAGGTCAACGCAGCCGTATACCAGGAAGTTTTAGAGCACTTCATGCTTCCTGCTGCTGACCAACTTTATGGAGATGCAGATTTCATTTTCCAACAGGACTTGGCACCTGCACACAGTGCCAAAGCTACCAGTACCTGGTTTAAGGACCATGTTATCCCTGTTCTTAATTGGCCAGCAAACTCACCTGACCTTAACCCCATAGAAAATCTATGGGGTATTGTGAAGAGGAAGATGTGATATGCCAGACCCAAGAATGCCGAAGAGCTGAAGGCCACTATCAGAGCAACCTGGGCTCTCATAACACCTGAGCAGTGCCACAGACTGATCGTCTCCATGCCACGCTGCATTGCTGAAGTAATTCAGGCAAAAGGAGCCCCAACTAAGTATTGAATTCTGTACATGCTCATACTTTTCATGGTCATACTTTTTAGTTGGCCAAGATTTCTAAAAATCCTTTCTTTGTATTGGTCATAAGTAATATTCTAATTTTCTGAGATACTGAATTTGGGATTTTCCTTAGTCGTCAGTTATAATCATCAAAATTAAAAGAAAGAAACATTTGAAATATATCAGTCTGTGTGTAATGAATGCATATAATATACAAGTTTCACTTTTTGAATGGAACTAGTGAAATAAATCAACTTTTTGATGATATTCTAATTATATGACCAGCACCTGTAAATTGACAAATATATCAAACTTTTCTGCTGTTAACTAATCACAACGCTACTTTTTTGTGATATCTAATAATATTTTGCACATTTCTTCAGTAAATATCATTTTTAATAATAATTTAGTTTTTTTAAGTCCAGGAATTTGTGACCAGTGCATGGCATGAATTATTTTAGTGTAGTGCAATTAGTCATTCTGCCATTCTAATTTTTAATCTACATTATTGCTGTTACATTTCAGACACTTTTTTCAAGACAATGGAGAATGACTACTCACAGCAGACAAAAAGGCGAAGAATACAGTCTAAAGTGGCAGAGCACTTAGAGCTAGTTGAGACTTATGTTTCGTCATTTGCTGATATAGAGTCGCCAATAGAAGATGTAAACAGTGAAACTTACTATGATTGTTTTGAGACCTTTAAAGGTATGTGGGATACATCTGACAGTTCTTCTTCTCTGACTTCAGTCAACGAACCTGAAAATTCAGTTAATTCCAGTTGGGTTAATACCCCATTAATGCAGATGTCTGCTGCTGCTGATCACAGTGTAGAAAGTTTTGATTTACAATGCGTGACTGAAAGTGATGATAGCCAAAACAGTGATTCGGATGATGCAGATGATATGGAACATTTTGCTGATGTATGTATGTCAAGTAAAGAAGGATTAAATTTTAATGGCAAACATTAGATTAGATTAGATTAGATTCAACTTTATTGTCACTGCACATGTAAGGTACAAGGCAACGAAATGCAGTTAGCATCTAACCAGAAGTGCAATAAGCAGTAAGTACAGAATATACAAGTTCTACAATATGTACAATAACTATACAGATAAGTATTATGGACATAATTTACAGATTTTAAATACTATCAGCATGATATACAGATAGGTGTACTATGAACATATTATACAGATGAAATATGTGAAAGTGTATGTACACTATAGGCAGAACTATGAACATATTAACATAATTTACACTATTGCAATGGAAAGTAAAGTGCATAGAAAATATTTCAGTGTGCAAATGGGTTGTTCAGTGTTTCTGGATGAACAGACAGTAGTGCAAGTAATAGCAAGTTTACTGTTTTAGCTTGTTGTAAATAAATAATAAATAAATCAGTCAGATGTAGTGATGAAGTGGGGGAGGAGTCTGTGTGTATGTTGTGGGGGTTATCAGAGGGCAGAGTTCAGCAAGGAGACAGCTGTAGGGAAAAAGCTGTTCCTGGATCTGCTGGTCCTTGTCCGGAGGCTCCTGAAGCGCCTCCCGGAGGGCAGGAGGTTAAACAGTCCATGATAAGGGTGAGAGGAGTCCTTAAGAATGCTGCGAGCTCGACGTAGACAGCGTTTCCTCTGGATGTCCTCAATAGCAGGAAGTGGTGTCCCCGTGATGTGTTGGGCAGTTTTCACCACCCTCTGCAGTGCTTTGCGGTCAGCCACAGAGCAGTTCCCATACCAGACTGTAATACAACTGGTCAGGATGCTCTCGATCGCACACCGGTAAAAGTTTACCACTATGGCTGAAGACAGTTGGTTCTTCTTCTTGACCAGGCTGGAGGTGTTTGTGGTCCTCTGAGATGGTGGTTCCCAGGAACTTGAAGCTGGAGACACGTGCAGCAACCATCCCGTTAATGTGGATGGGGTCATGCGTGGGTCCTTTCTTCTTCCTGAAGTCCACAATGAGCTCCTTTGCCTTACTGGTGTTAAGGAGCAGGTTATTGTCAGCGCACCATGTGGCCAGGTGCTGTACCTCTTCCCTGTAGGCGGTCTCATCGTTCTCTCTGATGAGGCCAATCACCGTGGTGTCGTCTGCAAACTTAATGATGGAGTTGGATCCATGCACAGGCTTGCAGTTGTGGGTGTAGAGGGAGTAGAGGAATGGACTCAGCACACAGCCTTGTGGTACGCCGGTGTTAAGTGTGATGGTGGTGGAGCAGGTGTGGCCTGACCTAACATGCTGAGGCCTGTTGGTCAGAAAGTCCATGATCCAGTTGCAGAGGGAGGTGTTAATGTCCAGGTCTCCAAGTTTTGTGGTCAGCTTGGAGGGAATGACGGTATTAAATGCTGAACTGAAGTCAACAAACAACATCCGTACATATGTTCTGAGGCACTCACAAGGAATATAAGTTAAAAAGCCTTTATTTAAACTTGGCTATCCATTAAAAACATGCCAACATGTTTCGGCCTCTGTGGCCTTCTTCAGGGCAAATTCAAAAAATGGCAGTCTCTAGACTGCATGCTATATATCTGCATGTGGTCACATGACCTAGAAGCACAGGTGTTCATCTGCACAGGTATCACCTGACAAAGAGCAATTACAACAAGTTACTTTAGACTTTAGTAGTAGGGAACCGCTGTTGGTTCAAAAACAGAGGCAACAGTAAGTGCCAAACCAAGTTTATTTTGTTACACAATACAGTAGTCAAGCCAATAAGATAAAGCAAATAATCAAGAAGGATTGGGACATAATAAAAAGTGATACCGTCTTAAGAGATGCACTGCCGGAGGTACCTACTATCACCTTTAAACGAGCTCCTACTTTAAAAGATAGTCTTGTGAAAAGCTATATGCCTCCTGTACAGAATAAATCTTGGCTAGGCACAAAAAGAGGTAACTATAAGTGTGGAAACTGTAATCACTGTAACAATATGGCCAAGACCAATACTTTTATAGATGTGACATCAAATCGTGAATACAGTATATACTCATTTATTAATTGTAATACCTCATTTGTTGTCTATAGACTAGAATGTCCTTGTGGCTGTTTTTATATTGGAAGAACCAAGCGTAAGCTTAAAGAAAGATTAGCAGAGCACAAATATGCTATAAGAACAAGTAACCATCAATACCCTATGGCTCTACATTATAAAGAGGCGAACCACGGAAGTAGTGATACTCTAAAAATCTTTGGGATAGAACATGTTAAATTATCACCAAGAGGGGGAGATAGACTTAAAAAACTTTTACAAAGAGAATCCTTTTGGATTTATATTTTCAAACCTAATCAATACCCTGGTCTAAACTTGGAATTGGATTTTTCTCCTTTTTTGTAACTGACTATATGCACATGTCAAAGTTTTGCTATATGTATCTATCTATATTGATATTTCAAACTGTATCTTGATGCGGAAAGTGGTTAAACATAGAAACTGTGAAATTATTTAAATTCTGAGACTGCACATATTTATTAGAGCATGAAATGAAATTATATATTTTTCACAATGTAACTTTTTTCTGTAACTTGTCTTATACAAAGCAACCTCTTCCTAGATGTATCTATTTATATTGATATTTTAAACTATCCTGATGTGGGAACTGGTTAAATATTGAATATGTGACTTGTCTTATCTAAAGTAACTTGTTGTAATTGCTCTTTGTCAGGTGATACCTGTGCTTCTAGGTCATGTGACCACATGCAGATATATAGCATGCAGTCTGGAGACTGCCATTTTGAATTTGCCCTGAAGAAGGCCACAGAGGCCAAAACATGTTGGCATGTTTTTAATGGATAGCCAAGTTTAAATAAAGGCTTTTTAACTTATATGCCTTGTGAGTGCCTCAGAACTGCTGTTTATTTGGGAAACATTTTGGATCTCCTAGCTGAAGAGCACCAAAGGAATACACCTTTCAATACCCAAGTAGCACTCCTAGTAACTCGTTTGTGGATCCGTACATATGTGTTGTTATTGTCCAAGTGTGTGAGTGCAGAGTGCAGCACTGTGCATACTGCATCCTCTGTGCTCCTATTTCTGCGGTAGGCAAATTGATGTGGGGTCCAGTGTGGGTGGGAGGCAGTCTTTGAGGTGTGCTAGGACCAATTGCTCAAAGCACTTCATAATGATGGGTGTGAGTGCTACAGGGCGTTAGTCATTCAGGCACATTGGGGAGGAGTGTTTCGGTACTGGCACAATGGATGTGGACTTAAAACATGTTGGCAGAGTTGCTTGGGTGAGGGACAGGTTGAAAATGTCTGTGAAGACCCCTGCAAGCTGCTCTGCACATGCTCTAAGCACAACGTCCAGGAATGCCGTCCGGGCCAGCAGCCTTGTGTGCGTTGATCCGGCTCAATGCAGTGTGGACATCTGTGGAGGTGAGTTTGAGAGGTTGGTGATCTGCTGAGTGTGTGGTTTTGGTGGCCATCTCCTTGCTGTCGCTGTCGAAGCGAGCATAAAAGTCATTTAGCTCGTTAAGGAAGGAGACGTCCGTGACCGTTGGAGTGGAATTACTTGACTTGTAGTCACTGATGACCTGGATGCCCTGCCACATGCGTCGGGGGTCAGAGTTGGAAAAGTGTTCCTCTACCTTCAGCTTGTAGCAGTACTTGGCCTTTTTGATGCCCCTTTTCAGGTTAGCCCTCGATTTATTGTAGGCCTGAACGTCATCTGACCTGAAGGCAGTGTTGTGGGCTTTCAGCAGAATTTGCACCTCCTCGTTCATCCATGGCTTCTGATTAGGGTATGTTGTTATCTGTTTTTCTGATGTAACACTGTCAGTGGTGGTGTTGATGTAATTCAGTACAGAGAAGGTATACATGTCAATGTCCGTGTGAGAGCCACAGGCAGCCTGAGAAGCAAACGTACTCCAGTCCGTGTGTTGAAACCTGTCCTGAAGTAAAGAGTCTGCTCCAGCTGGCCACACTTTGATGGTCCTCACTGATGGCTTCACATGGTTGATGAGGGGTGAATACTTAGGGGTGAGAAACAAAGAAAGGTGATCAGACTGTCCGAGGTGGGGGAGGGGGGTCGCGGTGTAAGCCCCATCATTGTTTGTGTAAACATGATCCAAAGTTTTGTCTCCTCTGGTGTGGCAGGAAACATGCTGATGGAATTTGGGGAGCACTGTCTTTAATTTGCAGTGATTAAAATCACCCGTGACAATAAAAGCAGCCTCCGGTTGAGCAGTCTGTTGTTTACTAATGGCTGCATGAAGTTTGTTCAAAGCAAGCTTGGCATT
This sequence comes from Cyprinus carpio, assembly GCF_018340385.1. Lineage (NCBI taxonomy): Eukaryota > Metazoa > Chordata > Actinopteri > Cypriniformes > Cyprinidae > Cyprinus > Cyprinus carpio. The sequence goes on from NC_056589.1 coordinate 13,435,043, forward strand.
AGCATCCGGTGGAAAATAGACTGCAGTTATTATGGTGGAAGTGAATTCCCGCGGCAGATAAAAAGGTCTACATTTAACCATGAGACTTATAGGTTAGCTGAGCAGTGTCTCCCAACAATGACAGTGTTCGTACACCAAGCTTTGTTGACATAAATGCACAATCCACCACCTCTTGTCTTGCCGGAGTCATCTGCTGTTCTATCTGCCCGGAGCATGTAGCGTCCGGCTAGCTCAATAGCATTATCGGGTACGTCGCTGTGTAGCCATGTTTCTGTGAAAACCATGACATTGCAGTCCAAAAGTCTCTTACTGTGGGTGATGCGAAGTCATAACTCATCCAGTTTGTTCACCAGTGACTGAACATTAGCGAGGAAAATGCTCGGTAAAGAGAGCCGGAGCGGTGTTAGCTTTAGCTTAGCTCTTAGACCTCCGTGCTTCCCCCACCTTTGTTTACGATCTTGACGCCGCCTGTGAGCACTTCCGCCTGGAAACAAACAGGTGTATACGTCAGTGGCAGAATGACCTATCCAGACCTTACTGCAGAGCTAAGAACTGACTCACAGTTTGAAGAAATGATTGATGAAGATCACCACACAGGAGTTTCTCCACTTAAACATTTAGGTGTTGGTTTAGTGACAAGCTTTGTGTTGGATTACATGCACCTTGTGTGTTTAGGTGTTGTCAGAAAGCTTATTTACCTGTGGATTAAGGGCCCCCTTAAGTGTAGAGTTTCAGCTAGTGTTCTTTCTCTAATTTCACAACAGATGGCCTCATTAAGACTGAACATACCAAAGACCTTCTCCAGGAAACCCAGATCGCTGTTTGAAGTTGCCATGTGGAAAGCCACAGGATACAGATTATTTTTATTGTATACTGGACCTGTTGTGTTGCGAAATAATTTACCGCATAATTTATACAGACACTTCATGCTGTTGTCTGTAGCGATGAGAATTCTTCTCAGCCCAGATTTATGTTTCGAATTTTGTGAATATGCAGATCAATTACTAAAACTTTTTGTTGAAAACTTTGCTAAAATATATGGTCCCGAGTTTATTGTGTATAATGTACATAGCTTAATACACCTGGCACATGATGCTAGGAAATATGGACCTCTTGATCAAATTTCATGTTTTCCATTCGAAACCTTTTTAGGTAAATTAAAAAAGATGGTACGTAGGCCACAACATACTGTTCAGCAAGTTAGAAAGCGTGTACATGAGAAAAAGAAAGTCAAGGCAAATAAACAGGAAGATAATTTACTGAATCATCATAAAAAAACTCAATTTCTCTGGACCTGTACCTCACGGATTTGAAGGATGTAAACAATACAAACAGTACTATGGAAAAAAAATGTGTTTATATCTTGTGGAACTGGTGACAATTGTTTTGACTTGAATGGACAAGTTGGTCTTGTAAATAATATATTGCACAGTTCATCTGGGGACACATATTTGGTGTGTGATTTTTTTACACACATAGAAACATTTTATGATTATCCTATTGACTCTTCAGCTGTGGGAATCAGACTTGTACATTGATTACATGGACAATTGCAAGTTATACCTCTGACTGAATTCACAAACAAAATGGTCTTGTTACTATATAATGGAGCTTTTGTAGCTGTGCATCTGCTACATGACTGCTGACATTATGGAATTAATTTGTCTAGCAAAATGCTGCCCTTTGCTGTTGTGGAATTTCTGGATTCCTGTACTGTCGCCATTATACCAAGAAACTGGTTTACTGGTCCAGAGGTAGAGGAGTGTTACTGGCCACCTTCCTCCACAGCCAACACTGACCAATTCGTTAGAGAGGGAAGAAGCCCACAAGAAGACTGGTTAAAATTCCAAATGCGGGCTTTGGGAAAAGCTGGTAAGTGTAAAATTTAATAATGGAATTTTTCATTCTTATTACGATGTCAAATTTTTATGTTATTTTGCTTAACTGAATAACTACAAAGGTATTTAGTGTTACCCATGCTAATTGTTGGAATGTGTAAGTGTGGGAAAATGTTTTCAATGAATGAAAAATCTTACTGTATGCCTACATCTCAATGACATTTCTCTAGCTGACTATCCCACTGCTAGGACATAGCTACGCAAAGCTGAAGTGTCCTCAGATCTACAAACAGATCCAGAACCAGAGTGGGCCAAGCGCAAAAGAATGTAAGGCAAATAATTTTATATTATCATAATCAAAATGTCCATTGTATCTGGGTACTTTTTTTGTACTTTTTTTATGAATACTAAAGGGCTCTAGACTGTGTCTGTATGTATGCATTGTGCAACCTTTCCTGACAGTGCAAATTTAGTTTGTTAGAGTTTGCACTGGTTCCACTACCAATTTGATAAGCACTGCCATTTCAAAATTTCAGTAGCCACTACCAATACCAGTAGAATTTTTGATACCTTGAGCTAGGGGTGGAAAATATTACCAAAATCTTATTTCACAAAAGGAGTCATTTTATTTTTGTAATTATATCTTTATTATTAATTATTAATAAACATATATGCAAGTAACAAACAAAATGACAAATACAATAAAACAGACATATATTAAATAAACAGTTTAAAAGTAGCATTCAAGTAAGAGATAATAAAGAAACTGAGAAATCTAAATTTAAAAGTATAAAACACAATCTTCACTGTATGAATTATAAACTACTATATTTGTTGTTGAAGTATAATCATTTACACAGTGCTTAAATTTAAAACAATCTTAAAACAATCTTCACATAAACCCTTTACAATAAATGTCATATTTACCTGAGCCCTTTAGCAGAAATATACAGAAATTGAGTTATCAAACACTAAATCCTAAATGAATCCTTAAAGCTATAAAAGTTTTTTTTTCCTCTTTTTTTTCCTTTGTTCTTTGATTAATAGACATCACAGCAGCTAGTTATTTTGGCTGTTATTTCTTAAAGAGCAACAGCTGCAGAATGTGACGTGGATCTGAAATGCATCATATTTTCTCTCAACTCTTTTTTCCTTTTCTGACCCACTTCAGGTCTTAAAGTCTCGATAATGAGCTGACGAGTTAAATCGGGTGTGTTAAGTGAAATTGAAAAGTGAAAGTGACGTTACAAACAGCCAAGTATGGTGACCCATACTCAGAATTTTTGCTCTGCATTTAACCCATCCAAAGTGCACACACACAGCAGTGAACACACACACCCGCAGCAATGGTTATCATTTATGCTGCGGCGCCCGGGGAGCAGTTGGGGGTTCGGTGCCTTGCACAAGGGCACCTCAGTCGTGGTATTGCAGGCTGAGACTTGAACCAACAACCTTTGGGTTAGGAGTCAAACTCTCTAACCACTAGTGCTGGGCTGGGCTGCTCTAGGACAGTTTTGAAAACCATTTCAGAGAAATGTTCTTAAATATGACTCATATAAAATATATTACATGCATGCACAGTTTTAAGGCAGCTTTAATCGCCTTTCTGGTAACGTCATGACTTAACTGACCACGACATTGCATGCACGTAGTTTATTTCACACTTTGATATGAAAGGATAGCAATAGGCTACAGCACTGATGCCTTTGTGTGCGCTCTGAGTGCAGTACTGTTTCTGCACTGTGTGACTAGTGCCTGGCACTAAAGTGAAGTAGAGCGCACGTCTGAAACTCTCCCGTCTGATGTTGTCTTAAAAACGTTCTGCGACTGACATACACTCATTGTTCAAGGAATCCTTTAGTTACACATTGTTGGTTATAATGAAAGTATTTGTGGGCAAACAACTTTGAAGAATAGCATTTATTGGAAATATAAATAATTTGTGTTTCTAACATGTTTTATACTCCATTTCAGGCGTAAAGTTATTGACGCTGTCTCCAGTGACACGTGTCCAGAAATGGATGCTCCACAACCCCCAAGACGGCTTCTGTTAAAGGGGCTTGGGACCAAGCCAATTGCTACCCCACCTCTTCCAAATAGACCACCACCTCATACTGTACAGGAAGAACATATGCCATCTTGCTGCATCCCAGCACAGACAGGAGCTTCAGCAAAAACTCCCTGCAGACCAGTTCAGCCCAGTGGATTGGAAGTGAGGGATGGAATGTTTGTTCGTATACTGACATTACTAGAAGAAATAAAGGATTATCAGAAGGTACAGGGAAGCATGATACGGTCTCTTTTGCAAAAAGAACAAGACAGTGGGGTTCCTGTCTTGATCGAGGGGGTTGCCTTTCCATTGAAGAACTTTACTGAAGTTGATGATATGGAGTTAAAGCTCTGTGAGTCTGACTTTCAGAAAAACATTGTAAGTGTTCTCAAAGCAAACAGTGTGGATTTGTAGAATTATCCACTGGATTAATTGAAGCCACTCTAACCTTTATGCACTTGCTATATGTCATGTTGTGTGTCATTAAACATTTCAACTTTAGGTCTCAGTCCTTGGGGACATCAGAGGGAGGAGCCTCGATGAGTGTGTCCGAAGAATTATGGCATTTGTGATGGCAAATGACCTTGCCCGTCACTTCAACCTTACAGGGCGCCATGGCAAACGCTCATTCCGTAGCCTACGTCTTTTTGATACATGGTAAAGACATTTCAACATTTACAACGTCAGTTAAAGTTTTGGGAAATGGTAGATAAGAATGTCCTTACAACCTTGTGAATCTTAGTTGGTCTATTTTTCTGATTGTCTTATGCTAATGTAACTTGCTTATTTAATGCATATTGATTATTAGGGATGCAACAAAAAAAAATTAAAAATAAATTCTGTAACCACACTGGGTAATACATTAACATTAGCTCAAATGATATATAAGGAATTTTAATAATTAATCAGGAATATGATTAATATATACAGTATATATCACATGTGACAGTTACATTAAAATTAATGAAGATGAAAAATAGGTCAATTGTACATATCAATAACTCATTACAAGGCACTGTAATTTACTCATTAATATGTCAATATTCCATTCTTCATATCAATTAAAGTGATATCTTTTACTGGGAATTTATGCAAATCAAACAGTAGTTTGTCCAGCAAACGGCCGTAAGATTAACTTATCAACTTTCAATAAAGTTATCTCTTCTTATGATTCCAGGAAAAATAGTTTCTGGCCATGAAACCATTCTCCCGTCCTTATAAAATTTAGGTTACTAAAAAGTAACAAATAAGCTTTGTAGCTAAGATCAAACATTTCATTGACTTCGTGAAGTGAGCATTTTAGACAGAAGCAATCATGAATATATATTGGCTTTTAATAATTAAAAACAAATACAATACAAAACGGATAACAAATGAGAGAGAGAGAGAGAGAGAGTGAAAGGGTGAGCGAGAGAAGGTGAGAGAGAAATAGGCTAGAACATAGAATGATCGCCCAGTATGGCAAAATCACATATAGTAACCTTTTGAAAGACAACAAGGAATCAGATCACCTTGAAAAAGGGAATAGACAACCTTTAGCAGCGTTTAAAATTTTATAGGAAAATAATACTTGCATGTGGGTATCTTTGTGCCTGCTAAAGACGAGCGTGCGTGTGTCGTTGTTTTGGAGCTGGTCGTGTTCTCTCGTGTCTTCCGGGGCGAGCAGACTCGCTTAAAGTTTCAAAGGTTCAATGAACGTGGAGTTACCAAAGAAATGATTCAGAGTTCATCTCCCTCGTGTAGGGAATATGAGAATAAAACTTAGTAAAGAAAAGAAAAAAACGGAGATGAAAGCTCCCTAAGCAGCCATCGCGACAGACGTTCTCTCAGACGAAGTGCGGACAAAGCAAAGTGCAACGAGACCTCTCTGTGTCAGTTTCTTATGGAGCGACTGGGTTCACGCCTCTGTTCGTGTGAACAACCAATGAACGTCCACGATCTTAAGCGGGAAAAAGTTCCTTTGTCTCTGGGGAGACACCCACTTGAGTGAGTTATGGTGTTGTCAGAATTCAGCAGTTATATTCCAGCAAGATGGTAATTCCAGAATAATACATTTTACTGTAATTTCCTATATATGAGTGGTTCGGTCAAAGCAAGACGGTTAAACAGATACCAAGAATGACAGGTAAAGGTAGGAGAAACATAAAGTTACATTCATATGCAGAATTACACACATTTAAGTTTGATTAACACACGATAAAATTGCAGATACTCCAATTTGATATGGAAGACATCTAAGCACAAAAAGGAAATACAGTCATACACATTTAGAATATATTTACTTTCCTTTTTCCTTACAAGAATTCCTAGCGAGCTGGGCTTTTCTGTTTCTCCCAGTTGGGTCATAAAGTTTTATAAACCTGGTCAGGAATTTAAACCCAGCCATGCTGGCACCAGGCCGGTCATTCAGCTTGCAGAGAGTTTGATTTACCTGCATGAGTTCAGTGGCTAAAAGCTTTGGGTATTAGCCAAGGAATGTGCATTGTTTTAGATTCAACGAGCCATGATTCATTAGTTCAGAACCAATGAATGAATGAACTGCTCATACGCTACAATTCGAAGCTGGATACATTTTGCCAGAAACTGAAAGTGCTGTTTAATAATTATTTAATATTTTATTAAATAATGTAAAATAATTTTGTAAGACTTTTTAATTTAACTCAATAACTTTAATGTTACTGAACTTACAAGCCAATAAAATAATGACATTTTAATGAAAACAAAAAACAAAAAAACAATGGAATTACACAGAAAATATGTTAATATTATTAGTATAAGTTATATTATTTATTTTAGTTCTACACAATCAGATTACCATGAATATTTTACAATTATTTTTTAACAACTGTTATCAGAGCATGTGAGCAGAGCATAACGTCATAAAAGGGTAGTGTCATTTCACCAGCATTACCCAGTACAGCTGTACTTCACCACATTGCAGCACAGTAGCCTAGTGCTTTTGTAAACTGAAACAAGTATACTACTTAGAATGTTCTTGTCTGTGCATTATTTGAGTGGAATTTGCTCTTCAGTTGAGCATGAGCAGTACATGAGTGGAGCGTTTGCATGGGCTGTGTTAAAGGGATAGTTCACCCAAAAATGAAAATTATGTCATTAATGACTCCCTCATGTCGTTCCAAACCCGTGAGACCTCTCCGTTCATCTTCGGAACACAGTATAAGATATTTTAGATTTAGTCCGAGAGCTTTCTGTTCCTCCATTGAGAATGTATGTACGGTATACTGTCCACGTCCAGGAAAGGTAATAAAACATCATCAAAGTAGTCCATGTGACCATCAGAGGGTCCGTTAGAATTTTCTGAAGGCATCGAAAAATACATTTTGGTCCCAAAATATCAAAAAAACTACGGACTTTATTCAGCTTGACTTCTCTCCCGGGTCTGTAATGAGCGCGTTCACATCACTGCAGTTTAGTGAATCCGGTTTCGCGAACGACTCACTCGATGTAATACCCGGATTTCTTGAACCAGTTCATCGAACTGAATCGTTTTGTACACGGTTCGCGTCAACCATAAGCATTAATCCACAAATGACTTAAGCTTTTAACTTTTTTTAACTGGCTGACCTCCCTTTGAGTTCAAATAAACCAATATCCAGAGTAATTACTTTACTCAAACAGTATACTGACTGAACTCTGACCCGAGTCAGTAACGAACGAACACATTGACTCGTTCAGTCAACAACCGTTGCAATCGGTTTTCGCACCGTTAGTGATGGGAAGTCCGGTTTTTTTCCGCGAACACGAATTTCGGAAGTTCGATCAATAAACCGGTTGCCGAAAACGGTAACCGGTTCTTTTGCGCTCGACGTTCACCAAATTGAACGATGATTGCCCTTGATTCAAGCCTTCGGTTTTTACCCGCGCTCACATTAGCACATAATCATTAGAATCAATCACCAAAAGAACCAGTTAGAACGCGCTGTGTGTCAGTCCTGCTTCAACGCTGAATCAACATGCGCAGACCATCAATCTCCTCGGTTCTCGAGTTCACGTCCGACAGAACCTTCTTCAGAAACAAGTCAATGTTCGTTTATCTGGCTCGGTGAGCTGGTTCAAGAAGTATCCGGTTGACCTGAATTCCGGGATATTGTTTATTCGAACTCAGAGGGAGTGTCAGCCATTTTAACAAAACAGTTAACAGCTTAAGTCATTTGTGGATTAATGCTTATATTGACGCAAACCTTTCAAACGATTCAGTTCGATTTGGTGACGGTTCATGAAGATCCGGTGAGTACATCGAGTGAGTCGTTAGTTCGCGAACCGGATATCACTATATCTCACGGGTTTGGAACGGGTGAAGGGTAGTCATTAATGACCCTTTCATTTTTTGGGTGAACTATCCCATTAAACGGCATGGAATGCACATGCCATAATATTTCAGCACATATTTTGCCGTTATATATCATCTAAAACTGAAAATGCCATTTTCAGGCAATAATTTTCGGCATGAAAAAATTTGGTGCATGCCTATTGATTATGGGTCGTGCTCTCATGAATGCAGAAGCATTCTCTATTTAAAACTGATTGATTTGCTTCACAGGTAGCCTGTGAAGCAAAACTCTCTGCTAAAACATGTTAACAAAAAAGAAGTTGAGACAGCCCTGCTCCTTGGCAAATGGTTCGTCAGTGCCAGGGACAGGGATGGCAACTGTGCCTTGCAAGCCCAGCGGGCCTTGAACAGAGGTCAGTACAGTCAGTCAGTTTCTGTTAAATTGGTGTTTCTGCAAGTTAAACCCCACTGCTGTTTCTCTCCATTTTAAATTTCATGTTATCTCAGCAGCTGCTCAGTCTTAGTTGGTTGCTAGTTGACTTGACAGTTGTTTATATTCAACTTTATACTGCGAGGGTGTAGAATGCTTGAATCTGGATTGGCCGAACATTCTAAGATGTGCAACTTATTTTTTCAGGGAAATGCATGGCGCGAACGTACAGGTGCATCTCAATAAATTAGAATGTCATGGTGAAAAGTTTCATTTATTTCACTAATTCACTCAAATTGTGAAACTCGTGTATAAATAACTTCATTGACACAGACTGAGGTTCTTTTCTCATTTTCCTCTTGACAATGGCTCATAGATGGCTCACATTTAAAAAAAATCTCAACAAAAATTAGAATACTTCATAAGACCAATAAAAAAATTTTTTAAAAAATAAAAAAAAAAATATTAGTGAATTGTTTGGCCTTCTGGAAAAGTATGTTAATTTACTGTACATGTACTCAATACTTGGTAGGGGCTCCTTTTACTTTAAATTACTGCCTCAATTCAGTGTGGCATGAAGATGATCAGTTTGTTGGCACTGCTGAGGTTGGTATGGATTGCCCAGGTTTCTTTGACAGTGGCCTTCAGCTCATCTGCATTTTTTGGTCTCTTGTTTCTCATTTTCCCTCTTGACAATACTCCATAGATTCTCTGGGGTTCAGGTCTGGTGAGTTTGTTGCTGGCCAGTCAAGCACAACCAACACCATGGTTATTTAACCAACTTTTGGTGCTTTTTGGCAGTGTGGGGCAGGTGCCAAATCCTGCTGGAAAATGAAAATCAGCATCATCAAAAAGGTCTCATGTAACAGGTTTTACTAAAAATTTGCAACAAGGTTGACAAGGTTTAAAACGTTATTTTGCATAGTAGCACATTATTATTAATCTACAGGAATCAAATAAAGAAATATAAATGGGGCCCCAGTTATCATCCACTGTGGGACCCCACGAAAAACCCATATAGGGGCCATTTGTGGGTCCAGTGTAATCACACATTTGGGACCCCATAAGGGTTTTGTATGTGGCCCCCTTGGCCGCAGTTATTAGAGCACATTTGGGACCCATGTGGGTTCCTCTAATGAACACCACATGGGCCCCACTATGGACCCATCATGGGCCCCTATGGGTTTAACACACACAGGGCCCAAGTGGAGCCGATGGACAAAAATGTACGGGTCCCCATTTGGGGTTGCCCAGTGACAGCCCACCCAAACAAACCCCACATGGGGCCCACATGGAAAATGTTGGCTGGGCTAGGGCTTGCTTAGACTAGTCGAGCGCTGTCGGAAACAATCAACTACTCACGCATGTATTAACCATAATGCATACAAAGAGTTTGCAAGTACGTGAATTTTAGGATTACAATATTGCGTGGAGCTGTTAATTTCTATGTCCTTATCTATGTTGCATGTAAAAATAAAATATGTAATGTAATAATTAGGGGTGTGCCTGAAGCCAAATACCTATATTCGGAATGGCACGGATAATGGCTTCATTCAAAACAAATAACAGACAAGAATAATTCCTGCCTGAATAATCGCTGAAGCTGGCACAGTCCGGTGCTTTGCTTAGATAACAGTTGACGTCATGGGATCAACGCAATAGTATACACAGACCTCTAAACAATCACGAGTGTGAAGTGATGAATGTAAACTTTATGAGTGAAAAGGAGCGCATATCAACACCGCATTTGCTGTTGCCTCTCCGTGCATCTCTCAGAAATCAGAGCTTTCCAAGAGTAATATCCCCCTGTAATTAATACATCATACACGTCGTATTATTTGTATATATTTAAAAGGCAATGATTTAAATTAAATGGAATAAGCACAGCGCGCTCACCAATGAAACAGCTTGCGATGCCCGTCTCAGTCTCTCAAAAAACCAAACCAGTTCTCTCTTAAATAATCAACTTAGATACAGATACATTTTCTACTTGTCCGACATGTTTGCATCTTTATGATCTTTGGCTGGTTTGCTGCGCGGCACACGCCCATTTGTTTCAGATGAAGTTTCAACTAAAACAGTTACGACGTCACTTAAAGAGTTCTGCATTTATGAAAAATGTGCGCATTTAATGGATTAAAGTCGTGTTCAAATGATCCACTAAACATTTTCATATCCTGGCTTTGCTGTCTCGTTCTGTATATTATTTGAGCAATTAATAATTTATTTTCTTTAACACGGACAGACTTGTCTCAGTGGATAACTATGAAAAAAAAGATAAAAAGTCATACGTCTTCGTATCAAGTTACTGACGTTATATCCTAAATGCAAGATCCGAAAATGTTGGTGATTGTTACAGATCCAAAATACTGGCTGTTTACAATGAAAATTTAAATATGTAATGTCATAATTATAAATGTTTTGCCAAATTACATATGTAATGGTTTGCATAAGCTATAAATTAATAAGTCGTTTATTTGATTAAATAAACACTATTTAATGGTGTTTTTCATTTACATATAAGAACTGAACCACGAGTAGTGCGAGTAACTTCCAGTATTTTAAAAATAAAAATCGACTAGTTAGAAATCAGTAGTCCTTGCAACCCCTATCCTGTACACATTAATTAGTATTTCATTTTTGTAAAGGGTAAGTTTAAGGCTACCTAGGTGTAGACGTAAATAAAACACAATCTAACAGGTAGAAATTAAATTTGAACCTCTAAACGTTAAAGAAAGCAGCAAGTTCAGCCGCTGGCATGCACATCCTTTCCCGTACCAAAAATTGAAAGCTAAGCCAAGATGGAGAAACATCTGATCATAGCTGTAGCAGGCTATAAGCCATTTTTTAAATGAATTTATTACAGAGCTACTGCAAGGGATTTTTAGTGCTGGAAATCCATTTATTTTTTGCTGAAACTTCTGTGTCTTCATGGAGCGAAGGGTTATGGTTGCTTAGCAACAGCAGATGCCCACTGGGCACCAAGCATACACCGCCGGCTACAGAGTGCTTTGGAAAAAAGGAGAAAGCGGCTCGCCTAGTTTTCCCATGTGTGTTTCCAGTCACGACATGCAATGTGGTTTTGTTTTGAAGGAGTTTTTGTTTTTTGTTGCTGCACTCGGTCGAGACCAGCGAAAAACATTTGGCATCCGAGTGCAACCCAACGAACGATAGAAAAAATTCTTGAGGTCCGTCTTGATTCTGAGACCGGACTCGAGTACTACAGCCCTATTAAAAAAAAAGAAAGAGTGAACATTTTAAATTCATGGCCAATATTGGCTCTTTTGGATTTCATGGAGAGCTACACATTCCAAAAAAGTTGGGACAGGTAGCAATAAGGAGGCTGGAGAAGTTAAATGTACATATAAGGAACAGCTGAGGAACGATTTGGCAACTAATAGGGCATTGCAACTGTTGGGTGTAAAAAGACCTCTCAGAGGGCAGGTTCCCTCAAAAGTCCAGATGGGCAGAGGAGAAAAAATAAGTGGTAGCATATCAGAAAGGAGTTTCTCAAGAAAATTGCAAAGAGTTTTGAAGTTATCATCATCTTACCGTGCATAATATTATCCAAAGATTCCGAGAATCTGAACAATCTCGGTGGCGTAAGGGTCAAGGCAGGAAAACCATACGGGATGCCCATGGATCTTCGGGCCCCTGAGAGGCACTGCAACACATACAGGAATGCTACTGGTAATGGAAATCACCACCTGGAGCTCCTGAATACTTCCAGAAAACACTTGTCGGTGAACACAATTACTGTGCCCATTCGCCGTTGCCGGCTAAAAACCTCTTTAGGTCAAAAAAGACAGCCATATCTAACATGATCTAGATGTGTTCAGGTCCGTGTTTTCTGGGCAAGGCTCATTTTCCTCTTGGCCAAGGCAAAGTGGAAAAGTTCTGTGGTTCAGACAAATCACCTTGAAGTTTCTTTTTGAAAACTGGGACACATGTCATCTGGACTAAA